>NC_089220.1:87258306-87567532 GCF_963924675.1 Phocoena phocoena | reverse complement strand
TTTAGACTGCCCCACAGACAATCGAACATCTTTGCATTGGAAGCATATCAGTTTCCCGTCTGGCTTACTGAACAGTTTCAGGTTCTCTCCATGCTCTGGGCACTGTGGATGGCCCTTGAATAGGGGTAGCTTCTTAATCTTCTCTACCAGCTTCTCCAGTACAAGGTTAAATGTACAGTTGCTGTATTGACATAGCATCTTACACTCAGGACAGAATGTTTCTTGTGCTTGCTGCTTCCAAAAGTTTTGGATACAAGACTGACAGAAGTTGTGGCCACAGCTTAGCATCAGTGGATCACGAAACCAATCATTACACAGTGGGCAGTATAACTCCATAGTAATATCTTGTATCTGCACTTTAGAGGGTATCTGGGTGATGAAATCATTCACTTCAACGTAGTTGTCTGGGTCAATGTTGACAGAGGTGTTGGAAGATACCTTTGGAAAAGAACAGCTAAAATGAGTTTCTCTTTCTCATTGCCCATTTCAGCATTCCAGGATAGTGGGCTCTATTCCTAAAGGAGCTGAGAATTGATGCAGTCAGAGTAAAAGCACCATAATCTCTTCTTTGAAAGTGATCAATAAATTCATTGTTATCTAACATCATAGTTTATTACTACTCCCAACATTATTAAACTTTAATAGAGAACCAAGGCAGAAGAAGAAAGAGTACTCAATCAAAGAAATGTATTTCGTTGTACATCGCTTCTTCCACCCACCTTCTCTATGTATCAGTTGAAAGGTTTACTTCCAGCTTCTGTTCTACTAGTTATTACCTTTTTGTTTTGTTTTGTTTTCTGGAAGTCATATGCAAAGAATTGGAAGATCAGTCAGATTCCTCAGTCAATGGCATAATATCACCAACTATAATATCATCCAGGCCCTCCACCCATCCTTTTTATTTGTTTTTGTTTTTGTTTTTGTTTTTTTGCGGTATGCGGGCCTCCAACTGCTGTGGCCTCTCCTATCGCAGAGCACAGGCTCCGGACGCGCAGGCCCAGCGGCCATGGCCCACGGGCCCAGCCGCTCCGTGGCACGTGGGATCCTCCTGGACCAGGGCACGAACCCGTGTCCCCTGCATCAGCAGGCGGACTCTCAACCACTGCACCACCAGGGAAGTACCACCCATCCTTTTTAAAAAACACGTTACAGAAATAACATTTATACAGAAAAATGCAGAATCATAAGTGTACAGCTCAGTAACTTTTCACAAAATGAACACATCTGTGTAATCATCACCCCAATCAAGAAACATTTTCAGCATCCCAGAAGCTCCCCATATGCCTGCTTCAAGTCACTATCCCTCATCAAGGTTGACCCCCATCCTGACTTCCAACACTATACATTAGTTTTGCCTGTTTTTGAATTTTATATAAATGCAGCCATGCAATATATACTCTTTTGTTGTTGGATTCTTTGGTCAACATTATATTTGTGAGATTTATTCATATTCTATATAATTGTGGTCCATTCAACCTCGTTGCTGTATAGTATCCATTGTGTAAATATACCATAATTTATTTCTCCATTCTACCGTTGATGGACTTTTAGGTAATTACCAGTGTGGACCTATTATAAATAGTGTTGCTAAGAACATTCCTGTTCATGTTCTTTGGTGAAAAAATGTTATATACAGACATACCTTGGAGATGTTGCAGGTTGGGTTCCATACCACCACAATAAAGTGAATATCACAGTAAAGTGAGTAACACAAAATTTTTGGTTTTCCAGTGCATATAAAAGTTATTACTGTAGTCTATTACATGTGCAATAACATAATGTCTAAAAAATGTACATACCTTAATTAAAAATACTATATAGCTAAAATATGCTAACCATCTTCTGAGCCTTCAGCGAGTGGTAATCTTTTTGCTAGTGGAGAGTCTTGCCTTGATGTTGACAGCTGATCGGGGTGGTGGTTGCTGAAGGCTGGGGTGGCTATGGCAGTTTCTTAGAATAAGACAACAATGAAGTTTTCTGCATTGATTGACTCTTCCTTTCATGAATGATTTCTCTTTAGCATGCAGTGCTGTTTGATAACATTTTACCCACAGTAGAACTTCTTTCAAAATTGGAATCAATCCTCTCAAACCTTGCCACTGCTTTATCAACTAATTTTATGTAATATTCTAAATCCTTTGTTGTCATATCAACGCTCTTTATAGCATCTTCACCAGGAGTAAGTTTTATCTCAAGAAACCACTTTTTTCCTCATCCATAACAAGCAACTCTTCATCTATTAAAGTTTAATCATGAGATTGCAGCAATTCAGTCACATCTTCAGGCTCCACTTCAGATTCTAGTTCTCTTCCTGTTTCCACCACATCTGCAGGTACTTCCTCCACTTAAGTTTTGAAACCCTCAAAGTCATCCATGCAGGTTGGAATCAACTTCTTCCAAACTCCTGTGTATGTTAATATTTTGACTTCTTCCCACGAATCATGAATGTTCTTAATGGCATCTAGAGTGGTGAATCCTTTCCAGAAGGCTTTCAATCTACTTTGCCCAGATCCATCAGAGGAATCACTATCTAAGGCAGCTATAGCCTTACAAAATGTATTTCTTATATGGTAAGACTTGAAAGTTGAAATTACTCCTTGATCCACGGGCTGCAGAATGGATGTCGTGTTAGCAGGCATGAAAACAGCATGAATCTCATTGTACATCTCGATCAGAGTTCTTGAGTGATCAGATGAATTGTCAATGATACTTTGAAAGGAATCTTTTTCTGAGCAGTAGGTCTCAATGGTGGACTTAAAATATTCAGTAAACCATGTTGTCAACAGATGTGTTGTCATCTAGGCTTTGTTTATAGAGCACAGGCAGAGTAGATTTAATGTAAATCTTAAGGGCCCTAGGATTTTCAGAATGGTAACTGAGCATTGGCTTCAACTTAAAGTTATCAGCTGCATTAGCCCTTAGCAAGAGAGTCAGCCTGGACTTTGAGGATTAGAAGCCAACCATTGACGACTCCTCTCTAGCTATGAAAGTTCTAGATGGCATCTTCTTCCAATATAAGGCTGTTTTATCTACATTGAGAATCTGTTGTTTAGTGTAGTCACCTTCACCAATGATCTTAGCTAGATCTTGTGGATAACTTGCTGCATCTTCTACATCAGCACTTGCTACTTCACCTTGAATTTTATGTTATGGAGATGGTTCCTTAAACCTCATGAATCAACTTCGGCTAGATTCAAACTTTTCTTCTGCAGCTTCCTCACCTCTCTAAGCCTTCATAGGAAGAGAATTAGGGCCTTGCTCTAGATTAGGCTTTGACTTAAGGGAACCTTGTGGCTGGTTTGATCTTCTATCCAGAGCACTAAAGTTTTCTCCATTATCAGCAATAAGGCTGTTTCACTTTCTTACTATTCACATGCTTATTGGAGTAGCACTTTTAATTTCCTTCAAGAACATTTCCTTTGCATTCACAACTTGGCTAACTGGCACAAGAGGCCTAGCTTTTGGCCTGTCTTGGCTTTTGACATGCCTTCCTCACCAAGCTTAATCATTTGTAGCTTTTGATTTGAGGTGAGAGACATGTGATTCTTCCTTTCACTTGAACACTTAGAGGTCATTGTAGGGTTATTAGTCAGCCAAATGTCAATATTGTTATGTCTCAGGGAATAGGGAGGCCCAGGGAAAGGGAGAGGGACAAAGGAATGACCCATCTGTGTAGCAATCAGAACACAAACAACCTTTATCGATTAAGTTCCCTGTTTTATGTGAGTGTGATCTGTGGGGCCTCAGAACAATTACAATAGTAACATCAAAGATCCCTAATCACAGATAACATTATCTGTGATAATAAATAGAATAATAATATATAATTATATAATAATAAATATAATAATATATAATACCTCAGATAATATAATAACTTGAAAGTTTGAAATATTACAAGAATTATCAAAATGTGACACAGAGACACAAAGTGAGCAATGCTTTTGGAAAAATGGCACTGATAGACTTGCACAGCACAGGGTTGACACAGACCTTCAATCTGTAAAAAATGCTCAATGCTATTAATAACATTCTTGTTTGTGTCTCTTTGTGAACATGTGTAAGCATTTCTCAAGGATCTGTACCTAGAAATAGCATTGCTAGATCATGGGATATGTAACTCTTTACCTTTACTAGATAATACCAAACTGTTTGCCAAAATAAATGTAGCAATTTACACTCTACTAGCAGAGGATGAAAATTTTGGTTGTTCCATATCCTCACTAACACATACTATTGTCAAATTTTCTATTTTTTGCCAAACCAGCAGGTATGTAATGGTACCTCAATATAACTTTAATTTGCATTTTTGTGATTACTAATGCAGTTGAACATTTTTTCATGTATTTGTGGATCCTCTTTTGTTAAGAGAAGAAGTGTCCATTTAAGTTTTTTGTTCATTTTTTTCTAATGAGTTGTTTGTCCTCTTAGTGATTCAGAGTAGTTCTCTATATATTCCAGATACTAGTTCTATTTTGGTTGTGTTGTAAATATCTTCTCCCACCTCTCAGTATATGGCTTGTCTTTTCACCCCTATTATAGTGTCTTCCCATGAACAGAAGTTCTTAATTTTAGTGTAATTTGGTTTATAAATCTCTTCTATTTTATACTTTGCCTAGATTAAAGGTGAGTCCCTACAGAGAATATCTGTGTTTATTTCTGCTTGGAGATCCAGATTACTACCAACCTCCACTATTTTATGTTAGTATTATTGGTTTCAAATCTCTAGATCATAAAGGGATTGTAAATTTTAAGCCTAACCCTGTATGAGGGCAAGCTTGTGGTTAAAAATTCTCTAGGGACACTCTTGTTTATCACTCAGACTCCAGATCAAGATAGTTAAGTTTTTTTTTTTTTCTCTTTGTTACTCCTTCACTGAGGATGTAGCTCTTCAAATGTTTTACCTTTATTCAAGGTTCTCAGGTCCAACTACATACTTGATATGGGTCTAAAGATTGTTAAATCTGGGTTTTCCTGAGATACACAAAAGGTCTCAGTGCAGATACCGCTCTCAGTAACTCCAGCCCATCTCACTGCTTTCTAATCTGTATTCTTTGGAGTTTCTCTTTACTTTCTTTTACACTCAAGTATGCATTACAGAGGATGTTTATTACAGCTTAACTGGCATTTCTAGATGTTCTGTAGTGGTAGGTTTTCCAGGATAAGTGGTTCACAGTTTTGCCAGAAATGGAACTTAAAATGTATATCTTCAAGTAATTTTTAAAGAAAGTCTGAATAAGGAGTATATTCCATTGGAATAATTTCACTTCCAGTAGTAGTAACCCTATTTTGTCCTAGCATTTGAATGATAGCTTGTGTAGGTTTAGAGCTTTCAGTTCCAAATCTTTCCCTCTCAGTACTTTATAGACATTTTCCATTATTTGCATTTAGTGTTACGGATGAGAAATCCAGTGCCAATTTGATTCTCACTTCCTTTAGGAATGAGTTTATTTCCCTCTAGAAACTTGTAGGATTTTCTCTTTATTTGGAAATTCACAAATTTTTAGCAGGATGGCCCTAAATTTATTTCTCTTTTCAATATTTCTCAGTATTAAGTGATCTTTTTAGCCTAAACAATAAAAACATTATTTAGCTCAGATAATTTTTATTTAACTTTATTGGTTATTTCTTCCTTTTTATCTTCTGTTTTCTTCTTTTAGACTTCATATTAGATGGACATTAAATCTACTACATCTAACATCTTTGTCTCATAATTTTTCTTTAAAACGTCTTGCTCTCTTTCCCTCCGCCGCCCCTTTACATTCTAGAAGCATTCTTAAATTTGATATTCTAATCCACTAATTCAGTTTTGGCTGCATTCATTCTGATATTCAATCCTTTCTCAGAGCTATTTTTGGCTAGAAGGCAATCATGTTTTTAACTTCCAAGACTGCTTTCTTGTTGTTTAGTTATTCCTTTCTCAAATATTCCAGGATGAAGTTGTTCTCTTTAATCTCTATTGAGATGTAGATTAAAATTTTTTTTAGTTCTCTTTTGTTTCCGGTAGTAACTCTTGTTTCTTTGTCCTGGTTATTTGTTCTGCTGGTGAGCTTGAGATTTCTCTTTCATATTGCGGGTATTACTCAAAATTTCTGATGATTCTTAAATATCCATTTTATAAATAAAAGCCTAGATCTATTTACATTGCAGTTCTGTGGGTCTCTTTGGCATATAAGAAGTTAGTGCAATGGTAGATTTAAATGAATCAGATGGAATGTGCCAACAGATAAACATCCCTTCAGTGTGTGAAGGTCCCATGTCTGTTGTAAGAATTTGAAGTTACCAGGAACACTGTCCTCTTCTCTCTCCAGCTTTCACTCCTACACTGAGAGCATATTCCTGCATTGTTCAGAGAGAGGCTCTTGCCAGCTGTACCTGGTGCTAACACAAAGCTGGTTTACACAGAGCCAAGAACTGGTCCATCTCTGCCAACCTCTTTAGCCTTATTCTACTGTAAGCACAGCTGACTTTGAACTTAAAGTTAATAAAGTGTTTTGTCAGGATCTAACACTTCAACAGTCTCTCCTTCTCTAGAGCTGTGCTGCAGATTTTTTATCAGTTTGGTTTCTATACCACTAAATCCCATTTTCTTTATATCATGCAAACATTCCCCAGTGTTCTTGGTCCACTCCTAGCAATTCACTATGTTCTAGCACAGTTGCGGATTTATTCTTTGTTATATATATATTTCATGAAATTTGTATGGGATTTTTGAGAAGGTGGACAGTATGTGCAGCCTGCCATCTTGAACTGGTACTTCAAAGTAATACATTTTAAATCACAGAATTTCAAGTTTTAGTACTATTTTATTTTTATTTTTTAAGGAGACAAAAGACCTGTATGCATAAAATTATAAGACACTGATGAAAGAAATTAAAGATGATACAAATAGATGGAGAGATATACCATGTTCTTGGATTGGAAGAATCAACATTGTGAAAATGACTCTACTCCCCAAAGCAATCTACAGATTCAATGCCATACCTATCAAACTACGCACTGGCATTTTTCACAGAACTAGAACAAAAAATTTCACAATTTGTATGGAAACACAAAAGACCCTGAATAGCCAAAGCAATCTTGAGAACGAAAAACAGAGCTGGAGGAATCAGGCTCCCTGACTTCAGACTATACTACAAAGCTACAGTAATCAAGACAGTATGGTACTGGCACAAAAACAGAAAGATAGATCAATGGAACAGGATAGAAAGCCCAGAGATAAACCCACGCACATATGGACACCTTATCTTTGATAAAGGTGGCAGGAATGTACAGTGGAGAACTGGACAGGTACATGTAAAAGTATGAGATTAGATCACTCCCTAACACCATACACAAAAATAAGCTCAAAATGGATTAAAGACCTAAATGTAAGGCCAGAAACTATCAAACTCTTAGAGGAAAATATAGGCAGAACACTCTATGACATAAATCACAGCAAGATCCTTTTTGACCCACCTCCTAGAGAAATGGAAATAAAAATAAACAAATGGGACCTAATGAAACTTCAAAGCTTTTGCACAGCAAAGGAAACCATAAACAAGACTAAAAGACAACCCTCAGAATGGGAGAAAATATTTGCAAATGAAGCAACTGACAAAGGATTAATCTCCAAAATTTACAAGCAGCTCATGCAGCTCAATAACAAAAAAACAAACAACCCAATCCAAAAATGGGCAGAAGACCTAAATAGACATTTCTCCAAAGAAGATATACAGACTGCCAACAAACACATGAAAGAATGCTCAACATCATTAATCATTAGAGAAATGCAAATCAAAACTATAATGAGATATCATCTCACACCAGTCAGAATGGCCATCATCAAAAAATCTAGAAACAATAAATGCTGGAGAGGGTGTGGAGAAAAGGGAACACTCTTGCACTGCTGGTGGGAATGTGAATTGGTTCAGCCACTATGGAGAACAGTATGGAGGTTCCTTAAAAAACTACAAATAGAACTACCGTACGACCCAGCAATCCCACTACTGGGCATATACCCTGAGAAAACCAAAATTCAAAGAGTCATGTACCAAAATGTTCATTGCAGCTCTATTTACAATAGCCCGGAGGTGGAAACAACCTAAGTGTCCATTATCGGATGAATGGATAAAGAAGATGTGGCACATATATACAATGGAATATTACTCAGCCATAAAAAGAAACGAAATTGAGCTATTTGTAATGAGGTGGATAGACCTAGAGTCTGTCATACAGAGTGAAGTAAGTCAGAAAGAGAAAGACAAATACCGTATGCTAACACATATATATGGAATTTAAGAAAAAAAATGTCATGAAGAACCTAGGGGTAAGACAGGAATAAAGACACAGACCTACTGGAGAACAGACTTGAGGATATGGGGAGAGGGAAGGGTGAGCTGTGACAGGGCGAGAGCGAGGCATGGACATATATACACTAACAAACGTAAGGTAGATAGCTAGTGGGAAGCAGCCGCATGGCACAGGGATATCGGCTCGGTGCTTTGTGACCGCCTGGAGGGGTGGGATAGGGAGGGTGGGAGGGAGGGAGATGCAAGAGGGAAGAGAAATGGGAACATATGTATATGTATAACTGATTCACTTTGTTATAAAGCAGAAACTAATACACCATTGTAAAGCAATTATACCCCAATAAATATGTTAAAAAAAAACAAACAATAAATGCTGGAGAGGGTGTGGAGAAAAGGGAACCCTCTTGCACTGTTGGTGGGAATGTAAATTGATACAGCCGCTATGGAGAACAGTATGGAGGTTCCTTAAAAAACTAAAAATAGAACTACCACATGACCCAGCAATCCCACTCCTGGGCATATACCCTGAGAAAACCATAATTCAAAAAGAGACATGTACCACAATGTTCACTGCAGCTCTATTTACAATAGCCGGGACATGGAAGCAACCTAAGTGTCCATCTACAGGTGAATGGATAAAGAAGATGTGGCACCTATATACAATGGAATATTACTCAGCCATAAAAAGAAACAAAATTGAGTTATTTGTGGTGAGGTGGATGGACCTAGAGTGTCATACAGAGTAAAGTAAGTCAGAAAGAGAAAAACAAATACCGTATGCTAACACATATATATGGAATCTTAAAAAAAGGAAGAAAGATGGTTCTGATGAACCTAGGAGCAGGACAGGAATGAAGACGCAGACGTAGAGAATGGACTTGAGGACACGGGGAGGGGGAAGGGTAAGGTGGGAAGAAGTGAGGGAGTGGCATGGACATATATACACTACCAAATGTAAAATAGATAGCTAGTGGGAAGCAGCCGCATAGCACAGGGAGATCAGCTCGGTGCTTTGTGACCACCTAGAGGGGTGGGATAGGGAGGGTGGGAGGGAGACGCAAGAGGGACAGGATATGGGGATATATGTATACATATAGCTGATTCACTTTGTTATACAGCAGAAAATAACCCAACATTGTAAAGCAATTATACTCCAATAAAGATGTTAAAAAAAGAAAAAGAAAAAAGCAAAATAAAGGTACAATAATAGAAAAAAAATTTTTTTTTGGCCATGCCACGCAGCATGTAGAAGAATCTCAGTTCCCCGACCAGGGATCGAACCCACTCCCCCTGCAGTGGCAGCGTGGAGTCTTAACCACTGGACTGCCAGGGAAATCCCACTTTAGTACTCTTTTAGATGCTGCATTCCTGGCTATACTCTAACTATACCACTTACATGACCACCTCTCTGTCTTTGTATAAGGCTAAGGGCCACAAATCAAGGGCAAGTTGTGGGGAAAAAAACACACAGAAAAAGTAAAAGGGGAAGAAGAGAGAAGGGCAGGAAAGGTTGTTTTCTGGCCAATTAGGACCCAGATTCTGAGTGATTTAAATAAGCCAGTCTTTTTTACTCTCAAGCTGATCTCTAGAGCCAACAAATATGCTCTCACTGTACCTAGACTCAGGTGTCCAAGTCCAAACTCAGTGGACCAAGCAGGCACTATCATTACTTAGTACTTCCCACCCCTCATTTTGAGAAGAGAACTCAGGAAGAAAATACCTTCTTTGTAGTTCTGAACACTTTGGGGATTTCACTTTGCAGAGCCAGCAGAGGCTTCAGATAGACTTTAAGAACATGAGTCAATAAAACAAGAGTAGCTTTGATAGGTCAGGCAAAGCATTAAACTGAAAAAGGATCCCAACCCTTCCTTTTTTTTTTTTTTTTTTTTGTGGTACACAGGCCTCTCACTGTTGTGGTCTCTCCCATTGCGGAGCACAGACTCCAGACGCGCAGGCTCAGCGGCCATGGCTCACAGGCCCAGCAGCTCTGCGGCACATGGGATCTTCCCGGACCGGGGCACGAACCCACGTCCCCTGCATCGGCAGGCAGACTCTCAACCACGGTGCCACCAGGGAAGCCCAACCCTTCCTATTGATTAATAGTAACCATTGCACACTTTTCTACAGAAGAACATTGAACTGGGCCTTTAGCAGCTGCCTGATTCATTTTATTTCCTCACTTGTACTAAATATGCTTAAGCTCTGAGTTTTAAATGTAAGTACAAAATGCAGTAGATTAAAATTTTCAGTTCAGTACTGACTTCACTAAATATGGCAGAGGAGGAAGTCAAGGGAGAACTCAAAAAAAACAACTAATAAACTTGCAAAAACTGTCAGAATCAACCTTTGCAGAACTCCAGGAGCTAGTAAAAAAATATATATATATATATAACAACTAGGGGAAAACTAAAGGAAGAAAGAAGCTGCCACATTGTAGTAAGAATGTACTGTAGTGTTTTCATTCACTTACCATCCCTCACTCTCCAAATTGGTGGCAGCCATGAAGATGGCAGTTGCACTCTTGGTGCAGTTTGCTAGTGCCAGAGGAAATATGTACTTTATTCTCAAAGAATTGTGGTAGTATTTTCCACTTTGGTGGCTCCTTCAAGGGTCAGAACAAGGGCTTGCCTTTGTTTTGTCCAGCCCAGAGAGTTCCCAGGGCTGGGGCAGCTCCTGGGAGGCTTTTGCTGAATGTACTTAAAGGCAAAAGGATTGGATACAGCAGCTTGTGGGAAGGGATAATAGGACAAGCCCAAAAAGCCTTGGAAGGAAATTAGAAAATAAGATGTGTGGGGCATAAGAGCTTTTAAAAGCTCCAGTGTATACTGGGGAGTCAAGAAGCCCAAGTGCATGCCCAGGTCTGGATGTGTGTACAGAAAATGCCTGAGAAGACACTAAGCTTTCACCTCTGGCTGACCGTCAGGCTCCACATGAGTGAGAAGTAAAGGCTAAGACAGAGTTGTAAGTGGCCTGGCTAAATGTTGAAGGAGTGCCCAACACAGAGCCAATTGGTAAAGACTGGAAGATTAAATTTTATTTTATTTTTTTCTCTTTTGGCTCCAAGCATTTGAGCCAAATTTTGTCAGAACACTAACTGACCACTAAGTTAATGGAACATAAGTTTCAGTGGCCACACATGACAGAGGTAGCAAACTGTAAAAAAATAGTTTAGAAAAGTCACTAAGTGAAAAACAGCAACCCAAAATAAACAGGAAAAAGAAAAACAGGGAGAATTTCATTTCCAGAGTTGCCGCATTATAATATTCAAAATATCCAGTTTTAAACAAAAAAGCCATATGCAAAAAAACAAGAAAGTATGACCCATTCACAGGGGAAGAAAAATTGATAGAAAATTTCCCTAAGGAAACCCAGGATTTGGACTTACTAGACAAAGACTTTAAATCAACTATCTTAAATATGGTTAAAAGCTAAAGGAACCATGGACAAAGAACTACAGGAAGCCAGGAGAACAATGTCTCATCACATAGAGACTATCAATAAAGAGATAGAAATAATGAAAAGGAACCAAATAGAAAATTTGGAAATGAAAAGTACAATAACTGAAATTAAAAATTCACTGAAGAGCAGAAAGAGAAAAGAATGACCAAAATGAACAGAGCCTAAGAGACCTTTGGGACACTATCAGGCATACCAACATATGCATAATGGAAGTCCCAGAAAGAGAGGAGAGAGAGAAATGTGCAGAAACCATATTTGAAGAAATAATGGCTGAAAAGTTCCCAAATATGATGAAAGACATGAATCTATAAACATCCAAGGAACTCAACAAACTCCAAGCAGGATAAATTCAAAGAGGTCATGCCAAGACACAGTATAGTCAAACTGTCAAATGACAAAGACAAAGAGAATCATGAAAGCAGAAAAAAAAAAAAAGCAGCAGTTCATCATGTACAAGAGAGCCTCAATAAGATTTACTGCTGATTTCTCCTTCAAAAACATGGAAGCCAGAAGACAGTGGGATGATATAGTTAAAATGTAGGGAAAAAAATGTTAACTAAGAATTCTATATTCATTAAAACTAACCTTCAAAAATGAAAGAGGAGATAAAAACTGATGGAGGTAATCACTAGTAGACCTGCTCTACAAGAAACGTTAAAGGGAGTCCTTCAGGCTAAAATGAAAGGACACTAGAAAGTAACTTGAAGACATGAAGAAATAAAGAACAATGGTAAAGGTAAACATAGGTAAATATAAAAGACAAAATTGTTGCAGTTTCTGGTTTTTAAACCCCTACATGTATATATGTCTACCGCGGGCCTCTCACTGCTGTGGCCTCTCCCGTTGCGGAGCACAGGCTCCAGACGTGCAGGCTCAGCGGCCATGGCTTACGGGCCCAGCTGCTCTGCGGCATGTGGGATCTTCCCAGACCAGGGCACGAACCCGTGTCCCATGCATCGGCAGATGGACTCAAAACCACTGCACCACCAGGGAAGCCCATGCAGTTTCTGGTTTTTAACTGCTTTATCATTTTTTAAATTCATAAAACAATAAGCATACATTAATGGGCATACAATGTATAAAGATGTAATTGGTGACAATGACAACATAAAGGGGGAAGTGGAGCTGGGAAGTAACAGAGTTTTTGTGTATTATTGAAACTAAGTTGGTATTAATTCACACTTGATTAATGTGAATTGAATTTCTAGCTTGCTTGTTAGAAAATTCAAATACTAATTTTAATCCCCTGAGTAACCAATAAAGAAAAATACTAGACAATATATAAAAACAATATATAGAAAAAGAAAAGGAAAGGGAATCAAAATGGGACACTAAGAACAAATTTATTTGAATGCAGTAACAGAATTTAGAAACAAAGAAGATATTATATGTAGAAAATAAATAGAAAAATGGCATAAGTGAGTCTTTCCTTATCAGTAATTACTTTACATGAAAATGGATTAACCTGTGATTCAAAGGCAGAGATTGAGAGAATGGATAAAAAGAACATGATCTAACTATATGCTGTCTACAGGAGATTCACTTTTTTAAATAGTTTTTTGTTTATTTATTTATTTATGGCTGCTTTTGGTTCTCTGTTGCTGTGTGTGCCTTTCTCTAGTTGCGGTGAGCAAGGGCTACTCTTCGTTGCAGTACGTGGGTTTCTCATTGCGGTGGTTTCTCTTGTCGTGGGGCACAGGCTCTAGGCGCGTGGGCTTCAGTAGTTGTAGCTCACAGGTTCTAGAGTGCAGGCTCAGTAGTTGTGTCGCACGGGCTTTGTTGATCTGCGGCATGTGGGATCTTCCCAGACCAGGGTTCAAACCCATGTCCCCTGAATTGGCAGGAGGATTCTTAACCACTGCTCCACCAAGGAAGCCCAGAATAAATAGGTTAAAAGTGAAAGGATGGGAAAGATATTTCATACAAATAATTACCAAAAGAGAGATGGAGTGGCTACACCAATATTAAACAAAAATTGACTTAAGACAAAAATTGTTACAAGAGAAAATAAGGACATTATATATTGATAAAAGGGTCAATCTATCAAGAAGAGATAACAATTATAAACATATACACACTTAACAATAGAGCACCAAAGTATGTGAAGCAAAAACTGACAGAATTGAAGTTAGAAATAGATAGTTCTACATTCATAGTTGTAGGCTCCAATACTAAGCTTTCAATAATGAGTAGAACAACTAGACAGAGTATCTATCAGTAAGGAAATAGAGGACTTGAGCAACACTATAAACCAACTAGACCCAACAGACATATAAAGAACATTCTACCCAACAATAGCAGAACACATATTTTTACCAAGTGCACAGAGAACATTCTCCAGGATAGACCATATGTTAGGACACAAAATAAGTCATAGAAGATTAAAATCATACAAACTATCTTCTCTGACTACAATGAAATGATATTATAAATTAATAAGAGAAGGAAACCTGGAACTTAACAAATGTGGAAATAAGGAACAACTATTAAACAATGAGTCAAAGAAGAAATTACAAGTGAAATTAGAAAATACTTAGAGATGAATGAAAACAAAAACACTAAATACAAAATCTTATGGAATGTGGTGAAAGCAGTGTTAACAGAGAAATTTTTACTGATAAACATCTACATTAAAAAAAGAAGGAAGGGGCTTCCCTGGTGGCGCAGTGGTTGGGAGTCCGCCTGCTGATGCAGGGGACGTGGGTTCGTGCCCCGGTCCGGGAAGATCCCGCATGCCGCGGAGTGGCTGGGCCCGTGAGCCATGGCGGCTGGGCCTGCGCGTCCGGAGCCTGTGCTCCGCAGCGGGAGAGGCCACAGTAGTGAGAGGCCCGCGTACCGCAAAAAAAAGAAGGAAGATCACAAATCAACCTAACTTTCCTCCTTAAAGAATTTAGAAAAGCAAACTAAACACAAAGCTAGCAAAAGAGGACATAAAGATTAGAGTGGAGATAAATGAAAAAGAATAGAAAAACAATAGAGAAAAGTAATGAAACCAAAAGTTCAGTCTTTGAAAAACATCCACAAAATTGATAAACCTTTAACAGGACTGATGACAGAGACAGAGAGAGAGAGGGAGGGATGAAGTGGGGGAGGTAGAGAGAGAGAGATGAAAGGGGGCAGAGGAGGGGAGAGGAGAGGAGAGGACAGACTGAAATTACCTAAATCAGAAATCAAAGTAGGGGGACTTCCATGGTGGTGCAGTGGTTAAGAATCCACCTGCCAATGCAGAGGACATGGGTTCAAGCCCTGGTCCGGGAAGATCCCACATGCCACGGAGCAACTAAGCCTGTGCGCCACAACTACTAAAGCCTGCGCGCCTAGAGCCTGTGCTCCGCAACAAGAGAAGCCACCACAATGAGAAGCCCGCGCACTGCAACGAAGAGTAGCCCCCACTCGCCACAACTAGAGAAAGCCCATGCACAGCAACGAAGACCCAACACAGCCAAAAATAAAATAAATAAAATAAAAAAGAAATGAAAGTAGGTACATTACCACAGACTGTACAGAAATAGAAAAGAATTATAAGAGAATACTATGAAAAGCTGTATGCCAATAAATTGGATAACCTAGATGAAATAGAAAAACACAGAAATTACCAAAACTGACCCAAGGAAAAATTGAAAATCTGAACAGACCTATAACAAGAGATTGAATCAATCATTTAAAACCTCCCAACAAAGAAAAGCCCAGGACCAGATAACTTCACTGGTGAATTCTACCAAACATTTAAAGAAGAATTAACATCACTCCTTTCCAGACTCTTCCAGAAAATAGAATAGAAGGGAACATTTCCTAACTCTTTCTATGAGGGTAGCATTATCCTGATATTAACACCAGATAAAGACATCACAAAAAAACTGATTTTAGTTTTCTTTTCACAAGATAGTGAAAAGGCAATTCACAGAATAGTGGGAGTGGGGGACAATATTTGCAAATATATATACCTAAGGGTCTAGAATCCAGAATATATAAAGAACTCTTACAAATCAACAACAAAAAGATGCTCAGTTTACAGATTAGCAAAGGACTTGAACAGACATTTCTCAAAGAAGATAGACAGATGGCCAACAAGCACATGAAAAGATGCTCAACATCATTAGGAAAATGCAAATAAGAACTACAGTGATATCCCACTTCATACCCACTAAGATTGTTATATTTTTTCATGGAAAATAACAAATATTGGTGGGGATATGGAGAAATTGGAACCCTCGTATATTGCTGTTGAAAGTGTAAGATGGTGCAGCTGCTGTGGAAAACAGCTTGTCAGTTCCTCTAAAAGTTAACCAGAGAATTACCATATAATCCAACAACTCTCCTCCTAGGTATATACCCAAAAGAGTTGAAAACAGATATTCAAACAAAAACTTGTATGCAAATATTAATAGCAGCACTATTTGCAGTAGCCACAGATGGAAACAACCCAAATTCCATCAGTTAACGAATGGATAAAATGTGGCATATCCATAAAATGAAAGGTTATTCAGCCATAGAAAGGAATGAAGCACTGATATCTGCTACAACAACATTATGCTAAATGAAAGAAGCCAGACATAAAAAGTCACATATTATATGATTCCATTTATATGAAATATCCAGAATAGGCAAATCCATAGAGACAGAAAGCATATTAGTTGTTGCCAGAAGCTGGGGGATGGAGAAGTGGGAAGTGACTTCTTAATGGTGTGGGGTTTCTTTGGGAGGGCGATGAAAATATTTTGGAACTAGATAGAGGTGGTGGTTGCACAGTATTGTGAATGACCTAAATGTCACTGAATTGTATACTTTAAAATGGTTAAAAAATAATAAAATGGTTAATTTTATGTTACATAAGTTTTACCTCAATTTTAAAAGATTGAAGCTATATCTGACTCCAGAGCAAGAATTTTTATATTGACAGTATCCTGCATTGAAGAATGCTGTATTATAGCTACTATTATCAAAAACTAGCCACCAGAAGTGGCTTTGAGCTCAATACCTAAGAGTCTGATGAAGTAAACATTGAATAATTCCAACTCTGTTCTAATGACCATACTTGCTGGGGCATAGAAGTGGGTAAGATAGAGGCTCTGCCCATGGACTGCTCATATCTGGGTTTCCACTAGCACTTGTGGGTCAAGGCAAAGTACAACTAGAAGTCCCTGGCCCATTCTTCCCCTCCCAACCCCCTCACCCTGTCCCATACCTCATAAGCATGTGTGTGGAAAACCTAGCCCACACAACCAAGCTCCATACATGTACACACACCCCTACACACAACTGCCCTTTAGGCACACAGTTGCCTATGGGAGCTATGGAAGTTCTAATGGTGGACTCAGAATCTTTTGGACAGAGAATTTTAGAGTCCTGGATACATGTCATGTAATTTAAAGTAGGAGAGAGCATGGGCTCTGTGGTCTCATGGACTCCGTATCTTGTAAAGAGGAACGTAGTTGGAGAAGGGTCAGAGTGGGAGCCTTAAAGCATAAGCCAAAGGAAAAGCCCTTCATTGCCCAGGTCTAGGGGTGGTACTTCCCTACCCACTCCACTCACCCTTTTCTGTCTCATCTGAGCACCAGCCATGGATAGAGCCTGTTTCTGCTCTGGAATCAGCAAGGAGAGGCTGGCCTGAAAGAAAGTCTGGTGTTTCATCTCACAGGTCACATCTTTACCAGAACTGAATTTCTAGAGCCTCAGGGACCCTGTGGGGTTTGTCTGACTTAACTGTGTGGAAGACCTTGCTGTCACCATTGACTTCCCAGATTCCAGGAGTTTGGACTCTACTTCCTGCAGAGTTTTCTGCCAGAATTCCTGAAGTGACCTTGCCCACCTTAGACTTTCCAATGCCAGGATCCACTGCTCCCAGTGTATTCCATTACCAGCTCTCTGTATTCTTACCTTTTCCTAAATGCTAAAGATGAAAAGCTATGATCCTGGGCTTCCCTGGTGGCGCAGTGGTTGAGAGTCCGCCTGCTGATGCAGGGGACACAGGTTCGTGCCCCGGTCCGGGAAGATCCCACAGGCCACGGAGCAGCTAGGCCCATGAGCCGTGGCCTCTGAGCCTGCGCATCCGGAGCCTGTGCTCCACAGCGGGAGAGGCCACAACAGTGAGACACCCGCGTACCGCAAAAAAAACCAAAAAACAAAAAACTATGATCCAGGAGTATAAAAATGGGGACTGAGATGAAACCTCCTCAAAGTAGGAGGATCATTTGTATCAATATAATGGCGATAAGTACGTTTTAGGAGAGCATAATAGATGGGTCCCTGATGCATGACCAGTGGGTGTGGTCAAGGGAAATATATAGGATATCTAAGATGGGACTTAAAAGATCAAATCTTGGGCAGACAAAAGTGAGGAAGATTATTATGGGGGGAAAAGAAATGTTAAATGTACATACACTATTTTTCAATTTGCATATTGTGGCCTCTGAAGGATGAAAAACTTAAATATAGACAAGATTTATTCTGAGGCAGAATCCCTGAGGATTGGTCCATGGGTTAGTCTCATGCTCTTGAAAGGAAAACTAGAACTCAGAACTTGCTTTGACACTCAAGTCAGTGGTAGAATTGAGGGAATCCAAAGAATTCTAACCCTAAGACCAGAGCTGTCTCCATCTTCTGTACATCCCCTTGAGAATCTGAGTGTCCAGAACTCCCTATTCTTCATTTCTAACCCTCCATTTCCAGTCATAACTTTGTGTTTGCCTCTGTTTGTGAGCTTAGTTTCACTCATAGATCTATTCTAGCCAAGGGAACATGGCTAAAAATCCTTTGCCTCACCATCCATCAAATTCCATACTCATTGATGACTCTTTTGCTCTCTTTCCATACCTATATCTTCACCTCTTTCTATCCAAATTCTTTAGCTTGAGTCCCTAGGCCTTTACTCCCTAGTTTCCCACACTGCCTGTGTTCCTTACCCCTGACACCTGATCTTCCCAAACCGGGGTCTTGCCTGCCTGAACCGAATGTAGCCATTTTCTCTTGGAATATTACCTCTCGTGTATTCTCTGCAGTCTTTCTGAAACTCCTATCAGACAAATGTCAGAGTCTCTCACTCTAGCCCACATTCCTCTTAATTTCCTTCTCATGTTCTCTAACTCCATAGTTCTCTGCACTTTGCTCTGGACATTTCTCCCCACTCTTGTTTAATGGATGCTACTTATATTTTTGTTTCTTTAAACACTGAATGAGGTGAGTTCTTCCTGAATCAGCTGTTTGCAAGAGACTTGCAAGAGGGTGGAGGCAGTACCATATTTAAGGCCATTTTCTTTATGAAATAGTATTTGCATGAGTTCTTATAGCCCTTGCTGTTTCCCATGATTAGCATTTCAGGGTTGCTTACAATGCAGAGTCTATGTCCTTCACTATTCCTCACCAACAGACTGCTTTCTACAAATATAGCTGTTTGTCCCTTTTCAACTTCACCTTCCCTGTATCTCAAGTCTTTGTGTCAAATGGGTGGAAAAAAAGCCCCTACTTCAGTCTGCTTGCCTGTTCTTATTGTTCAGTACAATAAGGACTTGTGGGTCTTGGGTCACTTTCTTTGGAGAGCTATGTCACTCTCACTTTGTATAAAACCTGCACCCTTAGGCATCCATTATCACATTCCTGTTTGACTTTCACTATATTGGGCAGTTCTTACTCATAGGTTGTAGTCCAGGCTTACAGGTGTTTCTAGTTACATCACAAATAAAGTTTGTCTATTTTTCATTCTCCTTGTAGTTTTGAGTTAAAGAAGGATGAATTTCTGAGAAGAGGAAAAAAATCACTGTTTTTATTCTGCCACTTGAAAACCAAAGCTTCAACTGTTTTTCACAATTTATCCAACCTTTTTATGTATTTAGAGAAGGGTTGGGGGGAGGGAAGGGGGAGGTTATTTCAATATGTCCTCCATACACATCTTAACCAGATTGAGTAAATGAACTTTCAGCAATAATCAATATGGATGCCTCTCTTCAAAGATTGCAAGTTGAATTTCCTTCCAGCCACAGGAATGGGGACTCAAAGTCAATATCCATAGTTCATGCTAAAGGTCAAGCCTGCACATAGCTTGTGGCCTCCAAGCCTTCTCCCGGGCCACAGGTGATTAAAATACAGGTGGGCTTCTGACTGATTCCATGGGCTGTTCAACAACTCAATGAAAAAAGATGATCTGGGCAAACCAGAACCTCTTGCAAATTTAGCTATGGAAACAAAAGAGAGAATCAGAAAATTGACAGTCAAAGCAAAAGCTTAAAGATTTCTATGAGGTAGAGTTTGGGACAGAAAGGTCATGGCATGGAGAATCATAAGGAAACAGAATCTAAGAGATGAATTTTAAACAGGAGGCAAAAAAATGCAGAGGTGTAGGGTAGAAAGAGTCAATTAGTTGGTAGAGACAAGAATTACACATAGAAACAAATGTGGAGAGTGGCTCTGTTATGTTAACCACAGCACTGTCCTTTGGCTTTTCCTGGATTCCTGTACCTAACACAACACCTTGCCATAGTAGGGCCTCAACAAATGTGTTTAGAGGGATGGATGTTTATCCTCAGGATAAGTGAGGTTACCTCTTTGCTTAAGGTAACCTGTCTGAATCTCTGCTGTTGTTACAGACCCTCTACCCCAGCACTCTATAGAAACTGTTTTCTTAAAGCTTGCCATGGAGTTTGCTAAACACTCATTTAATGACTTATTCTTCATTCTCCTCGATTTATTGAGTCTCTCCTTTGGCTCTTGTGGTGCAGTACTGTCCTAGTTCTCTTGCCTCTGACCACTCCCCTGCCTCAGCTGGTTTCTCTTCCTTTTCTTCTCTTCCTGAGTAAATAATCACCAAGGACTGTCTTCAGCTCTCTTCTAGTTCTATACTCTCTTCTTACCAAGTGAGCTATTCATGCCCATAACTTCATGTATAGCTGCTATAGAGGTGACTCCCAAATCTGAATCTCTGGGAGCCCACATCTCCGAGCCCACAACTGGGTCCTTGAAACTCAACATGACTTAAACAGAGCGTGTCTGTCTTTGTAAATCAGTTCCTTCTCTTGACTTCCCTATTTCTATTGCACTACCAGTATCTCAGTTTTGAAATCTGAATTATCTTTGGCTGTTTTCTTCTTCATTCTCCATCATCTAATCAGCTGCAGAGTCTAGTTAATAATGCTAATAGAAATAATAATTGCTAACCCTCCTCTGCCTCAAAAATCTTCTGTTGCTCTCCATAACCTACCAAAATAAGCTTTTTTAAAGGGCCCCAGAGTTCAGAATTCTCTACAACATGTTGCAAACTCATATTTCCAGTCTTATTTCCTATGGTTCTGTTGTACAGTGAGAATTTTAAATTTACCATCCCTTTACATATTAATGATTCATTTAATTCCATTAACCAAAGATAACAAATGATTTTCTAAAAGATTATTCCTTTTTTTTTTTTGTACTAGGCTGAATGGGAAATACTGTGGAAGTGAAGAGGAAAAAACATGTTTATTCTCCACCCTCTCTCAATATGTGCTCAGAAGATCAAACTCAGAAAATTATGCCCATTAGGGAATATGAAACGACAAAAAACATTGCATTTTAAGCCACTCAGACTATCTTGAAAACTTTAAAATTAGATACATTCTGTATAAGATAAAACTTGTAGAAGAACCAGGCCAATTGAAGGTGATTTAAGAAAAAGTCTTGCCTGCTAGAGCCAGTTTTTAATCCTTGTGAATGCAGTATCTTTTGGAAGTGAATGCCATTTAGGAACTTTATTTCATGTGTTTTATAAACACAAACAATAAATGCTGGAGAGGGTGTGGAGAAAAGGGAACCCTCCTACACTGTTGGTGGGAATATAAATTGGTATAACCACTATGGAGAACAGAATGGAGGTTCCTTAAAAAACTAAAAATAGAACTACTATATGATCCAGTACCCCCACTCCTGGGTATATATCTGGAGAAAACCATAATCCAAAAAGATACATGCAGCCCAATGTTCATTGCAGCACTATTTACAATAGCCAAGACATGGAAGCAACCTAAATGTCCATCAACAGAGGACTGGATAAAGATGTGGTACATATATACAATGGAATATTACTCAGCCATAAAAAAGAATGAAATAATGCCATTTGCAGCAACATGGATGGACCTAGAGATTATCATACTAAGTGAAGTAAATCAGACAAAGACAAATATCATATGATATCACTCATATGTGGAATCTAATTTTTTTAAAAAATGATACAAATGAACTTATTTACAAAACAGAAACAGTCTTACAGATAGTGAAAACAAACTTTTGGTTCCCAAAGGGGAAATGTGGGGGGAGCGATAAATCAGGAGCTTGGGATGAACGTACACACACTACTATGTATAAGATTGATAAGCAACAAGGACATGCTGTATAGCACAGGGAACTCTACTCAATATTCTGTGATAAGTATAAGAGAAAAGAATCCAAAAAAGAATGAACATATGTTTATGTATAACTGAATCACTTTGCTGTACACCTGAAACTAACACAACATTACGCCAACAAAAGTAAAAAAAAAATTATTATTATTTTTGCTGTACGTGGGCCTCTTGTGGCCTCTCCCATTGCGGAGCACAGGCTCCAGAAGCACAGGCTCAGCGGCCATGGCTCACGGGCGCAGCCGCTCCACGGCATGTGGGATCTTCCCGAACTGGGGCATGAACCCGTGTCCCCTGCATCGGCAGGCGGACTCGCAACCACTGCATCACCAGGGAAGCCGTAAAATTTTTTTTTTAAAGTAGATAAGTGGGGCTTCCCTGGCGGCACAGTGGTTGTGAGTCCGACTCACAACCACTGCGCCACCAGGGAAGCCCTAAAAAAAGTTTGTTAAAAGTAGATAAGTGGGTCTTCCCTGGTGGCGCAGTGGTTGCGAGTCCGACTCGCAACCACTGCGCCACCAGGGAAGCCCTAAAAACTTTTTTTTCAAATAGGTAAGTGGGGCTTCCCTGGTGGCGCTAGTGGTTGAGCGTCCGCCTGCTGATGTAGGGGACACGGGTTCGTGCCCCAGTCCGGGAAAATCCCACATGCCGTGGAGCGGCTAAGCCCGTGAGCCATGGCCGCTGAGCCTGCGCGTATGGAGCCCGTGCTCCGCAACGGGAGAGGCCACACAGTGACAGGCTCCCGTACCGCGAAAAAGTAACTGGTGGAAATGATAACTCAGAACCTAACGGCTCAGTGTCACAATCTCTTGTTTCTGAACTTTAGTGAGGTTTTTTACCTTTCTTGTAGTAAATAAACATTTTCTTTTATCTGTACAACAATCAAGAAAACACTAAATTCAGAATATAATTGCATTTATTTTTAGTTCCAAAGAGATCTTGAAGGAATTCAATTTAAAATGTTTAATCAACTCCACTTTAAGTATAAAATACCAAGTGTGATAGTATAATGAGCAAATCAAGTTATACATAATAAATTTTTTCAATCTAAAATAATAAAGTGATTACATTAATAAAGAAAGTACATTTTTGTATAGTATTTTAATTTTTCTCAAAAGTTTTTGGTAGGTTTCATCACTTTTCTACCAAACTCTCTTCTCTAAATTCTCAATTATTCCAAGGCCTAGAGAGAGTATAGAAGCTATAAGCTGCCACAAGTTAACTATCCCCCTGAATTTTCTTTCATGCTGTAAAATCCATACCCTCTTCTTTGATCCAGTTTTCCACATTATGCTCCAGAAATCAACTAAGTTAGAAAAAGGTAACTCACCTCCATGAAGCTCTATCATCAGGCCACCAGGGTACAAAGGCAGGCACTTGGCTCAATAGGCCTAGGATGGTTGCAGACCAGAAGTCTGTGACCTGTTAGTTTGCTAAGAATGGGCCCAGAGCATGACAGAAGGAGGGAAAGTTCAGGAGCTGGGAGGCGGGGAAGGCCAGAGTGAGGTCTGGCAGATTCCGTGACAGTTTGTCAGTTGCTTTGATCATCCTTAGCTTAAGAGAAAGAGAAACCCTGACTGGAATGGCCTACCTGCCCACCATTTTTTGTGAGGGAGGAGAAGGCAACTCATTTAGATCCAAGGTGGCAGTCTAATCTTAAGGGTCACATATCCCCATTTCTGTCCTAGGGCACTCTACGAAAGAGGAAATAATCATTATCATCTGCCTAGAAGTCTAACACATGAGAAATAACCACCTTATCCCTGCTCACGATTTCATCACAGCACTGAGACACCAGCTAAGTGGCTTTAATAGTTATTCCACCTCTCAGAGCTCACATTCCATTGAAACAGCTTGGACTCTGTCTCTGAGAAAGTAACAAATGCCTGGAAAACTTCAGACCATAAGGAAGCAAGATGAGAAAAGCTTCATTTCAAACAGCTTTCTTTAGCAGTTTTAGCTCATAGCAGTACATACATAGACTGTGCTCCTGAGTGACTTATAAAGAGCCATCATGGAACCAGTTTTTCTTACAATAATTCCTTTAACTCAATATATTTTCTTGAATGTCTAGCTCCTGCCTAGCTGTCCAGCCTTAATGCCTACAACTCTTCCACCAGTGTGTGGGATTGCCCAAATATGCTATGCTTCTGTGGCTTTGTACATGTTGTTCCTTATTGTGGGGATCTTCCCTCCCTAACCCCAATCATTATCTCTTCAGTAAACTCTTCCACAACCAGTCCCCCAAGATATAACCCCCTCACCCATCCCTTGTAGAAAATATTTTTCTGGCTGTCTACCACAGTTTCTCAACCTCAGCCCTATTGACATTTTGGGCTGCCTAAGTCTTTGTTGCTGGGGCGCTGACCTGTGAACTTTAGAAGGTTTCGCAGCATTTCTGGCCTCTGATCATCAGTATCACCACCACCGCCCCCCCCCCCATGTTGTGAGAACCAGAACTGTCTCCAGACATTGCCAAGTGTCTGTTGGGTATATGGGAGTGGGACCCACCACCAGCTGAGAATCATCGCTTTACACATTTCTATAGCACCCTAAACCTTTGTACATGCTTGTACATAATTATTTTAATTGTTTGATTGCATGTCTGCCCCTTCCCTAAGTTGTGAACAACTGCTGGGTTGTGCTGTGTCTTGCTTACCTTGACAGTACATGGCATTCATTGGATCAGATTCTTTGTCAAATAAATGGCTATGAAATGCTGATGATCACCTAGAAACGATGTCCCCAAGTAAAAAAAGAAATTTTTTTTTGTTTCATCTTGAATGTTTTATTGTTGGCTAAAATGTTTAACAATGTCTAGTAGAGATGATTGTATGAAAACCTGAAGTCTGCACATTCTTGAGTCTTTGGCCCTGGGGCAAGAACAGTGGGCTAGAAGAGAGAAGCCTTGGGCTTCCCTGGTGGCGCAGTGGTTAAGAATCTGCCTGCCAATACAGGGTACACGGGTTTGAGCCCTGGCCCAGGAAGATCCCACATGCCACGGAGCAACTGAGCCTGCGCTCTAGAGCCTGCGCTCTAGAGCCTGTGCTCTGCAACAAGAGAAGCCAAGACAATGAGAAGCCCACGTACCGCAACGAAGAGTAGCCCCCGCTTGCCTCAACTAGAGAAAGCCCATGAGCAGCAACAAAGACCCAATACAGCCAAAAATAAAAACAAACTAATAAATAAATTTATTAAAAAAGAAAAAAAAGAAGAGAGGAGCTGTGTCTCCCACCAGAACAATGAGTAACTTTGGTTAAGATGTTTAACTCCTCTGGGCATCAGTTCTTCCACCATAAAATATGAGTTCCTAAGACTCCCCTTCCACCTCCAAAGTTTGTGATTCCACAACCTATGTAGCAAGAGGTCCCAAATCTCATAAAAAGGCACTTCGAGCTTTTATTTCACTATTTAAAAATGAAGTTTTGTGCAGTGGGACAGTGATGTTTAAGAAACTACATACCAGGTTTTACCATATAATTGGTACCAGGAGATGGGAAACAAAAACAAAGTCATAAACCAAAGTTACTTTTCTTTTCCAAGCCTCAATTTTATCGTATATAAAATAGAGATGATAGGGAATTGCCTGGCGGTCCAGTGGTTAGGACTCCATGCTTCCACTGAAGAGGGTATGTGTTCAATCCCTGGTCAGGGAACTAAGATCCCACAAGCCGCATGGTGTGGCCCAAAAATAAAAAAATTAAAATAAAAATAGAGATAATAATACTTACCTCATAGGATTGTGGTGAGGATTAAATGAGATGATGTATGTAAAGTGCTTAACAGTACCTGGCACATAGTGAGCACCCAATAAATGGTCATAGCTATTATTATTGTTATTGCACTAACATTTGTATAGAAAATAGTTTACAAAACTAATGCCCCTTCAAATTAACTTTGTCTTGAAATATAACAAGAAATGTAAGTAGGTATTAATCTTCAAGGACTCCATGGAGCTGAATATAAATTAAAAGTTCAATTTTCCATCTTCTAGACTCCAAGGAAGCTACTGAGAAGTCAGTTATTTCCTCTTTTATGCCTCGGCAGCACCTGGCAGATATTTCTGTCATAGCTTTCCTTTCACTGCATTATTTCTTTTATTGTATTATAACTATTTTCACATCTCTTCCCTACTAGCTGTGAGCTTCTTGGAGACTGTCTTACTCATCTTTTTAACTATATAGGTCTATCACACTATCAGAATTTAATAAATACTAGGCAAATGAGCAGATGAATGAAAGAATTAATGAGTGGTCCATGCCCAGCAATGCACTGCACCTTCTCTTTTCTGGTTGGAGAATACAGCAGCTGCTACTTCTGTGACTTGGCCTCGTTCAGAGGAAAGGAAGAGAGAAATTTGTTCTCTAAAGGCTCTCATCTCAGCAGGGAAGCCAAGTGCTGTCGGTAACTGCTACCTCTATCTTGTCACACCACACTGGCAGTCCCTCTGCCCTCCCTTTAGAGGGTCAGTGATGCTGGCAGAGTCATACCTGGGGCCACATGCCTTCTCCATGCCACTCCACAGGAGAAAGGACTATGCCCTGTAGGATCTTTTTGCCTGCTGAAAGCTAAGGGGGCAGGGAAGGGCCCATGTCCAATGCTGCCCTGATTAATGTTCCCCACACAGGAGGGTTATCATGTTAGAGCTGTCTGTAAATAGTCCCTGGATAGTGAAACAAAAAACATTTTCTCAAAGTTGGAAATCCATCTGCATAATACCATGAAACTGAACTATGAAATTGGAGATGGAAAAAGAAAACATGTTTTACTTTCAAAATACTATGTACTAACAAATGTCTAAAACAATGATAAATAAGGAAACCAGTAGGAGAGAACCATTGGGAGTGCCTGTGCATTTGTGCAAGTGCCGCTGCTGTTCCCTGCTCTTGTTGCAGGGAAACTACTGTTTTAGAGACAAGACACTGAGCCAATGATATCATTGAAACCTACTTTATTAACACTCCTTGGGATAGTCATCTCAGTATGCAGATTTTAATATGAAATCAGTGGGATCTAATTGATATAGCTAAGGAAAGGATCTAAAAGTTTATCCATCTTAACAATTTTAGGTTCTCAGAGAGTAACTTGTTTCTTCTGGCAGGTGTGCTTAACATTTGCTGCAGGGATGAATTCAGTGTGGATCAGACAATAGAAAGACCAATCCTTGCTGAAAGATGCCTCTGACTTCTCCACTCTGTCTCTCTTAACCCTTTTCTTGAACAGCTTGATTTTAATCAGTGATTGACGAAATCCTCACATATTATAGCTCAAGAAGTTTGGCTTTAGTTCCCTGCCGTAACCTCAGGGAACATCAGGAAACAGCTAATTTAAATTGCCAGATTATCTCACTGTGAGGCTAACTTGTTCTAAAGCTAGATCGGTCATAAAGTGGATAAATTTGATTGTCCAAACTCTTCTAATCCATTTCCACTCTGGTCAAATGAGCTTCCACTTTTCCAGAAAGGTACCTGAAAGCTAAATCCAAACTGCCACAGCTGTTCTCTCAATTCCTATCATTGCTACCTCAGACCAACAGCCTTCTCCCAAGAGTTGCCATAGCTCAAAAGACTTGCACAGCCCTGCTGGCTGTGCTAAAATGAAACTGCTAACATCAAGGGCAAGAGAGTACCAGTGCATTACCACATTCCTCAGACCAAGGGTACTTTCATCCTTTTTCTTATACATTTCAGAAAATTCACTTCTATTTTCGGAGGAAAATCAACACCAGGACCTTTCCTTCCTGATCCTACCTCCATATTTTCCTCCCAGTTTTCAAGCAGTATCTTCAACCCTCACTGATATCATGCTGAATCCTTAAGAATCCTTCTCTGGAGGCTCTTTTTCAGAGCCTTTAATGGTTCCTTAGCAACTGTAGAATAAAATCTAAACTCCATAACACAGCACACAATGCTCTACTCATGATGTGGCCTTAATATTCTTTTCTAGCCTTAGTTCTCACTTCTTCCCACAGCCATGTACAATAGTCAGCCAACCTATTCACACTAATGTGCCTGTGGCAGCTCCTTTCCTTCAACTTTTATTCTTACATCCTGTTGGGTTCCTGCTGTTGCCTAGATGTATACCTTGACTGCCTGTGATGTGTGAAGTGCCTTGTACTGTGCCTGGAAAATAGCTATTGTTTAATAAATAGCAGGTGTCATTATTAATACCTTCTTGCTTCAATTCTTAAGAAAAATAAGTCATACTCCCACTAAAATAAACCCTTGACCCTTGCCTAATGCTTATATTCCAAATTTCCCTATCAAACTTTACTCCCAGATGATCTGGGCTAGACAATGAAGTAATAAAATTCAGTGTCCCCAAACATATCTATGATGATAGTAATTAAAAAAGTGGTTGCCTGTGAGGGATGGGGATTGACTAGATGGGAACTTTCTGAAATGATGGAATTGTTTTACATATATATATGTGTGTGTGTGTGTGTGTGTATGTGTATGTATGTGTATATATATATATTTTTTTTTTTTTTTTTTTTTTTTGCTGACAAAGCAAAAGACTTTACTGGGAAGGGGCACCCAGGTGGAGAGCAACAGGGTAAGGAAACTCAGGAGAACTGCTCTGGAATTGTTCTATATTTTGATTGGGGTGCTGGTCCTGTGAATGTACATATTTGCCCCAGCTCATCTAATTAAACACTTTAAGATCAGTGAATTTTTCTGTCTGTAAAATTTATCTCAATTTTTCAGAAAAGTCAGAATCCCCTCTATTTTTTCCCTAAAGCAGAGATCAAAAACTCAAATGTCTACATGAGTTTGGTAGATAAGGTAAAAATGTAGTGGACTGGGTAGAACACAATAGGGAGGGTCAAGGGCTGCTGGCAAGCTGGAGAGAGTATGCTCTTTTTCCTGATCACATGGGCAATATATGCAAAAGCAGAATCTGTATATTTAATAGGCACCTCTCAGATGTTTCAATCATTAGCCAAGTTTGTGATACACTATGTTATGTAACAGAGCAATTAACAGTCTCCAAAGTGGAACACACAACATGTCCTATTGAAATGCAGGAAGTTCTACATCTAATATTTAGAACTTTTTTCTTTTAAAAAAATTTTCATGTCGTTTTTCTTCCTCGTTCTATTTTATTTTAATAAATTTATTTATTTTTGGCTGCGTTGAGTCTTAGTTGCTGCACGTGGGCTTTCTCTAGTTGCGGCGAGCGGGGGCTACTCTTCATTGCAGTGCACGGGCTTCTCATTGAGGTGGCTTCTCTTGTTGTGGAGCATGGGCTCTAGGCACATGGACTTCAGTAGTTGTGACACGTGGGCTCTAGAGCACAGGCTCAGTAGTTGTGGCACACGGGCTTAGTTGCTCCACAGCATGTGGGATCTTCCCAGACCAGGGCTCGAACCCATGTCCCCTGCATTGGCAGGCAGATTCTTAACCACTGCGCTACCAGGGAAATCCCCTCATTTCATTTTAGAACATACAAGGAAACCCACGGAAGGGCGTATACCCATTTATCTTGCATATCCTGTGCTAAGACAAGCAACTGAGGTTTGGAGTATGAGATATTGCAGAGAATGCAGTGTGTAGAACAGACATTATGCTGGGATGGGCACTGCTCCATTGGCACAACTGAGCCTCCATGGAGGAAAGCAACACTGCTACAACCATTGAAAGTAAGGAACAAGCTTTACTGCACATTTCATTATGAGGGAAAAGGAGAGAGCACAGTAGAAATCATGTCCTCTCTAATTCTAAAGTACAGATGGAATTGTGAGTCCTTTGTGATTTTCTTCAAAAGAAAAAAGAGCTAGTGTGTGTGTGTGTGTGTGTGTGTGTGCGCGTGCGTGTGCGTGTTGGGGGTCTGTGGGCAGCAGTGATGAGGTCTTCTCAAGCATGTGACCCAGTCAGGCTGCAGGAGCAGCTAGGATGGTGATGCAGTGATGTATTTGTTCACAGAGAAGCAGACCAACTTGTTGATTAGCTGACCAGTATGGTGGAAGGCAGGCACACCTGTAAGCCTAGGATGAAGGGAGCCTCTCTCTGGTGTGGCAGGTCAGAGAGCACAGAACCACAACTCTAGATTACAGTGTGTCTAGGTGACTCCTCAGGCTGGTTTCAAAGGCCACCAGGAGTCCCAGCAGGACATGGTGCCTGCTTGTATACCTACCTCCACCTTGCTGGTTGGAGAGATGGTCAGAAAGGACTGACTTCCTTTTATTCCAGTGGAGTCAGGAAATTCAGAAAAACCAGGAAGATATCACCCTGCCTGCTCCATTAATTAAAATAAAGTTCCATTGCTCTAAGCAAGACTCAGTATAATAGTTGCATAAACAAGAATGAAGTTTATTCATCTCTCAAGTAAAAGCCCAAACTTGTAGGTGGCTCTGGTTTGCAAACTTGTCAGTCTCTCAGGTTCCTTCCATCTTGTTCCATCATCTCTAGGATGTTGCCCTTATTTACATGACCCAAAATGCTCACATGCAGCCAATTAAAAATTGATTGTTATGAGAAAGAAAGGAAAATTTGCTTTGAGGACAACCACCAGTCTCTGGCATACTATGACAACCAAGTCCAGTCCTGCAGCATGAAACAAAACAAAGCAAAAGGTAGTCTCATTGTGTGTGGGAAATGAAAAAAAAATTTTATATACTCCAGAGAGCAATTTTTAAAATCAGGCGTTTTTAATTCAGTGCACTGAATGCCAACAACCCACCGTTTCTGCACAAGGACATGGAAGAATCTAGCTAGGTTGTCTGTCTGTCCTGAGCAACACAGCACACATCATATATAGATGCGGTGGTACAGATGGCAGCTGATTTTTTTCAAACAAACTGGGCAATTTCTAGTATATTTAAGGGAAGTGCAGAGGCACTGACTACAGAAGATGTGGCCACATTGTGTAGAGTAGATATGTCGTTTACTCAGCTCAATCTCTAAGTACCCATCCCTACAAATTCGACACCAGATATAACCAGGTAGTGTGCAACTTAAAGTTTCTTCTTCCAGGGCATTATGGTAGGCACTGTTGGTCACAGATACATCTCTGTCCCTCATCAACCCCTCCTTATCACTGCTCACCACACAGCTGCCAGTTTGGCCTTGGAGTGACCTTGTATTTCCCCTTGGCCTCCTCCTTTCTTCAGTAATCACAACAGAGTCATGGTGAGTTAGGTCAATCACTGCAGGTTCTAGAGAGTCACAAGTGAGATCAATTATTTCATCACTTTCCCCAAGTTCTATCAGTTCCACTTCCAAGATCACCTCAGGAGTTGTGCCTCCTTCCCCAGATGTACAGGATTCTCGTGCTTGTCTGGAATTCACCCTAGTACCATAGCACATTCTTGTGTTCATTGTGCTTTTTGGATCCAGTATTAAGAGAAATAAGTGACCTGTGCCAAAGTTTACAGTGAATGCTAAAGTCCTCAATGTCCCACAGCTCTTGGCCAGTCAGTCTCTGACTTATATAAGAATTTATGGTCCACATTTTCTGGTATATTTGAACTCTGATTCTGGTTCCATTCCTGTCTCCATATCCCCAACTGCTGTGTTCCCACAGTGGGGTGGGGTGAATCTTCTGGGAGCCACTTATGAGAAAGCTCAATCTGAATTTTTAACTGAAAAAAAATGAGACAAAGATTAAGCATTAGTAGTACTTAAAATAAGATTGACAGCAGTATAAAGTATATAGATAGAGAAAAATGTGTACTCAAAAGTTTTTGATAACTCTGCATTCTCCAGAATAGGTCACAAAACAAGGCCACAAAACAAGACTCAGTAAATTTAAGAAAACTGAAATCATATCAAGCATCTTTTCCAGTCACAATGCTATGAAACTAGAAATCAACTACAAGGAAAAAAAAAGACCACACAAACACATGGAGGCTAAACAGTATGCTACTAAACAACCAGTGGATCACTGAAGAAATCAAAGAAGAAATTAAAAATATACCTGGAGACAAATGAAAACAAAAACATGATCCAAAAATCTGTGGGACGCAGTAGAAGCAGTTCTAAGAGGGAAGTTTACAGTGATACAAGCCTAACTCAGGAAACAAGAAAAATCTCAAATAAACAACCTAACCTTACACCTATAGAAACTAGAAAGAGAAGAACAAAACTCAAAATTAGTGAAAGGAAAGAAATCATAAAGATCAGAGTGGAAATAAATGAAATAGGGACTTAAAAAATAGAAAAGATCAATAAAACTAAGAGCTGGTTCTTTGAAAAGATAAACAAAATTGATCAACCTCTAGCCAGACTCATCAAGAAAAAAAGAGAGAGGCCCCAAATAAATGAAAACAGAAATGAAAAAGGAGAAGTTACAACTGACACCACAGAAATACCAAGTATCATAAGAGATTACTGGGAACAATTATATGCCAATAAAATGGACAACCTAGAAGAAATGGAAAAAATCCTAGAAATGTACAATCTCCCAAGACTGAACCAGGAAGAAACAGACCACTTCACCAGTAATGAAATTGAATCAGTAACCAAAAAACTCCCAACCAAAAAAAAGCCCATGACCAGATGGCTTCACAGGTGAATTCTACCATTAAGAGAAGAGTTAACACCTATCCTCCTATCCTTCTCAAACTATTCCAAGAAAAATGCAGGGGAAGGAATGCTTCTGAACTCATTTTACAAGACCAGCGTCACTCTGATGCCAAAACCAAACAAATATCAGAAAAAACAAAATTATAGGCCAACATCCCTGATGAACATAGATGCAAAAATCCTCAACAAAATATTAGCAAATCAAATTCAACAAAGCTTAAAAGGATCATACATCGTTATCAAGTGAGATTTATCCCAGAGATGCAAGGATGGTTTGATATCCACAAGTCAATCAATGTGATACATCACATTAACAAATTGAATAATAAAAATCATATGATACTCTCAATAGATGAAAAAAAATAAGGTTTTGACAAAATTCAACATTTACTTATGATTAAAATCTTTCAGTGACAGAGTGGCATGGACTAATATATACTATCAAATGTAAAATAGATAGCCAGTGGGAAGCAGCCACATAGCATAGGGAGATCAGCTTGGTGCTTTGTGACCACCTAGAGGGATGGGATAGGGAGGGTGGGAAGGAGACACAAGAGGGAGGAGATATGAGTATATATGTGTATGTATAGCTGATTTACTTTGTTATAAAGCAGAAACTAACACACCATTGTAAAGCAATTATACTCCAATAAAGATGTTTAAAAAACAAAAAACTGTCAGTGAAGTGGGTATAGAAGGAACATACCTCAACATAATAAAGGCCACATATGACAAGCCCACAACTAACATTATACTCAGTGGTGAAAAGCTGAAAGCATTTCCTCTGAGATCAGGAGCAAGACAAGGATGCCTACTCTCACCACTTTTATTCAACATAGTATTGGAAGTCCTAACCATTGCAATCAGACAAGAAAAAGAAATAAAAGGAATCCAAGTTGGAAAGGAAGAAGTAAAACTGTCATTGTTTGCAGATGACTTTATACTATATGTAGAAATTCCGAAGGACACCACCAAAAAACTACTAGAACTCACCAATGAATCTGGTAATTCTAAAATTTGTATGGAAACACAATAGACCCTGAATAGCCAAAATAATCTTGAGAAAGAAGAACAAAGCTGAAGGTATCACATGCCCTGGCTTCAAACTATACTACAAAGCTACAGTCATCAAAACAGTATGGTACTGGCACAAAAACAGACACATAGATCAATGGAACAGAACAGAGTGGCCAGAAATGAACACACACTTATATGGGCAATTAACCTAGGACAAACGAGGCAAGAATATACAATGGAGAAAAGATAGCCTCTTCAGTAAATGATGTTGTGAAAACTGGACAGCTACATGCAAAAAAACAACTGGATTACTTTCTTACACTATACACAGAAATAAATTCAAAATGAATTAAAGATTGAACTGTAAGACCTGAAACAATAAAACTTCTAGAAGAAAACAAAGGCAGTAAGCTCTCTGACATCAGTCTTAGTAATATGTCTTTGGATATGTCTCTTCAGGCAAGGGAAATGAAAGCAAAAATAACCAAATGGGACTGCATTTAAGTTTTTGCACAGCAAAGGAAACTATTAACAAAATGAAAAGGCCACCTACGATATAGGAGAAGGTATTTGTAAATGATATATCCAATAAGGGGTTAATATCCACAGTATACAAAAAACTCATATAACTCAACATCAAAAAAACAAACAACCTGATTAAAAAATGGACCGAGGGTCTAAACAGGCATTTTTCCAAGTAAGACATACAGATGGTTACAGACATATGAAAAGGTGCTCAACATCACTAATCATCAGTGAAATGCAAATCAAAACCACAATGAGATATCACCTCACACCCATCAGAATGGATATTATCAAAAAGACAGCAAATAGGGCTTCCCTGGTGGTGCAGTGGTTGAGAGTCTACCTGCCGATGCAGGGGACACGGGTTCATGCCCCGGTCCAGGAAGATCCCACATTCCGCGGAGCGGCTGGGCCCGTGAGCCATGGCCACTGAGCCTGTGCATCCGGAGCCTGTGCTCCGCAATGGGAGAGGCCACAGCAGTGACAGGCCCGTGTACCTCAAAAAAAAAAAAAAAAAAAAAAAAAAACAGCAAATAACAAGTGTTGGCAAGGATGTGGAGAAAAGGGAACACTTGTTAACTGTTGGTGGGAATGTAAACTGGTACAGCCACTATGGAAAGCAGTATGGAGATTACTCAAAAAATTAAAAATAGAACTATCATGTGATCCAGCATTTCCACTCCTGGGTATTTATCCAAAGAAAACAAAAACACTAATTAGAAAAGATATATGCACCCCTGTGTTCATTACAGCATTATTTACAATAGCCAAGATATGGAAGCAACCTAAATGCCCATCAATAGATGAATGGATAAAGAAGTTCTGGAATGTATGTGTATATATATTGGGTTGGCCAAAAAGCTCATTTTGGTTTTCCCATAAAATATTACAGATTTTATATATATATATATATATATATATATATATATATATATATATATATATGTATATAAAATGGAATATTACTCAGCCATAAAAAAGAATGAAATCTTGCATTTTTGACAACATGGATGGACCTAGAGGGTATTGTGCTAAGTGAAATAAATCAGAGAAAGACAAATACTGTCTGATTTCACTTATATGTGGAATCTAAAAATCAGAACAAATGAACAAACATAAAAAAACAGAAACAGAGTTATAATTACAGAGAACAAACAAGTTGTTGCCAGAGGGGCAGTGGTGGGGGAGGAAAGAAATAGATGAGGGAGATTAAGAGGTACAAACGTCCAGTTGCAAAATAAATAAGCCATGGGTATAAAATGTACAGTGTGTAGAATATAGTCAATAACTATGTAATATCTTTGTATGGTGACACTATAATCATGGTGACTATTTTGAAATGTATAGAAATATCATATTGTGTGACAGGAACTAATATAGTGTTGTAGGTTAATTATACTTCAAAAACAAACTCATAGAAAAAGAGACCATATTTGTGGTTACCAGAGGCAGGGGTTTGTGGGAGGGGAATTCAATGAAGGCAGTCAAAAGGTACAAATTTACAGTTATAAGATAAATAAGTATAGGGATGTAATGTACAACATGATAAATATAAGTAACAGCAGGATGTTATATATAAAAATTGTTAAGAGTAAATCCTAAAATCTCATCACGAGGAAAAAATTTTTTCTATTTCTTTAATTTTGTATCCGTATGAAATAACGGATGTTCACTAAACTTATTGTGATAACTGTTTCATGATGTAACACCTTAAACTTATACAGTGCTGTACGTCAATTATATCTCAATAAAACTGGAAGAAAAAATAAGTGTTAGCGAGGATGTAGAAAAATTGGGACTCTCATATACTGCTGTTGGGAAGGTAAAATGGTGTGGCACTTCTGGAAAACAGTCTGGCAGTTCCGCAAAAGGTAAACATAACTATATGGTAAACATATAGTTACTATATGACCCAGCAATTCCACTCCTAGGTATATACCCAAGAGAATTGAAAACTTCTGCTCACACTGAAAAGTTGTACATGAATGTCAATAATAGTATTATTTTTATTTTATTTTTTATTTAAAAAAAACTTATTTAATTAATTTATTATTTTTGGCTGTGTTGGGTCTTCATTGCTGCATGCAGGCTTTCTCTAGTTGCAGTGAGCAGGAGCTACTCTTTGTTGTGGTGTGCGGGCTTCTCATTGCAGTGGCTTCTCTTGTTGCGAAGCACGGGCTCTAGACTCCAGGCTTCACTAGTTGTGGCTCACGGGCTTCAATAGTTGTGGCGCACAGCCTCAGTTGCTCCACAGCATGTGGGATCTTCGCGGACCAGGGCTTGAACCCATGTCCCGTGCATTGGCAGGCGGATTCTTAACCACTGCACCACCAGGGAAGCCCAGTAATAGTATTATTTTTAATAGCCAAAAAGTGGAAACAACCCAAATGCTCATTAACTGATGAATGAATAAATAAAATGTGGTATAGTCCTACAATGGAATATTATTCATCAATAAAAAAGAAATGAAGTGCCAGTACTTGCTATAATGGATGATCTTTGAAAACATCATATCAAATGACAGAAGCCAGTCACAGAAGACCACATACTGTATGATCCCACTTATATGATAAATCAAGAATAGGCAAATCCATAGGGACAGAAAGATTAGTGGTTCCTTAGGGCTGGGGGTGGTTGGGGAGAAATGGGGAGTGATGTCTAATCAGTACAGTGTTTTTTCGGGGGGTGATGAAAATGTTCTAATATTGAGAAAATGGTTGCACAACTACATGAATATACTGTAACCCACTGAAGTACATTATAAATAGGAGGATTTTATGGTTTGTGATTTATACCTCAATAAAGCTTTAACGAAAACAAATACCTTAAGATGCCATAGAAATATTACACAAAACAGTGTGAGATATCTAAATTTAGACAAGCCCTGGAAGCTGGGAGCCCCAGAAGGAAATGGGGAGAGCCCAGAGGAGGCTTTGACGAATACAAATACCTTAATAAAGCTTTAGCAAAAACAAATACCTTAAGATGCCATAGAAATATTTCACAAAACCGTGTGAGATATCTAAATTTAGACACAAGCCCTCGAACCAGGGAGCCCCAGAAGAAAATGGAGGGAGCTCAGAGGAGGGTGCAGTGCTCAATGCTCCACCCGATGGCGCCGACCTACTTACTGACCCCACAAACACCTGTCTCTCATCGGATCACTTACCTTCGTGACCAGCCTGCCCCTCCTCCGCTCTGCACTCAGGGAAAGACAACCTTCGGGGTGACACCGGGCAGCCCTGCAAAACAGTGCTCACCACCCTCGACTCCACCCAGGCAGCCAGCAGCTCATCAATGACCTAGTGTTTTGTCCGGTTGCGCCCTGTGAGCTATCCAGTGAGAATAGAGCAGGAAGCCTGCGCTCCAGCGGCCTGCCACTTTCCGGCCCCTCCGCTGCTTGTCGGTCCGCTCGGGACCGAGCCTGAACCAGCCGAGCCTGGCGCCTGAGTACACTGGACAGGGAAAGAGCACCAAGGAACCAGAGGCCAGGGAAGAAAAGGAGAAGTCGAGGGAGGGGGCGGCGCGGGAGCGGGTACTCACGGTGAACGCGCCCAGGCTGGCGGCAGCGCCCAGTGAAGAACAGAGCCAAGGTCACGGAGCAGCAGTCGCGGCGCTTATTCCCACCCACCCGATGGCAGCAAACACTGGGGTTTTCTCTCCTGTCAACCCACTATTTTAGTTTCTCAACTGACCAATCAAAATCCGAGCCCGTGGTAGCTCGTCACAAGTCTCTGGGCAGAAAGAGCTGTTCCAGGTTAGAAAAGGGGACTTTCCCGTCCCTAGTCTGTCTCTCAAGTCTCAGGTTTTCCGAGAAAGGGGAAGGACCGGGTTGGTTGGTTGTTTTTTGTTTTTTTTCTAGTCATTAGATCAGCAACTCTCACGCTGAGAAAAGTGGTTCCCAATGGAGGAGTTAGGAGAAGTTTTGGAAATTGACTGGGCTTCTTTTGCTTGTTCCAATGATGGGGTCCCTACGGTATTTAAGGGCTGAGGGCCAGGGACCCCAGCCTATACACACACTCTGTTTCTCTCTCTCTTTGAAAAACCTGCTTATACCAGCTCAGTACCAAGAAGTTTTCCCTTGTATCTCCTTGCTGTGGTTTTAGGTAATTTTATGTTTCCTAGTGGGCTGTGAAAATAAATAACCACTGGAAATAAAAGCAGTTGCCTAGAGCTTTACATTTTACAGAGCTCTTCTTATCACCATCTGCTTCTCAGAATAACCCTTGAACAGAATCTCAGAGTAGACACTCCATATTCATTGAATGAATGATTGATCAAATAAATGAGTAAACTTTCTGATGTAGGGATGATTCTTCCATTTTATGGATATGGTGACAAAGAGTCAAGACAGTAATAATGACTTTTCCAATTGCTTTTATGGGGTTATGATACAAACTTAAACAGTAATATGACTTTTCCCATTCCTTCTGTGGAATTAGGATTTCAACTCAAATTGGGGTTCAATGGCATTCACACTTCAATGCCAGCTGCTTAGAAACTTTGAACTTTTATTGGAAGTTTGGGATAACATGTGTTGTGGGCCCAGTAGAGGAAGTTACCAGGAAACTCACAGTAGCAAACTGATGCCCCACCCATGGTCTATGAGCCCATCCCCAGCTTTTTCATATTTTGCTGCTATCAGCTGCACCTGCACATTACCCCAGTCCTGCAAATTACCCTCAGGCACTGAAGTGAGCTGAAAGTACCTGGGAGTGCTATGTTTCACCCCACTTCACCCTCCTGGCAGCCTATAGCCAAAGCCAGGCTGATGTGGAATACCAAAGCCCAGCTCCTTTGTTTCAAGGCAGGACAAACTCTGATGTCTATTCCTTTATTCTGAACTCCCACGGGCATAGGTTGAGTGTAGGACTTCTGAAATCACACCCTCATTTGGCTTCTTCCCATTCCCTATCCTTCATCCCCCATGCCCTTATAGGTTTCTCCTGGAAGCCCTTTCTTTTTTTAAAAAAAATTTTATTTATTTTTTTATACAGCAGGTCCTTATTAGTCATCAATTTTATACACATCAGTGTATACATGTCAATCCCAATCACCCAATTCATCACACCACCACCACCACCCCCCACTGCTTTCCCCCCTTGGTGTCCATATGTTTGTTCTCTACATCTGTGTCTCAATTTCTGCCCTACAAACCGGTTCATCTGTACCATTTTTCTAGGTTCCACATATATGTGTTAATATACGATATTTGTTCTCTTTCTGACTTACTTCACTCTGTATGACAATCTCTAGATCCATCCACGTCTCTACAAATGACCCAGTTTCATTCCTTTTTATAGCTGAGTAATATTCCATTGTATATATGCACCACATCTTCTTTATCCATTCGTCTGTCAATGGGCATTTAGGTTGCTTCCATGACCTGGCTATTGTAAATAGTGCTACAATATACATTGGGGTGCATGTGTCTTTTTGAATTATCGTTTTCTCTGGGTATATGCCCAGTAGTGGGTTTGCTGTGTCATATGGTAATTCTATTTTTAGTTTTTTAAGGAAATTCTGTACTGTTCTCCATAGTGGCTGTATCAATTTACATTCCCACCAACAGTGCAAGAGGGTTCCCTTTTCTCCACACCCTCTCCAGCATTTGTTGTTTGTAGATTTTCTGATGATGCCCATTCTAACTGGTATGACATGATACCTCATTGTAGTTTTGATTTGCATTTCTCTAATAATTAGTGATGTTGAGCAACTTTTCATGTGCTTCTTGGCCGTCTTCTTTGGAGGAATATCTATTTAGGTCTTCTGCCCATTTTTGGATTGGGTTGTTTGTTCTTTTCATACTGAGCTGCATGAGCTGTTTATATATTTTGGAGATTAATCCTTTGTCCGTTGATTCGTCTGCAAATATTTTCTCCCATTCTGAGGGTTGTCTTTTCGTCTTGTTTATGGTTTCCTGTGCTGTGCAAAAGCTTTGAAGTTTCATTAGGTCCCATTTGTTTATTTTTGTTTTTATTTCCGTTACTTTAGGAGGTGGGTCAAAAAGGATCTTGCTGTGATTTATGTCAAAGAGTGTTCTTCCTAGGTTTCCCTCTGAGAGTTTTATAGTGTCCGGTCTTACATTTAGGTCTCGAATACATTTTGAGTTTATTTTTGTGTATGGTGTCAGGGAGTGTTCTAATTTCATTCTTTTACATGTAGCTGTCCAGTTTTCCCAGCACCATTTATTGAAGAGACTGTCTTTTCTCCATTGTATATCCTTGCCTCCTTTGTCACAGATTAGTTGGCCATAGGTGCATGGGTTTATCTCCAGGCTTTCTATCTTGTTCCATTGATCTATGTTGCTGTTTTTGTGCCAGTACCATATTGTCTTGATTACTGTAGCTTTGTAGTATAGCCTGAACTCAGTGAGTCTGATTCCTCCAGCTCCGTTTTTTTCCCTCAAGACTGCTTTGGCTATTCGGGGTCTTTGGTGTCTCCATACAAATTTTAAGATTTTTTGTTCTAGTTCTGTAAAAAATGCCATTGGTAATTTGATAGGGATTGTACTGAATCTATAGATTGCTTTGGGTAGTATAGTCATTTTCACAGTATTGATTCTTCCAACCCAAGAACATGGTATATATCTCCATCTGTTGGTATCATCTTTAATTTCTTTCATCAGTGTCTTATAGTTTTCTGCATACAGGTCTTTTGTCTCCCTAGGTAGGTTTATTCCTAGGTATTTTATTCTTTTTGTTGCAGTGGTAAATGGGGGTGTTTCCTTAATTTCTCTTTCAGATTTTTCATCATTAGTGTATAGGAATGCAAGGGACTTCTGTGCATTAATTTTGTATACTGCAACTTTACCAAATTCATTGATTAGCTCTAGTAGTTTTCTGGTGTCATCTTTAGGATTCTCTATGTATAGTATTATGTCATCTGCAAACAGTGACAGTTTTACTTCTTCTTTTCCAGTTTGTATCCCTTTTATTTCTTTTTCTTCTCTGATTGCCGTGGCTGGGACTTCCAAAACTATGTTGAATAATAGTGGTGAGAGTGGACATCCTTCTGTTGTTCCTGATCTTAGAGGAAAGGCTTTCAGTTTTTCACCATTGAGAATGATGTTTGCTGTGGGTTTGTCGTATATGGCCTTTATTATGTTGAGGTAAGTTCCCTCTATGCCTACTTTCATAAGAGTTTATATCATAAATGGGTGCTGAATTTTGTCGAAAGCTTTTTCTGCATCTATTGAGATGATCATATGGTTTTTATTCTTCAGTTTGTTAATATGGTGTATCACACTGATTGATTTACATATATTGAAGAATCCTTGCATTCCTGGGATAAATCCCACTTGATCATGGTGTATGATCCTTTTAATGTGTTGCTGGATTCTGTTTGCTAGTATTTTGTTGAGGATTTTTGCATCTATGTTCATCAGTGATATTGGTCTGTAATTTTCTTTTTTTGTGGTATCTTTGTCTGGTTTTGGTATCAGGGTGATGGTGGCCTCACAGAATGAGTTTGGGAGTGTTCCTTCCTCTGCAATTTTTTGGAAGAGTTTGAGAATGATGGGTGTTAGCTCTTCTCTAAATGTTTGATAGAATTCACCTGTGAAGCCATCTGGTCCTGGACTTTTGTTTGTTGGAAGATTTTTAATCACAGTTTCAATTTCATTACTTGTGATTGGTCGGTTCATATTTTCTATTTCTTCCTGGTTCAGTCTTGGAAGATTATACCTTTCTAAGAATTCATCTGTTTCTTCCAGGATGTCCATTTTATTGGCATAGAGTTACTTGTAGTAGTGCCTTAGGAGGCTTTGTATTTCTGTGGTGTCTGTTGTAACTTCTCCTTTTTCATTTCTAATTTTATTGATTTGAGTCCTCTCCCTTTTTTTCTTGATGAGTCTGGCTAATGTTTTATCAATTTGTTTATCTTCTCAAAGAACCACCTTTTAGTTTTATTGATCTTTGCTATTGTTTTCTTTGTTTCTATTTCATTTATTTTTGCTCTGATCTTTATGATTTCTTTCCTTCTGCTAACTTTGGGTTTTGTTTGTTCTTCTTTCTCTAGTTCCTTTAGGTGTAAGGTTAGATTGTTTACTTGAGATTTTTCTTGTTTCTTGAGGTAGGCTTGTATAGCTATAAAATTCCCTCTTGGAACTGCTTTTGCTGCATCCCGTAGGTTTTGGATTGTCATGTTTTCATTGTCATTTGTCTCCAGGTATTTTTTGATTTCCTGTTTGATTTCTTCATTGATCTCTTGGTTATTTAGTAATATATTATTTATCCTCCATGTGTTTGTGTTTTTTACGTTTTTTCCCTGAAATTGATTCTAATCTCATAGCGTTCTGGTCATAAAAGATGCTTGATATGATTTCAATTTTCTTAAATTTACTGAGGCTTGATTTGTGACCCAAGATGTGATCTATCCTGGAGAATGTTCTGTGCGCACTTGAGAAGAAAGCGTAATCTTCTGGTTTTGGATGGGGTGTCCTATAAATATCAATTAAATCTATCTGGTCTATTGTGTCATTTAAAGCTTTTGTTTCCTTATTTATTTTCATTTTGGATGATCTGTCCATTGGTGTAACTGAGGTGTTAAAGTCCCCCACTGTTATTGTGTTACTGTTGATTTCCTCTTTTATAGCTGTTAGCAGTTGCCTTTTGTATTGAGGTGCTCCTATGTTGGGTGCATATATATATATATATATATATTTACATCTTTATTGGAGTATAAATGCTTTACAATGGTGTGTTAGTTTCTGCTTTATAACAAAGTGAATCAGTTATACATATACAGATGTTCCCATATCTCTTCCCTCTTGCATCTCCCTCCCTCCCACCCTCCCTATCCCACCCCTCTAGGTGATCACAAAGCTGATCTCCCTGTGCTATGCAGCTGCTTCTCACTAGCTATCTATTTTACATTTGGTAGTGTATATATGTCCATGCCACTCTCTCACTTTGTCACAGCTTACCCTTCCCCCTCCCCATATCCTCAAGTCCATTCTCTAGTAGGTCTGTGTCTTTATTCCTGTCTTATCCCTAGGTTATTCATGACATTTTTTTTTCTTAAATTCCATATACATGGGTTAGCATACTGTATTTGTCTTCTCTTTCTGACTTACTTCACTCTGTATGACAGACTCTACGTCCATCCACCTCATTACAAATAGCTCAATTTCATTTCTTTTTATGGCTGAGTAATATTCCATTGTATATATGTGCCACATCTTCTTTATCCATTCATCCGATGATGGACACTTAGGTTGTTTCCACCTCCTGGCTGTTGTAAATAGAGCTGCAATGAACATTGTGGTGCATGACTCTTTTTGAATTATGGTTTTCTCAGGGTATATGCCCAGTAGTGGGTTTGCTGGGTCATTTGGTAGTTCTATTTGCAGTTTTTTAAGGAACCTCCATACTGTTCTCCATAGTGGCTGTATCAATTCACATTCCCACCAGCAGTGCAAGAGTGTTCCCTTTTCTCCACACCCTCTCCAGGATTTATTGTTTCTAGATTTTTTGATGATGGCTATTCTGACTGGTGTGAGATGATATCTCATTGTAGTTTTGATTTGCATTTCTCTAATGATTAATGATGTTGAACATTCTTTCATGTGTTTGTTGGCAGTCTGTATATCTTCTTTGGAGAAATGTCTATTTAGGTCTTCTGCCCATTTTTGGATTGGGTTGTTTGTTTTTTTGTTATTGAGCTGCATGAGCTGCTTGTAAATTTTGGAGATTAATCCTTTGTCAGTTACTTCATTTGCAAATATTTTCTCCCATTCTGAGGGTTGTCTTTTGGTCTTGTTTATGGTTTCCTGTGCTGTGCAAAAGCTTTTAAGTTTCGTTAGGTCTGATTTGTTTATTTTTATTTCCATTTCTCTAGGAGGTGGGTCAAAAAGGATCTTGCTATGGTTTATGACATAGAGTGTTCTGCTTATGTTTTCCTCTAAGAGTTTGATAGTTTCTGGCCTTACATTTAGCTCTTTAATCCATTTTGAGCTTATTTTTGTGTATGGTGTTAGGGAGTGATCTAATCTCATACTTTTACATTTACCTGTCCAGTTTTCCCAGCACCACTTATTGAAGAGACTGTCCTTTCTCCACTGTACATTCCTGCCTTCTTTATCAAAGATAAGGTGACCGTATGTGCGAGGGTTTATCTCTGGGCTTTCTATCCTGTTCCATTGATTTATCTTTTTGTGCCAGTACCATACTGTCTTCATTACTGTAGCTTTGTAGTATTATATGAAGTCAAGGAGTCTGATTCCTCCAGCTCCGTTTTTCGTTCTCGAGATTGCTTTGGCTATTCGGGGTCTTTTGTGTTTCCATACAAATTGTGAAATTTTTTGTTCTAGTTCTGTGAAAAATGCCAGTGGTAGTTTGATAGGGATTGCATTGAATCTGTAGATTGCTTTGGGTAATAGAGTCATTTTCACAATGTTGATTCTTGCAATCCAAGAACATGGTATATCTCTTCATCTATTTGTATCATCTTTAATTTCTTTCATCAGTGTCTTATAGTTTTCTGCATACAGGTCTTTTGTCTCCTTAGGTAGGTTTATTCCTAGATATTTTATTCTTTTTGTTGCAGTGGTAAATGGGGGTGTTTTCTTGATTTCACTTTCAGATTTTTCATCATTAGTGTATAGGAATGCCAGAGATTTCTGTGCATTAATTTTGTATCCTGCTACTTTACCAAATTCATTGATTAGCTCTAGTAGTTTTCTGGTAGCATCTTTAGGATTTTTTATGTATAGTGTCAGGTCATCTGCAAACAGTGACAGCTTTACTTCTTCTTTTCTGTTTTGGATTCCTCTTATTTCCTTTTCTTCTCTGATTGCTGTGGCTAAAACTTCCAAAACTATGTTGAATAAGAGTGGTGAGAGTGGGCAACCTTGTCTTGCTCCTGATCTTAGTGGAAATGCTTTCAGTCTTTCATCATTGAGGATGGTGTTGGCTGTGGGTTTGTCATATATGGCCTTTATTATGTTGAGGAACATTTCCTCTATGCCTACTTTCTGGAGGGTTTTTATCATAAATGGGTGTTGAATTTTGTCGAAAGCTTTTTCTGCATCTATTGAGATTATCATATGGTTTTTATCCTTCAGTTTGTTAATATGGTGTATCACATTGATTGATTTGCGTATATTGAAGAATCCTTGCATTCCTGGAGTAAACCCCACTTGATCATGGTGTATGATCTTTTTAATGTGCTGTTGGATTCTGTTTGCTAGTATTTTGTTGAGGATTTTTGCATCTATGTTCGTCAGTGATATTGACCTATAGTTTTCTTTCTTTGTGAAATCCTTGTCTCGTTTTGGTGTCAGGGTGATTGTTGCCTCGTAGAATGAGTTTGGGAGTGTTCCTCCCTCTGCTATATTTTGCAAGAGTTTGGGAAGGATAGGTGTTAGCTCTTTTCTAAATGTTTGAAAGAATTAGCCTGTGAAGCCATCTGGTCCTGGGCTTTTGTTTGTTGGAAGATTTGTGTGTGTGTGTGTGTGTGTGTGGTATGCGGATCTCTCACTGCTGTGGCCTCTTCCATTGTGGAGCACAGGCTCTGGACGCGCAGGCTCAGAGGCCATGGCTCACGGGCCCAGCCACTCCGCGTCATATGGGATCTTCCCGGACCGGGGCATGAACCCGTTTACCCTGCATCAGCAGGCGGACTCTCAACCACTGTGCCAGCAGTGGAGCCCTGTTGGAAGATTTTTAATCACAGTTTCAATTTCAGTGCTTGTGATTTGTCTATTCATATTTTCTATTTCTTCCTGATTCAGTCTTGGCAGGTTGTGCATTTCTAAGAATTTGTCCACTTCTTCCAGGTTGTCCATTTTTTTAGCATAGAGTTGATTGTAGTAATCTCTCATGATCTTTTGTATTTCTGCGGTGTCAGTTGTTACTTCTCCTTTTTCGTTTCTAATTCTATTGATTTGAGTCTTCTCCCTTTTTTTCTTGATGAGTTTGGCTAATGGTTTATCAATTTTGTTTATCTTCTCAAACAACCAGCTTTTAGTTTTATTGATCTCTGCTATTGATTCCTTCATTTCTTTTTCATTTATTTCTGACCTGATTTTTTTTTTTTTTTTTTTTTGCTGTACGTGGGCCTCTCACTGTTGTGGCCTCTCCCGTTGCAGAGCACAGGCTCCGGACGTGCAGGCTCAGCAGCCATGGCTCACGGGCCCAGCTGCTCCACATCATGTGGGATCTTCCCAGACCGGGGCACGAACCTGTGTCCCCTGCATTGGCAGGCGGACTCTCAACCACTGCACCACCAGGGAAGCCCCTGATCTGATCTTTATGATTTCTTTCCTTCTGCTAACTTTGGGGTTTTTTTGTTCTTCTTTCTCTAATTGCTTTAGGTGCAAGGTTAGGTTGTTTATTCTAGATGTTTCCTGTTTCTTAAGGTAGGATTGTATTGCTATAAACTTCCCTCTTAGAACTGCTTTTGCTGCATCCCATAGCTTTTGGGTCGTCGTGTCTCCATTGTCATTTGTTTCTAGGTATTTTTTGATTTCCTCTTTGATTTCTTCAGTGATCACTTCGTTATTAATTAATATATTGTTTAGCCTCCATGTGTTTGTATTTTTTACAGATCTTTTTCTGTAATTGATATCTAGTCTCATAGCGTTGTGGTCGGAAAAGATACCTAATACAATTTCAATTTTCTTAGATTTACCAATGCTTGATTTGTGGCCCAAGATATGATCTATCCTGGAGAATGTTCCATGAGCACTTGAGAAAAATGTGTATTCTGTTGTTTTTGGATGGAATGTCATATAAATATCAATTAAGCCCATCTTGTTTAATGTATCATTTAAAGCTTGTGTTTCCTTATTTGTTTTCATTTTGGATGATCTGTCCATTTGTGAAAGTGGGGTGTTAAAGTCCCCTACTATGATTGTGTTACTGTCGTTTTCCCCTTTTATGGCTGTTAGTATTTTCCTTATGTATTGAGGTGCTCCTATGTTGGGTGCACAAATATTTACAATTGTTTTATCTTCTTGGATCGATCCCTTGATCATTATGTAGTGTCCTTCTTCGTCTCTTGTAATAGTCTTTATTTTAAAGTCTATTTTGTCTGATATGAGAATTGCTACTCCAGCTTTCTTTTGGTTTCCATCTGCATGGAATATCTTTTTCCATCCCCTCACTTTCAGTCTGTATGTGTCCCTAGGTCTGAAGTGGGTCTCTTGTAGACAGCATATATATGGGTCTTGTTTTTGTATCCATTCAGCCAGTCTGTGTCTTTTGGTTGGAGCGTTTAATCCATTTACGTTTAAGGTAATTTTCGATATGTATGTTCCTATGACCATTTTCTTAATTGTTTTAGGTTGGTTTTTGTAGGTCCTTTTCTTCTTTTGTGTTTCCCACTTAGATAAGTTCCTTTAGCATTTGTTGTAGAGTTGGTTTGGTGGTGCTGAATTCTCTTAGCTTTTGCTTGTCTGTAAAGCTTTTGATTTCTCCATCGAATCTGAATGAGATCCTTGCCGGGTAGAGCAATCTTGCTTGTAGCTTCTTCCCTTTCATCACTTTAAGTATATCATGCCACTCCCTTCTGGCTTGTAGAGTTTCTGCTGAGAAATCAGCTGTTAACCTTATTGGAGTTCCCTTGTATGTTATTTGTCATTTTTCCCTTGTTGCTTTCAATAATTTTTCTTTGTCTTTAATTTTTGCCAGTTTGATTACTATGTGTCTCGGCATGTTTCTCCTTGGGTTTATCCTGTATGGAACTCTCTGCATGGAAGCCCTTTCTTAATACTAAATCACTTACATCCAGTGGCTCAGGGCCTGCTTCTACAAGAACTCAACCTAAGACATTTACTGACTCTTCAGATGATGAAAATGGTATGCAAAGTTGTAGATCGCTTAGCATACCAAAAAACCCACTTCGAATAACAGTATGGCATTGTGTGGCATCAAGAGTCCTCTCTGTTTTTTCTAAGTGAAAACAGTAAAAAGAGGAAGTGGGCCATGGGGGAGGGGAAGGCTGCACATCACTGCGGTCTTTAGTTGGGCCTCTGTGCTATAGAGTTATAAATATCTCCTTAGTTTTGTAGACTTTTTAATCATCTATGTTGTGGAGGACCGAAGAAGATGAATAACTGTATCCAATTAATGAGAGCAGTTGTGTTGAATTTAGTGCATAATAAGTACTTGATACATGATCAAACTGTGGTTTTTAATTGTATTTACTAGTTGTTTTTTTTTCTGTTAGCCCTTCTTATGCTCTCTAAAGTATCAGAATAGTGGGGGTTTTTTTTTTTTGCGGTACACGGGCCTCTCACTGTTGTGGCCTCTCCCATTGCAGAGCACAGGCTCCAGACGCGCAGGCTCAGCGGCCATGGCTCACGGGCCCAGCAGCTCCGCAGCATGTGGGATCTTCCCGGACCGGGGCACTAACCCGTGTCCCCTGCATCAGCAGGCGGACGCTCAACCACTGCGCCACCAGGGAAGCCCCAGAATAGTTTTTAATGCATAAAGTTTCCAGTTAAGGTACTCACAGATACTTTATTTCTTAATATAACTGGGACCCAAATTTTAGTCTTCAATTTTTTTTTGTAAAAGCCTAGAATTCAAGGAAAGATAAGGCTAATTTTTGGCCCTAAAATCTTGATGGCTACATCACAGACAAAATACTCATTTTTATTAAAGAAAGGCTTTGAGTTTTACCTCAAGAGTTTACAACATAAGAAATATAAGTAAAAAGCAACAAGCCCAAACATATTGGGAGAGTAGTTGTTGACAAAAACTAGAAAAGAACATTTGCCAGTTCTCTGTATTGTTTCCTTTTATGCCATGTTTTCATTTGGGACAGTGAAAAAAAAGTGAGATATAAAAATTATTATTTCAAACAATTTTTAAATAAACATAATAATAATGACCATTTTTTAAATGATAGAATAAAAATTAAAATCTCCTAAAAAGCTAACCACACCAAAATGAACACTGATAAGTGATCATCTCTGGGTGGTGGGATTAACAAGTTTTTTTTCTGCCTATACAAACTTTCTATTTTTAAAAATAATGAGCATACACTCAAATAATAAAAGATGTAAAAATTCAGATCATATAGAAGTATGTAGAATTATATTTTAAAAGTCTCCCTCCATCTTCTCCTGAAATCTTAGCCCCTACCCCCAGGTAAACATTGTTAAGAGGTAGTTGGATACATTTTTGGACCTTTTCTTGTTGGTGTATGTGCTTAGAGAGGTTGAGAAAAAAAGTTAAAGTTTAATGTAGTTTGTTTTAAATCTATATAAAAATGGGGTCAGAGGTAGCACCTCAGCTTGGAGTGCCTGAGATGGCAAACGCTGATGCTCTGAAATGGGGGATGAGCAGGATGAGCACCACAGTTGCCAAGATCTGAGCACCATTCTTGAGGAATACACAAACCACTAAGTTACAGTCACAGTCTCATCTCTTGATGTTTCCTTGTAGGTCTTTGGATTAGCAGAGCAGTTCCAGGTTAAAATTGATGCATTCGAATTCACATTTCTGAATTTCTTTAGACTCTCTCTTCCAGGTGTGTTTTTTCTCCCTTTACCTTGGTGAATTGCCTTAAGCCATGGGTCCCACCCTAAAGCTTTTTCTCACTATTGCTTGCTTTGGTCAGTTAAGGTAGGGGGTCCCCTCAGGCTGTCTCTGCAGTTCTAGAACCTGCATCCAATCATATGCTGTCTTTCTCTAGTTTCTTGGATCTTTCTAAATTTTTCTAAATGGGGAATTATAAGGACATTCAAGGAGAACTATTTACCAAAGGTTAAATTTTAAAAATAGCCATAACATAAAATGGAGAGTGATGGGTACACATTGAGAGAATCCAGTGGAGTCCAAAAGGTGGTAATCCTGTTATAAGAGATTACAGGAGTTTATGATATTTTTTTCCTTATTTTCACTATTTGATGAGGGAGACAATTTTAGAACAATTATAAAATCAATTTCCTAAAAGAAAAATGTTATATATCAGTTAGCCAAATAATTCTTCAAATAATCAATTTGCCCCAAACTGAGAGACAGCTTCTTTGGGCCCTTTCATCAGCACAGCCTGGGGTGAGACCAGCCCTCTGCCTGGGAGAATGGTGGAGTATTGTGGGTTCCACCCTCCTTCCATCTGACCAGGCCATGGTAGGTGGTGGTTGGCTCAGCTGCCACATCCCCCAGTGTTTAGAAGAGCAAGACACAGGCTCTATTGTTGGCCATGGTGAGCAGGAGGGAAACACCACTGCTCAGGGTCTGACCCTGCCATTTCCCCTCTACTCCTCCACTCTCATCCCACCCCAAAATCCCTCCTCCTTCCCCCCAATACATATGGTTTCAGAAAAACACCAACTGACACCAAGGAAAATGGATTTTAGCAAATTGATTTTCCAACACACTAGTCAGCTTTCTCTTCTTTATTTACCCCTCATCCATGCCTTGGGTAACAACTATTCAGGGCATTGCCTACCAGACCTGCTATGGTGTGTGATACAAATATAAAATGCATGTGCTTGTATATAATGGCTTCCAATATAGATTTTCTAGAAACTGCTTTTTGTTTCAGCAATATAGCACGGTTCTTCTTCCATGTCAGTATATAAGATCTAATTCTTTATTACTGAAATTGAGACTTTTTAATTTGCATTGCACAGTTATATTTAATAAGCTTAATTAAGCTCCAATATCTCTCCTCTTTGATCAACCTCTTCTTCTGAAATGGGGGACTAAGCCATGCTCCAAAGGGGCATTACACTGAACCATTAGCCAGCAAAGCAGCTTTTCACAAAATTGTTCTGTTGAGTGACATGGAACAAAAAGTCCTTTATGATTTAACCCAATAGGTCTCAACCTTGGCTGCAGATAAGAACTATTCAAAACCTTAAACAAACAATACTGTGAAAACTTATGTCCACAAAAATCTGCACGTGCCATTTATAGCAGCTTTATCCATAATTGACAAAATTTGGAATAAACCAAGATGTACTTCAGTAGGTGAATGGATAAATAGACTGTGGTACATCCAGACAATGGAATATTATTCAAAGCTAAAAGATGAGTTATAAAGTCATGAAAAGACATGGAGGAACTTTAAATGCATATAACTACGTGAAAGTCAATATGAGGGACTTCCCTGGAGGTGCAGTGGTTAGGAATCCACCTGCCAATGCAAGGGACACAGGTTTGAGCCCTGGTCTGGGAAGATCCCACATACCGTGGAGCAACTAAGCCCATGTGCCACAACTACTGAAGCCCGTGTGCCTAGAGCCCGTGCTCCACAAGAGAAGCCATCGCAATGAGAAGCCCACGCACCTCAATGAAGAGTAGTGCCCCCCCGCCACAGCTAGAGAAGGCCTGCGCACAGCAACGAAGACCCAATGCAGCCAACAAATAAATAAATTTTTAAAAAATAAAAAATTTTTTAAATTAAAAAAGTCAGCATGATAAAGCTACATACTGTATGATTCTGGATAAGGAAAACTATGGAGACAGTAAAAAGATCAGTGATTGCCAGGGGTGGGAGAAATTAATAGGCCGAGCACATAGGAATTTTAGGGCAGTATAATGATGGATACATGTCATTATACATAGTATATACCTACAGAACAAAACACCAAGAGCAACCTTAAATTATGGACCTTGTTGATTATGATGTGTCAGTGTAGGTTCATCAGTTGTAACAAATATACCACTCTGGTGGGGGATGTTGATAATGGGGGAGGCTATGCATGTGTGGGAGCAGGGGGTAGATGTGAAATACCAGCACCTTCCCCTCAATTCTGCTGTGAACCTAAAACCGCTCTAAAAACATAATGTCTTAATTAAAAGAAAAAAAAACGAATAATAATACTGATATCTGGGCTCCATGTGATTTAGTTGCTCTGGATTGGTGCCTGGAAAGCTGGCGTTTTTGTTTTTTTTTAATAGACTTTATTTTTTAGAGCTGGTATTTTTTATTAAGTTCCACAGGTGATTCTAATGTGCATCGAGGGTGGAGAGTTACCAGTCTAAATAAGGCACCCCTCAATCTGCTCAGCTGAGTTCCTACAAGTCTTCACCCAGGTACCCTTGCTCCACTGGTTGGAATTATCCACACCTGTCATAGCTCCATACGTCTTATAATTTTACCTCCTTACCTCAGGCTCCATTTACCAATTGGAAGAACCACTACCCAGTAAGTCTCAGCACAAGCAAATGCCCTCCTTAACACTTACCTAAAGTTTTTGTTTTTGCATATTGGAAGTTAGTTAGGCAGAAATATAGATAAATATTGGAGAAAAGGGAGCACAGTTGGTGCACTGTTGGTGGGAATGTAAATTGGTACAGCCACTATGGAAAACAGTATGGAAGTTCCTTAAGAAATAAAAACAGAGCTACCGTACAATCTACCTAAGGATTTTTGTTCCCTGAACACATTTTCCTATCACCTAGTTTTTTGGGCATAACTATGTTATACTCTTTATCAGGATATATTTTAATTGTTCAAGTGCATGTCTAGCCCTCCACTAAGGCAATTTGAGAGCAGTGTTATGTCTTATTCATCTCGTCAGTACCTAGCACTAACTCACTCAAATTCATGGTCAAATTTTTTTAAATGCACAAAGCTGGTCATCAAGTATAAATTATGCCTTGAAATTTTTAATCTAGTATTTTTTATTTAGGTATATTGCTTGCTAAAATAAGAAATCCTCCAGATATTTTTGCTCCCTCTTAAAGTCCGCACAGTCCTCATTTCTTAGCCCAGGGAACAGAATTCTGGTGAAAAGACAGAAGCCAGGTCTTCCAGCAGATAGCTGTGTCACCCTAAGTCATTTAACTTCTTGTAGATGCTGTTCCTCATTCGTAAAATGCAGATCACTGATGCCCCTTCCACTGTGAGCCAAACCCTATACATCAGGAGTTCACACTCTTTTCCAAGTGATATTTGAAGATCATTTCCCTGTTTGAACAAAGGGGTTAGAAGAGGAGCGATATATAAGTACTAAACACATCAAGTTTTACCAGCATTTTAATTAGTGAAACGAAATAACATAAAAACAGGCACAACCATGTCTCATACTAACAGATGTTAAGTAAATATGATTTCATATGACAAAATGTCATCCGCTATAACAAATTTCCAATAATTCTGACAATTATCTTTCCAAAAATTTTCCAAAATTCTAAGAAACATTACAAATTGGAGGTTTACTCTAAATATGCATAGTTATCTTACTACCTAGTTTTGTGTGCAAAAGACAATAAAGACTTTAAATTTGACCAAGATGTTGATGCTGAACATGAGAGTTCTTTTCTCCCCACCTCTAAGCTGCCAGCACCCCAACTACAACTACATGCCAAGACAGGTCAAACGTGGAGATGTAGCGCCCTAGGTAGAATTATAAAGAAGATGATATTTGTGGTAACATCAATATAACTTCTGATTTATGTCCATAAAGCATAAAAGCATATCAGTATTAAAAAGCAAGAAAACCGAATTTGGAATTAGTCCAATCCAAATGAGGCATCTTCAAACCTGAAAAAAAGAAAAAAAGGAGTATTAGCAAATACATTTATTTTATTTGGATTACAGATAGCACTACCAAAATTTACCTAACCTGTGCTATATAAATCACTGTTGGTAAAAGTAATAGCTGCAGGCAATTTTCCAGATCCATTAAAAGAGCATATCCTACTAGTTTATCCCACTGGTTCCCCCACAACCTTAGAGGAAAGAATGCTGGTACTATAGTTCAGATCCTGGCTCTACCATTTAGTAACTGTGTGACTCTGGGCAGGTCACCCAAACTCTCTCATGCTCTCGAAAATTACCTTCCCTGTCCTACAGTGTAACAGGAAATTTGAATAGGTTTTCAGTGCCAAGATTTCCCAGAAAAGCTGGATTATCTGCCTCTGGCCTCCAACTGAAGATGCAGAGAAGTCCAATTGCTCCCTGTTTCATGCCGCTAGAGGTACTTGCAAAATACATCTGTTACAAAGTGAGAGTGGCATGGACATATATACACTACCAAATTTAAAATACATAGCTAGTGGGAAGCAGCCGCATAGCACAGGGAAATCAGCTCAGTGCTTTGTGTCCACCTAGAGGGCTGGGATAGGGAGAGTGGGAGGGAGATGCAAGCGGGAGGTGATATGCGGATATATGTGTACGTATAGCTGATTCACTTTGTTATACAGCAGAAACTAACACAACATTGTAAAGCAATTATACTGCAATAAAGATGTTAAAAAAAAAAGATACGTCTGTTATAGTAGCTTTACATTAGGTTACAACAATCTGTTTCCATTTCTGTCCTCTATTGGACTGGGAGCTTCTAGAGGCAACCACAGTGCCCACACACTTAGGAACGGTGCATCTGCAGAACCATGTCACTCTTCCCTTCTGGCTGAATAACAAAGCAACTGCCATGCAAAGGAAGGGACGGTTCACTTTTGAAGGCACAGAGATGCCCAAGGCAGAAATGGCAGAAGAAAGAGCAAACCCTTGAAGGTGCTGTGGGTAACCACAGCCTCTGTCCTGTCACAGCACACCTGTAGCTCTTCTGTCCTCCCTTTAGAGGGTCAGTGATGCTGGTAGAGCCACACCCAGGGTCACATGCCTTCCTCATGCCACCCCACAGGAGAAGGGAATGTGACCCCATGGGGTTCTTCTCTGCCTATTAAATTGCTACCCTGATGATGTCCTCCAGACAGTGAGGGTTATCATATGAGAGCTGTCTATAACAGTCCCCAGGATAGTGACATTAAAAAAAGATTTTCTGGGGCTTCCCTGGTGGCGCAGTAGTTAAGAATCCGCCTGCCAATGCAGGGGACACAGGTTTAAGCCCTGGTCTAGGAAGATCCCACATGCCGCACAGCAACTAAACCTGTGCACCACAACTACTGAGCCTGTGCTCTAGAGCCCGCGAGCCACAACTACTGAGCCTACATGCCACAACTACTGAAGCTGGCGCGCCTAGGCCCATGCTCCGCAACAAGAGAAGCCACCACAATAAGAAGCCAGCCCACCACAACAAACAGTAGCCCCCACTCGCTGCAACTAGAGAAAGCCCACACGCAGCAACAAACACCCAACGCAGCCACAAATAAATAACTTTATAAAAGAAAGATTTTCTTAAGATTAGAAACTTACCTCCATGATGCTGGTTACTGGTCTCGATCTACAGAAAAGAAAATGGAGAAAGAAAAAGAGAAACAGTTAAGTTTCACTTTTGAAATACTATATACTAACAAATGTCTAAAACTGTTATAAATAAAGCTGGCAGGAGAGCCCACTGTCCCTCACCATGAGTGCTTCGTTAAGAAAAACCAAGCAGGTCCCCACCTTGCCTACTAGCCTTAGATCCCAAGCCAGCCAGAGAACTGAAGGAGTCTAGGATTGGAGGGCACTACCATAGCAGGACTTACAGACAAGACCGGTGCCTGCCTGAGACTCTCCTTGGTCCTGAGTATCCCTGAGGCTATCAGGAAGGCCCAAGGAAGCCAGTAGGGAAGAATCGTTGGGAGTGCCTGTAGCAGTGGAAGTGCTGCTACTGCTCCCTGCTCTCACTACAGGGAAACTACTGTCTCTGTGACCACGCTGTGCAGAGATCTCTCAGAAGGTGCCACTAATCAGAGCTTTAATAACATTCCCTGATAATCCCAGTATGCCGATGTTCTTATATCAAGGCAGCTTTATGCTGTGGCTATGTTCAGATACAACTGTCAGCAGCTAAGGAACGAACTTGAAAACTTACCCCACTTAACTGTCTTGGGCTCTCTGAGAGTAACGTGTTTCACGCGGCAGCTGTACTGATCCACTGCGTTGGGAGTGAACTCAGCGTGGACCAGAAGGTAGAAAGACCAGTCCTTGCTGAAGGACAGGTCTGATTGCTCCACTTCCATCTTCTCCCCATTCTTCAGCAAATCAATCTCAATCTGGGGTGGATGGAACCCAGACACATAGCAGTTCAGGTAATTTGGTTTTCCATTCTCTGCAGGGTGTCGTGAGTAAACCTGAACCTTCGGAGGACCTGAGGAGCAGCAGGGGAAGACAGATGAAATTGCAGAGTATTTCACTTGGGGCTACCTTGGTCTAAAGCTAGATCAGACCCCAAGTGTTTATATTTGATCCTCCATTTCTCCCAATTCCGTTTCCCCTCATGCCAAATGAGCTTCCGTTTTTCCAAAAGGCAGCCTCCATTTTCTGGGATAAACCATGACTTAGTATCTTTCCCACATAATTCCCCTACACGTGCCTTTCAGGCTTTTTCTAGCAGATTTCTCTTAACATCTTCTTCTGTCAGTGAAGATTGTGCTGTATCTTTAATAATCTTTCTGTGGAGAATCTAAAGAACTTTTCATTGGCTCCTCAGCACCCACAGAATTCCTTATCACTCAAGAGTCTACATGATTTGGCCGTAATCTACTTATCAAGCTTCGTTTCTCACTTCACACTCCCTCCATATTAGCCACATCAAAAATTCCAATTATTGGGCTTCCTGGTGGCGCAGTGGTTGAGAGTCCACCTGCTGAAGCAGGGGACACGGGTTCGTGCCCCGGTCTGGGAAGATCCCACGTGCCGTGGAGCGGCTAGGCACGTGAGCCACGGCCGCTGAGCCTGCGCGTCCGGAGCCTGTGCTCCGCAACGGGAGAGGCCACAACAGTGAGAGGCCCACATACCGCAAAAAAAAAAAAAAAAAAATTCCCGTTATTGTACTCTGTTTCAACCCAGTCAATTTTTCCCCCCTATGTTTACTCCTTTTTTTTTTGCCTCCTGCCTAGATCCATACCGATCAGACTTCTCAATATGTGCCTAGTACAGTGCCTGGCACACAGCAATTGCTCTGTAAGTGGCAGGTGTAATTATTGTTACCTCCTTGCTCAGGTTCCTAACAGAATCAACCCAAAGTATATTTCTACAAAACACAACATCCTCATCGTGTCCAGAGTTTATATGACAAATCTATCTGAATCTGTATCTGATTTCGTGAGCTAGAAAACAAAGAAACAAAACTGAAACACCTACAGGAGCTGGCAAATACCTTAAATGAAGTTGTTGGGCTGGGTAAGAACAATAGGGAAGGGTGAGGACTATGGCAAATGGGAGAGAACATACTCTCCATTAGGACCAGGTGGAGTAATGCACGTGACAGTGGAATCTGTATTTTTAATCAGCATGCTCAAGTGATTGCCATAATCTGCCAGGATGGGAATATTGCATAATGCTACAGAACAGTGGCTTCCAAAATGGGATGCATGTCTAGACCCTCCATGGGGATGTGTAAAGAAAATATTATAAACTCTATTTCTATATTTTTCTTCCAAAGTGAAGTGTTACTGCTACTGAATATACAGACTGATATAAATATATGTATATAACCACTTAAATACAAATACACTCAGGGTACAAGATTATAAAGTTCAGCTCATCCTCCACGTCCAGTGGTAGAGAGAAGGTGGAGTACCAGGCCACTCTGACCAGATGTATCTGTTTAGAAATGTCCCATCACCAAAGAAAAGGTCCCTAGGCCCACCAAGAGCTAGACTGGACATACCATGAAGCCCTGATATTTTTTCATAGTTCAAAGTGAAGATAATTCAGAAACCTCTTTGCATTTGAGCTTCTAATAATTAGAACATGTAGGTGCTACAGTAGTGAGAGCACAGGTTCATCCCACCTGGAATTGTCTCTTTGAGGGAGCTAGGCAGTTTGTGGGTTTTTTGGTTTTTTTTTGGAAGAATATCACAATAGTGGCTTCTAAGAAGAGGAGGTGTATCAGACAGGCCTGGGTTTGAATCTGCCCTCAACCACTTACTGGCTAAGGATTTTGGGGAGAGTTATTTGAGTTTCTGTAGTTTAATTGAAAAATTATCTACACCCAGAGTGAAATCAAACCCACATAGGGGAAAGAGCAGAAAATAGATCCCCCAGAGGGAATCACAATTACATGTTTCTTGTATACGTTCCAGAAATGGCCTTGTATATCTTGCAGGCATGTATTACTTAGGAAATTTTCAAATTCAGATAGTTTTTAATGTCGGCTTGCTATTTTTCTACAGCTATATGCAACCACAGATATCAATAATAGTGACACACATTATGCTTCTTTTCTAAATAAATTTTAAACTAACTTCCTTTTTCTCATGAGCAACAACAAACAAACACACACACACACACACACACACAAAAACCCGCTTCACAGAGCCTTTTGTGAGAGAGAAAAATCTGAGGGTCCGGTGTATTGCAGGGTATTTAGGAGGTACTGAGTCAGTATCCATGGTGTCCCTGACAGACAGCTTGGGTAAGCATGTTGATTGCTCTTATCCCTAGTTTTACAACCTTTCTGAACGATAAACCTTCGCTTACTCAAAACTGAAAGTACATACTCAGTTCATCTTGGAAAGAACCAGGCAAGGAGCCAAAGGAGGAGCCCTCTGTGAAGAAAGGCAACAGGGGCCCATGTCCGCCCAGCCTGCTCCCGAGAATCTCACCCCAGAAGGCTGTGAAAAACGCACGGATTACAGGCAAAGGGCTCACGACCCCCCAAATGCTCTGGTCAGGCTCTACTGTCTGCCATAAATCCCCTGCGTAATTAAGTTACTTCAGCTCTTCTAGCCTCCCTTTCCTCATCTATGACAAGCTGATGATAAAGCCATCCTGTTTATATCGTAGACGCATTTCACAGTTAAATGACATACAGCACATAGCGCAGGTCAGTAAGCCGCCAACGGGTAGCTCTATGATTATTATTAAGAGCGACAGGTAGCGGGAACAAGAGAATGAACGACGTGAAGCGCTATGTAAACACCTCAGGACATTCCACAAGAGTCGCGTGCAACTTCCTCGCCGTGGTTTGGTCGTCGCGGATTTGGGGAAAGTGCAGAGAGGCAGCTGAACCTGGCGGGCGCCTGGAGGAAGCTCGAGGCCCTCGGGCTCCCAGCGGACTGATACACCCTGGCGGCGACTCCCCCAAAGCCCACGCGTGGTCTCCACCCAGTCGCGTGGTCTCCACCCAGCCCGCCCTCAGCTCCCGCTGCGCGGGGGGAACCAAAGGCCCCGCGAACCAGCGGAAGAGAACCCCTCCCCCACCTCCGTCTCTCTGTCCCGACCCACCCGGTGCGGGCGTGCCAGAGGTCCCCTCCCCCCATCCCGGAGAAGCCGGTGTCCTGGGGTCGCACCCCCTCCCCACTCCACGCACCACCCCCCACCGCCTCCACAGCCCGAGAAAAAGCCGCATGCTACTCCACCGAACCTTGGGAGCGGAACCGGGGGGTACGGAGTTAGTGCCCAGTGCCTGCGAGCGGGACAGGGACGGGCTGGTGGAAGAGGGAAAGGGAGGAGGGGACACTCACGCTGGACGGCGTCCAGGCCAGACAGCGAGAGAAGCCCGAGTAGGACCAAGGTCACGAAACGAGCCATCGCTACAGGAGAAGCGCGGGTGGCGGACTGACGGCCCGGTCCCGCGGCCGCACTTAAAGCCAGGCCCAGGCCGCCAATCAGAACCGTGCCCGCCGGGCCGTCACCGGTCTCCTAGCGAGCGAGGCCCTGGCAGGTTAGAAAGAGGGACTTCCCGGTTTTCAGTTTCATTTTCTGATAAGTCTCGTGATGCTTGGGAAGGCAGGGTTGAACCGGGTGGTTTCGCTGTCTGTACATCGGCGCCCTCTTATCAGGAGTGCGCGTCCAAGCTTGGGGCGCGGGCCGCCCACCCGAGAGCTTCAGTCTGGAGGAACCTTCGCTTTTCGGAACAGCATCAGAAACGCTAAGGCACTTGCTCCCCAGGCATGCCCCAGCGAGTTAGGAGCCTAGAACCTGGTTTTCGATCGGGAAAACTGAAGCCCAGAAAAATTAATGAGAGTAAGGACAGAGATTGAATGGTACTGGGCAGAATCAGAACTTGGGTTCACAATTACAGCCCGGAAGTACGCTGTAGGGCTTTGGGATTCTTTGGGCAAGAAAAGTCGTCCAGAAACCTCGAGGCCTCATGAGGACAGCTCAGAGAACCGTCCAGAGTGAAGGAGGACCTGCTTGCTTCCTGAGTCCCTTCAGGGAAAAACCCTGTGTGGAGAAAGTCTGGCCTGTATCTTGCCTCTGTAGTTTAGGTAATTTTCTTTGTTTTGTTGATTTGTGGGGAAATGACCCCTGATAGTAAAAGGTAAAAGCAGTAACTGCTTAGAGCGTTAGACTTTACCGAGCCCTTGAGGAACATCATTCCCTGCAAATTACCACACTAGAATGGTGCTTGGCATGGAGTACATACTTGGTAAACTGACTGAAAGAGTGAATGGATGGATGGATGGAAGGATGGATGGATGGACCTACGAATGAAAGAACGAACGAACATGCGAGGGAATACGTGAGTAAACATTAGGATGTAGGAATCACCCCGTTACATTTTTATGGATACGAAAACAAAGGCTAAGTGTTAGATTTCAGACGGGCCTGATTCATTTGTCATTCCTGCTTCAGACACTTGGTAGATAGAGGACTGGGCAATTTTAGTGAGAATTCGGGTTGCATCTGCTGTGGGCCCAGCCAAAGAAGTTAGGCCTACTGACTCTTAAGAGCCTGTCAGTATTAGACTCCTTAAGGAAACCTCCACTCCAGAGATACCATAAAAAGATGCTGACATCAACTGGTGGCTGAGAACAGGGATCTTTTCTGAGTGGAACACTCAGAAGAGGAAGTGAACCATGGGGAGGGGGAGGGGCAGAGATCTTGGAAATCACCCTGGTTTTCACTTGAAGGGTGTTGGGTGGTGCTTCCCCAAAGAGCTCAACCAATGTCATCTGGATTTCTTTTACATGTTTGTAGAGGTTTCAACTATCCCTACTGTGGTGGTTGTGTCTAAACTAGAAAAAGTAGGATACTCTCCCCAGACCTAGTGAAAGAAGATAATGCACAGAGAGAGCCCCAGGGAGCACAGAGGGAGTGTTCAGTAATGATTAAGAAGTGTACTATGATTATTGATGCTAGTTACCTATTTTTTCTATCAGCTCTTTATAACTCTCTCGAAATGAAAGAATAATGGTTGGGCATAAAGTTATGAGTAAAGACACTCCTGTCCCTCCCTTTTGTTTGTTTGTTGTTAACTCATTTAAGGGTCTTAACGCCTGGAATGTTAGTGTTGAATTGTTTTCTAGTGCCTTGGGAGCCTAGGAAGAGACAGGGCTGGTGGTCACCTCTATATTCTTTGTTTACCACATCACAGACAAATACTGGAGTACTTAAAATTCTTAAAAGATAGAATCTGATCTATTCACTTGGAAAACCAGTTTTTAAAACACTTTTTAAAAAAAAAACAGTGAAGACAGAAAATTATATTTTTTCAGGTTTTTTTTTTGTTTTTTTTTTTTTAAAAAAGGAAACCACTGTTTGCCTAGGAGGGTAAACTTCTGGAAATGTACAAACATGACCTTTTAACTGTTATCTCCCATTCATGGGATGAATGACAGAATTTTTTTTTTTTGGCCTAATGACTTTTCTAAAAAAATTTTGTACAATAAATGTTATTCATAATAGTAAATATTTTCTGAATGTGGAAGAACTGGGACTTCATACACTCTTTTTGGGAATGGAAAATGGTACAACTACTTTGAAAAACAGTTTCAGTTTTTAAAAAAGTTAAACATATGCTGGCCATATGATCCAACCATTCCACTCTGGGTATTTACCCAAGAGAAAATGAGTGTATTTTCATGATGAGGACTTGTACAAAACTGTTCAAAGCAGCTTTATTGGTAACAGCCAGAAATTGGAAACAATCCAAACTTCCATCAACAGGCGAATGGATGAACAAACTGTGACAGCTATCCATACGATGGAATACTATCAGCAATAAATAAGGCATGGAGGCTTCCCTGGTGGCGCAGTGGTTGAGGATCTGCCTGCCAATGCAGGCGGCACAAGTTCGAGCCCTGGTCTGGGAAGATCCCACATGCCGCGGGGCAACTAGGTCCATGAGGCACAACTACTGAGCCTGCGTGTCTGGAGCCTGTGCTCCGCAACAAGAGAGACCGCGACAGTGAGAGGCCCGTGCACTGCGATGAAGAGTGGCCCCTGCTCGCCGCAACTAGAGAAAGCCCTCGCACAGAAACGAAGACCCAACACAGCCAAAAATAAATTAATAAATTTTAAAAAATCATTGAATAGACAAGGCATGAACTATTGGTACACAGAATAATGGATGAAATAATGAGGCTGAAGGAAAAAAGCAAGACAAAGAAAGAGTACATGCTGTATGATTCTTTTTATTTAAAACTCTAGAAAAAGCAGACTAATCTATGTAACAGATGGTTGGTTTCCAGAGGGTGGAGGGAGCATCAGGAGCCCAAGGACACTTTATCCATTATCTTGAGTATGATGATGGTTTCTCAAGTGTACACATGTAGTAGAACTTATTAAAGTGTATACTTTAAGTGTAATTTATCATATGTCAATTACACCTCAGGAAAGCTCCTTTAAAACAAAAATAACCTAATAAGACTCCGCGCTTCCAGTGCAGGGGGCATGGGTTCAACCCCTGGGCAGGGAAGTTCCACATGCGGCGTGGTGCGGCCAAAAACAAAAAAAAAAAACCTAAAAGCACAGGTACCTGTATCTTTGTTAGGCCATGGAAGAATGAAGTCCTTGAACAGAAAGAAAAAGAAGGATACTGAAGTGGGGAGAAAATAGGAATAGGTTAAAGCTCAAATGAGTTGCGTTGCACCTCAGTGGATCTCAGTCAGCACTTTTTTGGGGGTGAACTCATCAGACAGCCAGAAAATCCAGGCCCCCTGGAAGGAGAGGTAAAAGCACACGTAGGGCATTTGTGCCTGGGCTCTTTCAAATGTTATGTCGCTAATCAAAGTATGGTACATGCATCACAACATCAGCAACACCTTGGAGCTCTTAGAGATGGAGACACTCGGGCCCATCCTAGACCTGCTAAATCAGAGCCTGCATTTTAGCAACATCCCAGGTGAGTCGTATACACATTAAAGTTTGTGAAGCTGCTGACCCAAACCACAACAATCCAGAAGGTAGGTCGTACTTTCTTTTACAGATAAAGAGACAGTTTCAGAGAATTAAGATGCTCGTCCACGTTAGCTCTGAGCTATGATTCAAATGCTGGTCCATGTGATTCGAAAGGCCTCGTAATGTCCACTAGACAACCACTTCTGAGAAGGGGTTCGTGGGAAACGGTTCGTTGGGTGGCTTGGATCAGGGCAACGATTAAAAGCATATGAGAAGGTGCAGACAAGCAGGAACAACAAAAACTACCAATATATGGCAGTTTTTATTTAACTCACATTTGTTTTTGTCTGCCCACAGAAATAATATATGCATGTGGTAGAAAATTGGGACAATCAAAAACCTATAGGGAATTCCCTGATGGTCCAGTGGTTAGGACTCCAAGCTTCCACTGCAGGGGCCCAGGGGTTGATCCCTGGTTGGGGAACTAAGATCCCACAAGCTGAACAGCGTGACCAAAATAAATAAATAAAAAATTTTTTAAATTAAAAATAAATTAAAAATACGAAAAACTATAAAGAGGACATTTAAAACCACAGTGACCCTTCAATCCAGAGAGAACTCTCGTTAAATGGTTTAATTTAATGAGTGTGAAGGTGGTTGCCTGCTCAGAAGTCCATCCTGAAAGCATGTCTCTGTGTATAACTGAGTCACTTTGCTGTGCAGCGGGGATTGGCGCAGTGTTGTAAATCAACTATGCTTCAGTTAGAAAAATAGAATTAACGGAAAAGTCAGTCCTGGTTAGATCTGTTTTGGGGCTGGCAATCCTCAGTCTTCTGTGTTAAATTCCATTGAATACAGCCAATGTCAGTTGAGTGCAGGCTTTGTGGCAAATGGAAATACTGTAAGGATAAATCAGAAGATTCCAGACTGCCAACCGGGAGAATCCAATCTAGAGTTCAAATCAGCCCAATAATTAATTTATTAGCAGCCACCTAAGGTGTTCATGCCGACTGAATTCTTAGATTTGTGCTGTTACATAACAGGAAACAGACCCAAAGGAAATGGGACACAGAGGGGAGCCGTTTTGTTTCCTGATAGTTAGGAAGTCAGACTCCATACAAAGGAGGGAAAAAACCTCACAAGATCCCGGGAAGGCAAGTACTATTCTCACTAATTGAGGGAGAGTATGTGGGACGCCTAAAGTTGAGACAGGTGAAGTATCTCGTTGGTGAGGAATCTCTGCCTCACAGGCTTGTGTGTAACCACCACGCTCTTCCAATTGTCAGGGTGATTTTATTGGGAAAACCACACAGACTTGGTATAAAATAAATCAAGCAGTACAGAACTATAAACAGTAGTAACCACAGTGTTTCAAGCACTTTTTATTTTTAATTACAATTCTGATACATGAATGTATGTCTGTTGCAAAAATACAAGCAGGTCTACTGAGTGAAAGTGAAAGTTGCCTTCCTGTGTCTCTTCCCATCTCACTGTCCTCTCCTCAGGAAACATTGTTAAGTTTTGGTGCCTATCCCTTCATGGATATATATTGTATATAGTTTGGAAGGTGAGGAATTTTAAAATTATAACTACAGAGACTGCTATTATTATGTGTTAAGAACTCAGTGCTCACTAAAAGCATAAAGGGAGTTAGAGGTAGCATTGATCCTCAGGTTGGATGGAGAGAGCATTAGGGAAATGCTGAAGCCAAGACCCGCTGACACTGTGGGGACAACAGGACAATCCCAGGAGCCAAGGATCGGGCACCGTCCCTGGGGAATGCTACACCCAGTGACTTAAGTTACTGGCACAGCCTCCTTTCATGGGTGTTTTCCTCTCGTAGGTCCTTGGGTCTGCATCTCAGAACCTATTTAAAACTGCAGAATTCCTATTTGGATTTTCTATCCTGCCTTGGATTCTATTCAGCACTATTAAAAACAAAGACTCTCCTTCAAATGCCCTTTTTCCCTTTTGGCAAATTCCTGTAAGCCTCACCTTCTCACTTTCCACATTGCTTGGCTGACACTTGCCTCTGGCCAATTGCAGTGTGTGGTCCTTTCTGGCTGTCCCCTGCTATGCTGAAGCTGCATCAGATCCTTTCCTCTCTACTCTCTGGTGTCTTGGACCTTTCTAAACTCTTCTCCTAAAAGAGGACTGTGAAGAAACCAGTGCCTTGAGAGTTGAGTGGGTGAGGTAGGCTCCACCATCTCCCCGAAGAAGCCAGGCTATGAACGGTGGGGTGCGGCTCAGAGAGAATTCATTCAGCATTTATTGGGGGCAAGGGAGATTCCACAAAATTTGGATCATTCTATAAATACTTACTGAACTTGCTTATTTCCATTTCATAATATATCATCGATACTATCCATGTCGTTTTGTACAGAGCTGCCTACTTATCATTAACAATATTATACTTTTCTCCTTACCACACCTTGTGGTAGGGAGACTAATGCCTCCCCCCCTTCCCCCCTCCCCCCAAAAAAGGATGTTCATAGCCTAATTCCTGGAACCTGTGAATATGTTACCTTACATGGCATAAAGGGCTTTGCAGGTGTGATTAAGGTTAGGGACCTTGAGATGGGGAGATTATCAGAAATGATTGGGATCAGCCCAGTGTAACCACATAGGACTTAACAGCAGAGAACTTTGGGACTTCCCTGGTGGTCCAGTGGTTAGGACTCTGAGCTTCCACCGCAGGGGGCACCAGTTTGATCCATGGTTGGGGAACTAGGATCCTGCATGCCTCGCTGAGTGGTAAAAAAAAAAAAAGCAGAGAACTTTCCTGACTGTGGTCAGAGGGAGATGTGACTACAGAAGTATGATCAGGGAGATGCAGCATGCTGGTTTTGCAGATGAAGGAGGGAGCATGAGTCAAGGAATGTAGGCAACTTCTAGAAGGTGGGAAAGGTAAGGACATGGAATCTCCCATAGTCTGCAGAAAGGAAAGCAGCCCTGCCTTAATTTTAAGCCCAGGAGACTTGTGTTGGACTTCTGACTTACAGAACTGTAGGATGATAAATTGTGTTGTTTGAAGCCATCAGGTTTGTGGTAATTTATAACAGCAGCAAGAAAAAAAGAAACAAACCCCCTTCGTACTGCTGCAGAATCCTACAGTTTTGGGCCTTGGTTGCCAGGAGCCTAGCTTAGTGTAAATATTTGCCTTTTCAATGCTGTCTTTACCTGTCGGTTAACCGGATCTGGCCACACAGCGCATTTTGGGTACTCTCGTGTGAGGGAGGGCTATCATCAGCTCAGCAGCTGAGGGGGGAGGAGTTTGCTGGAGCCTGGCTTGGTCAGGAGCCTTGGTCCTCCCCCTCCTACCACTGCCCCGACTGAGCTGGGTCAGCCCCAGTGATGTGGCCCTGACATTTCTGGACTATTTCTCTGACACCACGCACCCAGTGGGCCAAACCACTCCTGCTGTACCTGCTGTTGCCAGTGCTGAGCAGGGAAGGAGAGTAAGGAGAGGAGCCCTCTAGTCCCCACGACAAAGGTGTCCCAATGCTTTGGCTTCTTTCTTCTTAGCCTGGCCCCAGCCTATCCATCAGGCCTCAGTGTTCACAGCAATCATTCAGATTCTACAAACCTTTACTACACCTTGCTAGGTGCTGGGCACTGGGCTGGTCTGGGGAAAACTCTTTCTTCAAAGAATTCATGGACTCTGGTTTATATACCTTTAATAGATTATGATTCCAGGAAAGCAACCTGTTCCACGTGGAGGGGTCAAAGAAGCTAGGAACGACTTTGGAGCCAAGAATAAGAATGTGGACTTAACCTTTAGACCATGATGCTGGTGCCAGTTGAGCTGGGGTTTTGGTTTTGTTTTTTCCTTGTTTTCTTTTGAGCATTTCTTGTTTGATATTTTAAAAAACTTTTCCACTAAGCTTAATATTTTTCCAATTATAAAATTAATATCCATCGTGAAATGTTCACACAATGTAGGTAAGAATAAAGATAAAAATTTAAATCACCTGTTAACCCTCCATCTAAAAATATCCACTGCTAATGAATTGATGTTTATTCCCAGACTTTGTCTATTCATATACAGATATAAGCATGGATATATATGTTTGGAAAGATGTAATCATTCTGCCCATATTTCTTTGCAACAGCTTTTTAATTTAATGATGTGTCATGGACAATATATCTCTTTCTATAATAAAAGATGTACATAGTTTTTTCATACTTTCATTGCATTTCATTATATGAATATTCCATATTTTTATCCAATCCTGTATTGGAGATGTTTCGTTTTTTCTATTATAACTCATCCTACACACTATGAAACTGCCCTCTGGTCCATGAACTATTTAGTGGTCATGGTAGTGGTGTTAGCCATTCAGGTTTTATGCTAATCCATCTATTTGAAAGTAAGCAGAAAAGCAGAACTTTCTCCAATCTATTTAACATTTTATAAAGGGGGCTGAAATGCAATAAACTGTCACAGTAGAGATTATTAATAATCTTATAACCATGAAAAAAGAGCTCTAACTTGCATTTTTAACGTAGAGAATTAGCTTCACTTTTAGTTTTATTCAGAAGTTCTGTAAAGCCTGTGTGTTTCAGCTGAACACAGGATGTGGGCACAGAACCCAGAATCGCTGAGGGGCTAGATGAGGCGCAGATGGGTCTCAGGTTTTGCCACCAGCAGTCCCGAAGTGCTTGTTTTTGTTGTTGTTTCTTTTTCTTTTTACTCCTGAGCTTCTGAACCAGTTTTCCATTTACAGCAGCTAAGAAGATATGGGATTATCTGTGTAACTCATGCAAAAGTGTTTTTAACTTGAACATCTGGCTTCTACATTCTGAGTGTAGTACCCATGAGTGGGTAGCCAACTCAAGCTCACGGGACCCAGTGAAGGGCAAGCATCACCAGGTGGACCTTAGGGGTCCTCAAGCACCCTGCCCTCAAGCACTGAGAACTTGGCTGCTCAGTAATTGCCTCAAGATCCACCCAGGGATTTCCTATCCAATTTAATGGAGTAGAGCTTAAGGATTGAGAGACCATAACTTCACACAGTTTGTATTAAGGGTGTGGAAAACAGGGATCCTCTTTTTAAATATCTGCTCCCCAATACTGATCCCAACAAACTGTACTCACAACCATGGATGGTTAAAAATGCACTTTAATTCTCTTGCCCTTTGTAGGGTTTTCTTTCTCATGAATTAGTGTTCTGTCATTTCTACCAGGATGCAGTGGTTGGGGATGCTGGCCCTTTAACAGGGGAGCAGGGGAGGGGCTGGGAATTTTTTTTTTTTTTTTTTTTTTGCGGTAGGCGGGCCTCTCGCTGTTGTGGCCTCTCCCATTGCGGAGCACAGGCTTCCGGACACGCAGGCTTCAGCGGCCATGGCTCGGGTCCAGCCGCTCCGCGGCAAGTGGGTTCTTCCTAGACCGGGGCACGAACCCGTGTTCCCTGCATCAGTAGGCGGACTCTCAACCACTGGCGCCACCAGGGAAGCCCTCTTCTTCTTCTTCTTCTTTTTTTTTTTTTCTTAAAGAGGATGTATTTTGGTTTTTTGTTTGTTTAAATTTTATTTATTTCTTGGCTGTGTTGGGTCTCGTTGCTGCTCGCGGGCTTTTATCTAGTTGCAGCGTGGCAATGCGCAGGCTTCTCATAGCGGTGGCTTCTTTTGTTGCGGAGCATGGGCTCTGGGCAGGAGGACTTCAGTATTGCGGCCCATGGGCTCAGTAGTTGTGTCTCATGGGCTCTAGGGCGCGTGGGCTTCAGTAGTTGTGGCGCACGGGTTTCGTTGCTCCATGGCATGTGGGAATCTTCCTGGACCAGGGATCAAACCTGTGGCCCCTGCGTTGGCAGGCGGATTCTTAACCAGTGGGCCATCAGGGAAGCCCTGACTTGCATTTTCCTAATGACTCATGTGTTGAACATGTTTTCAAGTGCTTATTGGCCATTTATATATGACTTTGTAGAAATGTCTACTTAAATCCTGTTTACTTTGTAATTGAGTTATTTGTTTTTATTGTTGAGTTCTAAGAGTTCTTTATTCTAGACCTTTCTGAGGTATATGATTTGTAAATATTTTCTCCTATGGGTTGTCTTTTCACCTTCTTGATGGTGTCCTGTGAAACTCAAAAGTTTTTAAAAGTCAGTTTTTACCTTTTTCAGGTCACTTGTGCTTTTGGTGTCACGTCTAAGAAACCATTGCCTAATCTGAGATCATGAAGATTTTTTTACAAGAGTTTTATAGTTTTAGCTCTCACATTTAGGTCTTTGATGTATTTTGATTGTTTTTTGTGTATGGTATGACTAACAGACCCAACGTCATTCTTTTGCATGTGGATATTCCATTTTTCCAGCACCATTTGTTGAAAAACTTACCTTTATATACTACAGAATATCATTGTAGAACATTGAGTAATAGAGGAAAAAAGGAAATTTGTCACTTATAAATCTATTACTCAAAGTGATCTTGTTTACTTTTAGGATTATTTCCTTATAGTTGTTTTTTCTTAAATATTAATGTTAACAATCAAGTGTTATCTAGTTAATCTTATCAATTTTATAGGTAAGTACTGTTATTATTTCCATTTTACAGATGAGGGAACACAGAGAGATTAGGAATTCTAATTCAGATGTACTTGGGCAGTAAGTGGTAGTGTCAGGATTTGAACCCAAGCAGTGTGACTGCAGAGCCTCTGCACTTATACAATGTGCAGCCATGTGTGAGTTAAATTATTATTTTGTGGTATTACAGCACTGTTCTAGCCTTAGTCTCCCCCTACATACAAATGAGTGAATATGTATGATTTAATTGATAACAACAATAGTAACAAAACACATACTCTTGTTCCCACCATCCAGGCAAGAACTCAGGTATCTCCAATATCTTTAAATGTGTGCCCCTTCTGTTGAATGTGTGTGCCCATCCCCATTCTATTCCCTTACCTTGCCAGCCTCGGAGTTAACTACCATTCTGAAATTTTCTACCATTCCGTTTTTCTTTATCTTACTCCATATAAATATATACCCAAATAACGCTATTTAGTTTTGGCTACTGTTGAGTTTTGTATAAAATGGAATCACTGTATATATTTTGGGGGGACTTGCTGGGTTTTTCTTCACTCAACATTTTTTGTGATTCATCCATGTTAATTTTTATAACAACAATTCGTTCAGTTTCGCCCCTGCATAGCATTCCATTGTCTGAATGTATCTTTATCCAACTTTAGATTGTTTCCATTGTTTGCTGTTAGAAACAGTGTTGGAATAAAGTTTCTTTTTTAAAATAGATCTTTATTGGAGTATAATTACTTCACAATACTGTGTTACTTTCTGTTGTACAACAAAGTGAATCAGCCATATGCATACACATTTTATACATCTATTGCAGCCCCTGTGCAAGAGTTCCTCTATGTTAGTAGTAGAATTGCTGGGGCATAGGGCATGTGCATCTTTAATTTTACTACATAATACTCTAGTTTTCCAAAGTTGTTTTATCAGTTTATGCTCTCAACAGCAATGTAATAAGTTCTCATTGGGGTATGTCTTTGCCAACACTTAGTATATCCAGATTTTTAAAACTTTTGCCTATCTGATGGAATGATGGGTTTTAATTTGCATTAATGTTAAACACCATATATATATGGTGTGGAGTTTTTTGTAAAATGACTGTTCAAGTCTTTTGCCTATTTTTCTCTTGGGGTGTTGCCTTTTTCTTAGTGGTTTGTAGTGTTTGATATATTCTAGATACCAATCTTTGTTATAGATATGGTGAATATATTCAATCTGTGGCTTGACGTTTTACTTTTTTCGTGGGGTCTCTTAATGTAGTTCTAAATTTTAATGAGATCAATCACTCTTGCTATATGCATGTAATTTGTGACTTCTATGTTGAGGTCATAAAAATGGTTTTATATTTTTTTCCTATGTTTAAAATTTTTGAATCTTGCATCTAAATCCTTTTCCGTTGGAACTTACATTTGTGCATAGTGTGAGGTAGGGACCTATTTTCCCCCCACATATTGATAACCATTTGTCTCAGCACCGTGTTTGTTTTTTTCTCAGAAGTCCTTCCTTTTACCATTGATCTGGAATGTATTGTATGTCAAGTTTCCATAGATGCATGAGTTTGTTTCTGGGCTCTTTTCTATTCCACTGGTCTTTGTCCATCCCTGGGCCAATTCCATCCTGTTTTAATTATAAATCTCTCACTTTATTCTTCTTCAGGTGTGTCTTTGTCTTTCTTTCTCCATTAACTCTCTTCCATATTTTAGGATCAGTTTGTCAAGTTTCATGAAAAACTATTAAAATTTTGTTAATAATTACATTAAATCTATATATCAAGTTAGGAAGAAGTGATATCTTTAGGATATTTAATCTTCCTATCCATAAACATACTCTCTCCCCATTTTTTTTGTCTTCATTAATTTCCTCCAATAAAACAATTCCTACAATTTTTCCATTAAGAGCTTCCATTAACATCTTTTGTTAGCTTTACATTGGTGTATGCATTTATATTTAAAAACTGTATACATTTAAATGTATGTGTATTTAAATTTAAATACTATTATTTGAACATATATAGCATATATATTTATATATACTTAAGTACTATGTATATTGCTACTATAAATTAAATATTTTTAATTTACATTTTGTTACCAGTATAAATGCATTTAACTTTTATGTTGATTTTTCTGTCCAGCAAATTTGTTAAATTCTCTTATTAATCCTAATAATTCATCTTTTATACCTTATTGACATTTCTATATAGTTAATCTATATATAACATCAAAATAATATAATTTTGTTTCTTCTCTTCAAATCCTTATTCATTTTACTTTTTTTCCTTGTCTTAATTTGCTGCTGTATAGTATAATATCACTCAGAAGTATAATATCACTCAGAAGTAGCACTGGGCCTCCTTATCTTATCTCTGATTTTACCTGTAAAATACCGATATCTCTCTATTAATGTGTGCATGTGTCTGTTTATGTGTGTTAAGAAAACCCTTATAAGTCCAAGTAAATTAGCCTATTTTTCCTCCAGCTATGAGTTTTTTATCATAAACTCATTGAGTGTTGAAATTTAATTGAACACTTATTCTGAATCTTTGAAATAAGCATATAAATCATCTCCTTTAATCTGTTACTGTAATAAACCACATTAATTTTATGATTTTTAATGTGAAATATAACATTCCTTTAAAATGTGCAGAATATATGTACATTTAACAAAAAATTACAAAGCAAAATCTCTTGTAACCACCATCCATGTCAAGAAATAAAACATTACTAGCACTCCATAAGCTACTGTGCCCTCTATTAGTTAGATATTAAATATTCAGTTTATGTGCTTATTTTTTGATTTCTTTTTACATAGAACTGATACATTTCTTTTGCTCTTCCTTTCTTCTCACATTTTAGGCCTTCTCTCTGCCTGAAGTGCATCATTTAGAATCTCCTTTAGTGAGGATCTAAAGGGTACTGAAATCTGACTTTTTATCTAATGACGTTTACTTTGCTGTAATTTTTTAAAAGATATTTTTGTTGTGTATGGAACTGTAGGTAGGCAGTTGTTTTACTACATTCATGATTACTTTCTGCTATGTTATGGATCCCACTGACGTTGAGAAGTCAGCTGTTGTTCCATTGAGAAGCTGAACACAGTGTTTTACCATTGTTTTAATTAGTGAAACAAACAAAATAGGCACAACCAAGTCTCTCTCTAACAGAGGTAAGAGGTAAATATGAATTTTATATGGCAAAATGTTTTATCCACTGTAATAAATTTCCATAATTCTGAAAATTATCTTTCAAAATTTTTCCAAAATTCTAAGAAAAATTACAAATTGGAGGTTTACGCTAAACATGCATACTATCTTATTATCCAGATTTGTATGCAGAAGAGACTGAAGAGTTCAGATTTGACCGAGATGTTGATGTTAAACCTGAAATTCTGTCTTTCCCACCTCTAGGCTGCCAGAGCCCCCACTACAGCTACCTGCCAAGACAGGTCAAATGTGGAGACGTAGCGCCCTAGGTAGAATTATAAAGAAGATGATATTTGTGGTAACATCAATATAACTTCTGATTTATGTCCATAAAGCATAAAAGCATATCAGTATTAAAAAGCAAGAAAACAGAATTTGGAATTGGTCCAATCCAAATGAGGCATCTTCAAACCTGAAAAAAAGAAAAAAAAGGAGTATTAGCAAATACATTTATTTTATTTGGATTACAGATAGCACCACCAAACTTATCTAACTTGTGCTGTATAAATCACTGTTGGTAAAAGTAGTAGGTGCAGGTGATTTTCCAGATCCATTAAAAGAGCATATCCTACTAGTTTATCCCACTGGTTCCCCCACAACCTTAGAAGAATGAATGCTGGTACTATAGTTCAGATCCTGGCTCTACCATTTAGTAACTGTGACTCTGGGCAGGTCACCCAAACTCTCTCATGCTCTCGAAAATTACCTTCCCTGTCCTACAGTGTAACAGGAAATTTGAATAGGTTTTCAGTGCCAAGATACCCTGTGGAGTAAAATTTCCCAGAAAAGCTGGATTATCTGCCTCTGGCCTCCAACTGAAGATGCAGAGAAGTCCAATTGCTCCCTGTTTCATGCTGCTACAGATACTTGCAAGATACGTCTGTTATAGTAGCTTTACATTAGGTTACAACAATCTGTTTCCATTTCTGTCCTCTATTGGACTGGGAGCTTCTAGAGGCAACCACAGTGCCCACACACTTAGGAACGGTGCGTCTGCAGAACCATGTCACTCTTCCCTTCTGGCTGAATAACAAAGCAACTGCCATGCAAAGGAAGGAACAGTTCACTTTTGAAGGCACAGAGATGCCCAAGGCAGAAATGGCAGAAGAAAGAGCAAACCCTTGAAGGTGCTGTGGGTAACCACAGCCTCTGTCCTGTCACAGCACACCTGTAGCTCTTCTGTCCTCCCTTTAGAGGGTCAGTGATGCTGGCAGAGCCACACCCAGGGTCACATGCCTTCCTCATGCCACCCCACAGGAGAAGGGAATGTGACCCCATGGGGTTCTTCTCTGCCTGCTAAATTGCTACCCTGATGAATGTCCTCCAGACAGTGAGGGTTATCATATGAGAGCTGTCTATAACAGTCCCCAGGATAGTGACATTAAAAAAAGATTTTCTGGGGCTTCCCTGGTGGCGCACGGGCTTCCCTGGTGGTGCAGTGGTTAAGAATCCGCCTGCCAATGCAGGGGACACGGGTTCAAGCCCTGGTTCAGGAAGATCCCAGATGGCGCACAGCAACTAAACCCATGCATCACAATTACTGAGCCTGCGCTCTACAGCCCGTGAGCCACAACTACTGAGCCCACATGCCACAACTACTGAAGCCTGTGAGCCTAGGCCCGTGCTCCGCAACAAGAGAAGCCACCACAATAAGAAGCCAGCCCACCACAACAAACAGTAGCCCCCGCTCGCTGCAACTAGAGAAAGCCCGCACGCAGCAACAAACACCCAACACAGCCAAAAATAAATAAATAAATAAATTTATTAAAAAAAGATTTTCTTAAGATTAGAAACCCACCTCCATGATGCTGGTTACTGGTCTCGATCTACAGAAAAGAAAATGGAGAAAGAGACACAGTTAAGTTTCACTTTTGAAATACTATGCACTAACAAATGTCTAAAACTGTTATAAATAAAGCTGGCAGAAGAGCCCACTGTCCCTCACCGTGAGTGCCTTGTTAAGAAAAACCCAGCAGGTCCCCACCTTGCCTACTAGCCTTAGATCCCAAGCCAGCCAGAGAACTGGAGTAGTCTAGGAATGGAGGGCACTACCATAGCAGGACTTACAGACAAGACCGGTGCCTGCCTGAGACTCTCCTTGGTCCTGAGTATCCCTGAGGCTATCAGGAAGGCCCAAGGAAGCCAGTAGGGAAGAATCGTTGGGAGTGCCTGTAGCAGTGGAAGTGCTGCTACTGCTCCCTGCTCTCACTACAGGGAAACTACTGTCTCCGTGACCACGCTGTGCAGAGATCTCTCAGAAGGTGCCACTAATCAGAGCTTTAATAACATTCCCTGATAATCCCAGTATGCAGATGTTCTTATATCAAGGCAGCTTTATGCTGTGGCTATGTTCAGATACAACTGTCAGCAGCTAAGGAACGAACTTGAAAACTTACCCCACTTAACTGTCTTGGGCTCTCTGAGAGTAACGTGTTTCACGCGGCAGCTGTACTGATCCACTGCGTTGGGAGTGAACTCAGCGTGGACCAGAAGGTAGAAAGACCAGTCCTTGCTGAAGGACAGGTCTGATTGCTCCACTTCCATCTTCTCCCCATTCTTCAGCAAATCAATCTCAATCTGGGGTGGATGGAACCCAGACACATAGCAGTTCAGGTAATTTGGTTTTCCATTCTCTGCGGGGTGTCGTGAGTAAACCTGAACCTTCGGAGGACCTGAGGAGCAGCAGGGGAAGACAGATGAAATTGCAGAGTATTTCACTTGGGGCTACCTTGGTCTAAAGCTAGATCAGACCCCAAGTGTTTATATTTGATCCTCCATTTCTCCCAATTCCATTTCCCCTCATGCCAAATGAGCTTCCATTTTTCCAAAAGGCAGCCTCCATTTTCTGGGATAAACCATGACTTAGTATCTTTCCCACATAATTCCCCTACACGTGCCTTTCAGGCTTTTTCTAGCAGATTTCTCTTAATATCTTCTTCTGTCAGTGAAGATTGTGCTGTATCTTTAATAATCTTTCTGTGGAGAATCTAAAGAACTTTTCATTGGCTCCTCAGCACCCACAGAATTCCTTATCACTCAAGAGTCTACATGATTTGGCCGTAATCTACTTATCAAGCTTCATTTCTCACTTCACACTCCCTCCATATTAGCCACATCAAAAATTCCAATTATTGGGCTTCCTGGTGGCGCAGTGGTTGAGAGTCCACCTGCCGAAGCAGGGGACATGGGTTCGTGCCCCGGTCTGGGAAGATCCCACATGCCCCAGAGCGGCTAGGCACGTGAGCCACGGCCGCTGAGCCTGCGCGTCCGGAGCCTGTGCTCCGCAACGGGAGAGGCCACAACAGTGAGAGGCCCACATACCGCAAAAAAAAAAAAAAAAAAAATTCCCGTTATTGTACTCTGTTTCAACCCAGTCAATTTTTCCCCCCTATGTTTACTCCTTTTTTTTTTGCCTCCTGCCTAGATCCATACCGATCAGACTTCTCAATATGTGCCTAGTACAGTGCCTGGCACACAGCAATTGCTCTGTAAGTGGCAGGTGTAATTATTGTTACCTCCTTGCTCAGGTTCCTAACAGAGTCAACCCAAAGTATATTTCTACAAAACACAACATCCTCATCGTGTCCAGAGTTTATATGACAAATCTATCTGAATCTGTATCTGATTTCGTGAGCTAGAAAACAAAGAAACAAAACTGAAACACCTACAGGAGCTGGCAAATACCTTAAATGAAGTTGTTGGGCTGGGTAAGAACAATAGGGAAGGGTGAGGACTATGGCAAATGGGAGAGAACATACTCTCCATTAGGACCAGGTGGAGTAATGCATGTGACAGTGGAATCTGTATTTTTAATCAGCATGCTCAAGTGTTTGCCATAATCTGCCAGGATGGGAATATTGCATAATGCTACAGAACAGTGGCTTCCAAAATGGGATGCATGTCTAGACCCTCCATGGGGATGTGTAAAGAAAATATTATAAACTCTATTTCTATATTTTTCTTCCAAAGTGAAGTGTTACTGCTACTGAATATACAGACTGATATAAATATATGTATATAACCACTTAAATACAAATACACTCAGGGTACAAGATTATAAAGTTCAGCTCATCCTCCACGTCCAGTGGTAGAGAGAAGGTGGAGTACCAGGCCACTCTGACCAGATGTATCTGTTTAGAAATGTCCCATCACCAAAGAAAAGGTCCCTAGGCCCACCAAGAGCTAGACTGGACATACCATGAAGCCCTGATAATTTTTCATAGTTCAAAGTGAAGATAATTCAGAAACCTCTTTGCATTTGAGCTTCTAATAATTAGAACATGTAGGTGCTACAGTAGTGAGAGCACAGGTTCATCCCACCTGGAATTGTCTCTTTGAGGGAGCTAGGCAGTTTGTGGGTTTTTTGGTTTTTTTTTGGAAGAATATCACAATAGTGGCTTCTAAGAAGAGGAGGTGTATCAGACAGGCCTGGGTTTGAATCTGCCCTCAACCACTTACTGGCTAAGGATTTTGGGGAGAGTTGTTTGAGTTTCTGTAGTTTAATTGAAAAATTATCTACACCCAGAGTGAAATCAAACCCACATAGGGGAAAGAGCAGAAAATAGATCCCCCCAGAGGGAATCACAATTACATGTTTCTTGTATACGTTCCAGAAATGGCCTTGTATATCTTGCAGGCATGTATTACTTAGGAAATTTTCAAATTCAGATAGTTTTTAATGTCGGCTTGCTATTTTTCTACAGCTATATGCAACCACAGATATCAATAATAGTGACACACATTATGCTTCTTTTCTAAATAAATTTTAAACTAACTTCCTTTTTCTCATGAGCAACAACAAACAAACACACACACACACACACACACAAAAACCCGCTTCACAGAGCCTTTTGTGAGAGAGAAAAATCTGAGGGTCCGGTGTATTGCAGGGTATTTAGGAGGTACTGAGTCAGTATCCATGGTGTCCCTGACAGACAGCTTGGGTAAGCATGTTGATTGCTCTTATCCCTAGTTTTACAACCTTTCTGAACGATAAACCTTCGCTTACTCAAAACTGAAAGTACATACTCAGTTCATCTTGGAAAGAACCAGGCAAGGAGCCAAAGGAGGAGCCCTCTGTGAAGAAAGGCAACAGGGGCCCATGTCCGCCCAGCCTGCTCCCGAGAATCTCACCCCAGAAGGCTGTGAAAAACGCACGGATTACAGGCAAAGGGCTCACGACCCCCCAGATGCTCTGGTCAGGCTCTACTGTCTGCCATAAATCCCCTGCGTAATTAAGTTACTTCAGCTCTTCTAGCCTCCCTTTCCTCATCTATGACAAGCTGATGATAAAGCCATCCTGTTTACATCGTAGACGCATTTCACAGTTAAATGACATACAGCACATAGCGCAGGTCAGTAAGCCGCCAACGGGTAGCTCTATGATTATTATTAAGAGCGACAGGTAGCGGGAACAAGAGAATGAACGACGTGAAGCGCTATGTAAACACCTCAGGACATTCCACAAGAGTCGCGTGCAACTTCCTCGCCGTGGTTTGGTCGTCGCGGATTTGGGGAAAGTGCAGAGAGGCAGCTGAACCTGGCGGGCGCCTGGAGGAAGCTCGAGGCCCTCGGGCTCCCAGCGGACTGATACACCCTGGCGGCGACTCCCCCAAAGCCCACGCGTGGTCTCCACCCAGTCGCGTGGTCTCCACCCAGCCCGCCCTCAGCTCCCGCTGCGCGGGGGGAACCAAAGGCCCCGCGAACCAGCGGAAGAGAACCCCTCCCCCACCTCCGTCTCTCTGTCCCGACCCACCCGGTGCGGGCGTGCCAGAGGTCCCCTCCCCCCATCCCGGAGAAGCCGGTGTCCTGGGGTCGCACCCCCTCCCCACTCCACGCACCACCCCCCACCGCCTCCACAGCCCGAGAAAAAGCCGCATGCTACTCCACCGAACCTTGGGAGCGGAACCGGGGGGTACGGAGTTAGTGCCCAGTGCCTGCGAGCGGGACAGGGACGGGCTGGTGGAAGAGGGAAAGGGAGGAGGGGACACTCACGCTGGACGGCGTCCAGGCCAGACAGCGAGAGAAGCCCGAGTAGGACCAAGGTCACGAAACGAGCCATCGCTACAGGAGAAGCGCGGGTGGCGGACTGACGGCCCGGTCCCGCGGCCGCACTTAAAGCCAGGCCCAGGCCGCCAATCAGAACCGTGCCCGCCGGGCCGTCACCGGTCTCCTAGCGAGCGAGGCCCTGGCAGGTTAGAAAGAGGGACTTCCCGGTTTTCAGTTTCATTTTCTGATAAGTCTCGTGATGCTTGGGAAGGCAGGGTTGAACCGGGTGGTTTCGCTGTCTGTACATCGGCGCCCTCTTATCAGGAGTGCGCGTCCAAGCTTGGGGCGCGGGCCGCCCACCCGAGAGCTTCAGTCTGGAGGAACCTTCGCTTTTCGGAACAGCATCAGAAACGCTAAGGCACTTGCTCCCCAGGCATGCCCCAGCGAGTTAGGAGCCTAGAACCTGGTTTTCGATCGGGAAAACTGAAGCCCAGAAAAATTAATGAGAGTAAGGACAGAGATTGAATGGTACTGGGCAGAATCAGAACTTGGGTTCACAATTACAGCCCGGAAGTACGCTGTAGGGCTTTGGGATTCTTTGGGCAAGAAAAGTCGTCCAGAAACCTCGAGGCCTCATGAGGACAGCTCAGAGAACCGTCCAGAGTGAAGGAGGACCTGCTTGCTTCCTGAGTCCCTTCAGGGAAAAACCCTGTGTGGAGAAAGTCTGGCCTGTATCTTGCCTCTGTAGTTTAGGTAATTTTCTTTGTTTTGTTGATTTGTGGGGAAATGACCCCTGATAGTAAAAGGTAAAAGCAGTAACTGCTTAGAGCGTTAGACTTTACCGAGCCCATCATTCCCTGCAAATTACCACACTAGAATGGTACTTGGCATGGAGTACATACTTGGTAAACTGACTGAATGAGTGAATGGATGGATGAATGGAAGGATGGATGGATGGACCTACGAATGAAAGAACGAATGAACATGCGAGGGAATACGTGAGTAAACATTAGGATGTAGGAATCACCCCGTTACATTTTTATGGATATGAAAACAAAGGGTAAGTGTTAGTTTTCAGATGGGCCTGATTCATTTGTCATTCGTGCTTCAGACACTTGGAAGATAGAGGACAGGGCAATTTTAGTGAGAATTCGGGTTGCATCTGCTGTGGGCCCAGCCAAAGAAGTTAGGCCTACTGACTCTTAAGAGCCTGTCAGTATTAGACTCCTTAAGGAAACCTCCACTCCAGAGATACCATAAAAAGATGCTGACATCAACTGGTGGCTGAGAACAGGGATCTTTTCTGAGTGGAACACTCAGAAGAGGAAGTGAACCATGGGGAGGGGGAGGGGCAGAGATCTTGGAAATCACCCTGGTTTTTACTTGAAGGGTGTTGGGTGGTGCTTCCCCAAAGAGCTCAACCAATGTCATCTGGATTTCTTTTACATGTTTGTAGAGGTTTCAACTATCCCTACTGTGGTGGTTGTGTCTAAACTAGAAAAAGTAGGATACTCTCCCCAGACCTAGTGAAAGGAGATAATGCACGGAGAGAGCCCCAGGGAGCACAGAGGGAGTGTTCAGTAATGATTAAGAAGTGTACTATGATTATTGATGCTAGTTACCTATTTTTTCTATCAGCTCTTTATAACTCTCTCGAAATGAAAGAATAATGGTTGGGCATAAAGTTATGAGTAAAGACACTCCTGTCCCTCCCTTTTGTTTGTTTGTTTGTTGTTAACTCATTTAAGGGTCTTAACGCCTGGAATGTTAGTGTTGAATTGTTTTCTAGTGCCTTGGGAGCCTAGGAAGAGACAGGGCTGGTGGTCACCTCTATATTCTTTGTTTACCACATCACAGACAAATACTGGAGTACTTAAAATTCTTAAAAGATAGAATCTGATCTATTCACTTGGAAAACCAGTTTTTAAAACACTTTTTAAAAAAAAAACAGTGAAGACAGAAAATTATATTTTTTCAGGTTTTTTTTAAAAAGGAGACCACTGTTTGCCTAGGAGGGCAAACTTCTGGAAATGTACGAACATGACCTTTTAACAGTGTTATCTCCCATTCGTGGGATGAATGACAGATTTTTTTTTTTTTTTGGCCTAATGACTTTTCTAAAAAAATTTTGTACAATAAATGTTATTCATAATAGTAAATATTTTCTGAATGTGGAAGAACTGGGACTTCATACACTCTTTATGGGAATGGAAAATGGTACAACTACTTTGAAAAACAGTTTCAGTTTTTAAAAAAGTTAAACATATGCTGGCCATATGATCCAACCACTCCACTCTGGGTATTTACCCAAGAGAAAATGAAAGTGTATTTTCATGATGAGGACTTGTACAAAACTGTTCAAAGCAGCTTTATTGGTAACAGCCAGAAATTGGAAACAATCCAAACTTCCATCAACAGGCGAATGGATGAACAAACTGTGACAGCTATCCATAGGATGGAATACTATCAGCAATAAATAAGGCATGGAGGCTTCCCTGGTGGCGCAGTGGTTGAGGATCTGCCTGCCAATGCAGGCGGCACAAGTTCGAGCCCTGGTCTGGGAAGATCCCACATGCCGCGGGGCAACTAGGTCCATGAGCCACAACTACTGAGCCTGCGTGTCTGGAGCCTGTGCTCCGCAACAAGAGAGACCGCGACAGTGAGAGGCCCGTGCACTGCGATGAAGAGTGGCCCCTGCTCGCCGCAACTAGAGAAAGCCCTCGCACAGAAACGAAGACCCAACACAGCCAAAAATAAATTAATAAATTTTAAAAAATCATTGAATAGACAAGGCATGAACTATTGGTACACAGAATAATGGATGAAATAATGAGGCTGAAGGAAAAAAGCAAGACAAAGAAAGAGTACGTGCTGTATGATTCTTTTTATTTAAAACTCTAGAAAAAGCAGACTAATCTATGTAACAGATGGTTGGTTTCCAGAGGGTGGAAGGAGCACCAGGAGCCTAAGGACACTTTATCCATTATCTTGAGTATGATGACGATTTCTCAAGTATATACATGTAGTAGAACTTATTAAAGTGTATACTTTAAGTGTAATTTATCATATGTCAATTACACCTCAGGAAAGCTCTTTTAAAACAAAAATAACCTAATAAGACTCTGCGCTTCCAGTGCAGGGGGCATGGGTTCAACCCCTGGGCAGGGAAGTTCCACATGCGGCGTGGTGCGGCCAAAAACAAAAAAAAAAAAACACAAAAAAACCTAAAAGCACAGGTACCTGTATCTTTGTTAGGCCATGGAAGAATGAAGTCCTTGAACAGAAAGAAAAAGAAGAATACTGAAGTGGGGAGAAAATAGGAATAGGTTAAAGCTCAAATGAGTTGCGTTGCACCTCAGTGGATCTCAGTCAGCACTTTTTTGGGGGTGAACTCATCAGACAGCCAGAAAATCCAGGCCCCCTGGAAGGAGAGGTAAAAGCACACGTAGGGCATTTGTGCCTGGGCTCTTTCAAATGTTATGTCGCTAATCAAAGTATGGTACATGCATCACAACATCAGCAACACCTTGGAGCTCTTAGAGATGGAGACACTCGGGCCCATCCTAGACCTGCTAAATCAGAGCCTGCATTTTAGCAACATCCCAGGTGAGTCGTATACACATTAAAGTTTGTGAAGCTGCTGACCCAGACCACAACAATCCAGAAGGTAGGTCGTACTTTCTTTTACAGATAAAGAGACAGTTTCAGAGAATTAAGATGCTCGTCCACGTTAGCTCTGAGCTATGATTCAAATGCTGGTCCATGTGATTCGAAAGGCCTCGTAATGTCCACTAGACAACCACTTCTGAGAAGGGGTTCGTGGGAAACGGTTCGTTGGGTGGCTTGGATCAGGGCAACGATTAAAAGCATATGAGAAGGTGCAGACAAGCAGGAACAACAAAAACTACCAATATATGGCAGTTTTTATTTAACTCACATTTGTTTTTGTCTGCCCACAGAAATAATATATGCATGTGGTAGAAAATTGGGACAATCAAAAACCTATAGGGAATTCCCTGATGGTCCAGTGGTTAGGACTCCAAGCTTCCACTGCAGGGGCCCAGGGGTTGATCCCTGGTTGGGGAACTAAGATCCCACAAGCTGAACAGCGTGACCAAAATAAATAAATAAAAATTTTTTTAAATTAAAAATAAATTAAAAATACGAAAAACTATAAAGAGGACATTTAAAACCACAGTGACCCTTCAATCCAGAGAGAACTCTCGTTAAATGGTTTAATTTAATGAGTGTGAAGGTGGTTGCCTGCTCAGAAGTCCATCCTGAAAGCATGTCTCTGTGTATAAGTGAGTCACTTTGCTGTGCAGCGGGGATTGGCGCAGCGTTGTAAATCAACTATGCTTCAGTTAGAAAAATAGAATTAACGGAAAAGTCAGTCCTGGTTAGATCTGTTTTGGGGCTGGCAATCCTCAGTCTTCTGTGTTAAATTCCATTGAATACAGCCAATGTCAGTTGAGTGCAGGCTTTGTGGCAAATGGAAATACTGTAAGGATAAATCAGAAGATTCCAGACTGCCAACCGGGAGAATCCAATCTAGAGTTCAAATCAGCCCAATAATTAATTTATTAGCAGCCACCTAAGGTGTTCATGCCGACTGAATTCTTAGATTTGTGCTGTTACATAACAGGAAACAGACCCAAAGGAAATGGGACACAGAGGGGAGCCGTTTTGTTTCCTGATAGTTAGGAAGTCAGACTCCATACAAAGGAGGGGAAAAACCTCACAAGATCCCGGGAAGGCAAGTACTATTCTCACTAATTGAGGGAGAGTATGTGGGACGCCTAAAGTTGAGACAGGTGAAGTATCTCGTTGGTGAGGAATCTCTGCCTCACAGGCTTGTGTGTAACCACCACGCTCTTCCAATTGTCAGGGTGATTTTATTGGGAAAACCACACAGACTTGGTATAAAATAAATCAAGCAGTACAGAACTATAAACAGTAGTAACCACAGTGTTTCAAGCACTTTTTATTTTTAATTACAATTCTGATACATGAATGTATGTCTGTTGCAAAAATACAAACAGGTCTACTGAGTGAAAGTGAAAGTTGCCTTCCTGTGTCTCTTCCCATCTCACTGTCCTCTCCTCAGGAAACATTGTTAAGTTTTGGTGCCTATCCCTTCATGGATATATATTGTATATAGTTTGGAAGGTGAGGAATTTTAAAATTATAACTACAGAGACTGCTATTATTATGTGTTAAGAACTCAGTGCTCACTAAAAGCATAAAGGGAGTTAGAGGTAGCATTGATCCTCAGGTTGGATGGAGAGAGCATTAGGGAAATGCTGAAGCCAAGACCCGCTGACACTGTGGGGACAACAGGACAATCCCAGGAGCCAAGGATCGGGCACCGTCCCTGGGGAATGCTACACCCAGTGACTTAAGTTACTGGCACAGCCTCCTTTCATGGGTGTTTTCCTCTCGTAGGTCCTTGGGTCTGCATCTCAGAACCTATTTAAAACTGCAGAATTCCTATTTGGATTTTCTATCCTGCCTTGGATTCTATTCAGCACTATTAAAAACAAAGACTCTCCTTCAAATGCCCTTTTTCCCTTTTGGCAAATTCCTGTAAGCCTCACCTTCTCACTTTCCACATTGCTTGGCTGACACTTGCCTCTGGCCAATTGCAGTGTGTGGTCCTTTCTGGCTGTCCCCTGCTATGCTGAAGCTGCATCAGATCCTTTCCTCTCTACTCTCTGGTGTCTTGGACCTTTCTAAACTCTTCTCCTAAAAGAGGACTGTGAAGAAACCAGTGCCTTGAGAGTTGAGTGGGTGAGGTAGGCTCCACCATCTCCCCGAAGAAGCCAGGCTATGAACGGTGGGGTGCGGCTCAGAGAGAATTCATTCAGCATTTATTGGGGGCAAGGGAGATTCCACAAAATTTGGATCATTCTATAAATACTTACTGAACTTGCTTATTTCCATTTCATAATATATCATCGATACTATCCATGTCGTTATGTACAGAGCTGCCTACTTATCATTAACAATATTATACTTTTCTCCTTACCACACCTTGTGGTAGGGAGACTAATGCCTCCCCCCCTTACCCCCTCCCCCCAAAAAAGGATGTTCATAGCCTAATTCCTGGAACCTGTGAATATGTTACCTTACATGGCATAAAGGGCTTTGCAGGTGTGATTAAGGTTAGGGACCTTGAGATGGGGAGATTATCAGAAATGATTGGGATCAGCCCAGTGTAACCACATAGGACTTAACAGCAGAGAACTTTGGGACTTCCCTGGTGGTCCAGTGGTTAGGACTCTGAGCTTCCACCGCAGGGGGCACCAGTTTGATCCATGGTTGGGGAACTAGGATCCTGCATGCCTCGCTGAGTGGTAAAAAAAAAAAAAGCAGAGAACTTTCCTGACTGTGGTCAGAGGGAGATGTGACTACAGAAGTACGGATCAGGGAGATGCAGCATGCTGGTTTTGCAGATGAAGGAGGGAGCATGAGTCAAGGAATGTAGGCAACTTCTAGAAGGTGGGAAAGGTAAGGACATGGAATCTCCCATAGTCTGCAGAAAGGAAAGCAGCCCTGCCTTAATTTTAAGCCCAGGAGACTTGTGTTGGACTTCTGACTTACAGAACTGTAGGATGATAAATTGTGTTGTTTGAAGCCATCAGGTTTGTGGTAATTTATAACAGCAGCAAGAAAAAAAGAAACAAACCCCCTTCGTACTGCTGCAGAATCCTACAGTTTTGGGCCTTGGTTGCCAGGAGCCTAGCTTAGTGTAAATATTTGCCTTTTCAATGCTGTCTTTACCTGTCGGTTAACCGGATCTGGCCACACAGCGCATTTTGGGTACTCTCGTGTGAGGGAGGGCTATCATCAGCTCAGCAGCTGAGGGGGGAGGAGTTTTGCTGGAGCCTGGCTTGGTCAGGAGCCTTGGTCCTCCCCCTCCTACCACTGCCCCGACTGAGCTGGGTCAGCCCCAGTGATGTGGCCCTGACATTTCTGGACTATTTCTCTGACACCACGCACCCAGTGGGCCAAACCACTCCTGCTGTACCTGCTGTTGCCAGTGCTGAGCAGGGAAGGAGAGTAAGGAGAGGAGCCCTCTAGTCCCCACGACAAAGGTGTCCCAATGCTTTGGCTTCTTTCTTCTTAGCCTGGCCCCAGCCTATCCATCAGGCCTCAGTGTTCACAGCAATCATTCAGATTCTACAGACCTTTACTATCACCTTGCTAGGTGCTGGGCACTGGGCTCATCTGGGGAAATTATTTTCTCAAGGAGGAAATGTTTAAGATGTTTCACATGTTTACTTTGTTATTTGTTTTTCTTCTGTGAATTTCCTGTTCACAGTCTGTCAGCCAACGTCCCTGATCACTTGGGACAGACACTGCCTGATGTAGCAGAGAAGGAATTCATTTAAAGAATATTGCGGGACTTCCCTGGTGAATCAGGGGTTAAGAATCTTCCTGCCAGTGCAAGGAACACGGGTCAGGAAGATCCCACATGCCGCGGAGCAACTAAGGCTGTGCACCGCAACTACTGAGCCTGCGCTCTGGAGCCCACGAGCCACAACTACTGAACCTGCATATCACAACTACTGAAGCCCGTGCTCTGCAACAAGAGAAGTTACCTCAATGAAAAGCCCGCACACCGCAACAAAGAGTAGCCCCCGCTCTACACAACTAGAGAAATCCCGCAGGCTGCAATGAAGATCCAACACAGCCAAAAATAAATTAATTAACTAATTTTAAAAAATAAAGAATATTGCTAAGCAGAATGTTATCAACTGCTAAGTAAAAGATACACAGAAGTTAATTTTATTATTCTCTCAACTTTTTGTAGGACTGAAAATTTTCAAAATAAAACACTAGGAGGAAGAGGGTACTGAGGCACAGAGGCCCACAAGTGTTCAGAAAGTGATTGCAGCCCAACCTGGATCTCTCCCGTTCTCTGACTATGCTCCCAGCTCTGAGGACAATTGACACCGCTATCTGGAGGTTCTCAGACAACTTGGATGAGTCCACCTCTTCCAACAGGATGGGTGACAAGAGCCAGCCTGCTCCTGAGCTAGCCTCAGCTCTTCTGTACAGTGACTTTCACCTCAGTGGAGATCAACTACCACGTTTCAGATAAAGCAGGAAAAGATATTGATTTTCATCTTGCCTCTCCAGGAATGAAAACCTCAGTTTATGAACAGAGAAAATCAGGTAGAGTACACATGGTGGACACTAAGGTTGGTGAATATACATTCAGCACCATTTCTGAAAGGTGACTCCCTCTGAATTAATCCTGGATAATATGGGGGAACAGGACCAAGCATAGGAGAAAATATATTATAGGCACAGATGATTTGGATATGAAACCAAAAGACATCCTGGAACCATCATCAGAATCAAATCACGGTTAGGCAAATGTAGTCATATCCACATTCTGCTGAGAGCATTTAAAACTCATGATCAAAATTTACAAGGAAGCAACTTCGACAGAGTTGAGTTCTGATCCATGAACAATTTAATGGTCATGGTAGTACTGTCAGCCATTCAGGTTTTATGATAATCCATCTTTTTGAAAATAAGCAGGAAAGTTGAACTTAATACTCCCAACTATTTAACATGAAAAAAAAAAGGGCTTCCCTGGTGGCACAGTGGTTGAGAGTCCGCCTGCCGATGCAGGGAACACGGGTTCGGGTTCGTGCCCCGCTCCGGGAAGATTCCACATGCCGCGGAGTGGCTAGGCCTGTGAGCCATGGCCGCTGAGCCTGCGCGTCCGGAGCCTGTGCTCCGCAACGGGAGAGGCCACAACAGTGAGAGGCCCACGTACCACACACACAAAAAAAAGATGCTGAAAAATGCAATAAACTGTCACTGTCACTAATAGTCTCTTCCAACTTGTTTTCAGGCAGTCTTACGTGTAAAACAAATATAATTTAAATGTGAAAGGAAAATCTTCACTTTTGTCTGTTTATGTAATCTTTTTTTTTTTTTGCGGTACGCGGGCCTCTCACTGTTGTGGCCTCTCCCGTTGTGGAGCACAGGCTCCGGACGCGCAGGCTCAGCGGCCATGGCTCACGGGCTCCGCGGTATGTGGGATCTTCCCAGACCGGCACGAACCCGTGTCCCCTGCATCGGCAGGCGGACTCTCAACCACTGCACCACCAGGGAAGCCCCTGTTTATGTAATCTTATTTATTCAATTGTAATTCATTCAATTTTGTGTAACAGAAATATTTTAGAGCTTAGGTATAATTCAATGAAACCCTAAACTGCAATTTCCTAAGGTGAAAATTTTTTCCAAATATTATAGGTGATTTAAATGAATGAACATTGAGACTTCCCTGGTGACGTAGTGGATAAGTCTCCATGCTCCCGATGCAGGGGGCCTAGGTTCGATCCCTAGTCAGGGAACTAGATCCCACATGCATGCTGCAATCAGGAGTTTGCATGCCGCAACTAAGGGACCCACCTGCTGCAATTAAGACCCAGCGCAACCAAATAAATAAATATTAAAAAAATAAAATAAATGAATGAACATTGAAATGAAGAAAGTAGAATTTTTAATAAATAAACAAACAAACATTAAGACTAAATGCAGCACCCAACAATCTCTTTTTAAAAGTTTCTCTTAACCAGGAGTTTCTTTATAGATGTGAGAATTACAGATTAATCACAGAAATTGAATTACGTGATTATAGATTGAATATAGATTTGGAAAACAAAGTCTCAATTTTTCTTTGTCTACATATGCACCTGTCCTATAATGTAAATAGAAGCATTGTTTTGGGAAACAATATCATTTTTGAGATTTTTATAACCAAATATTGCAATTCAACATAAAATATCGGTTAAAAAATAGTAGTTTTATATCCTTAGCCCATATTCCTCAAAGGTCATGGCTTTGGACTAAATATCTGTGTCCCCCCCCCCAAATTCATATGTTGAAATCCTATCCCCCAAGGTGATGGTATTAGGAGGAGGGGGCCTCTGGGAGGTGGTTATGTCATGAAGGTGGAGCCCTCATGAATCAGATCAGTACCCTTATAAAAGAAACCCCAGAGAGTTCCCTTGCCCATCCCTCTTACCATGTGTGGATACAGTGAGAAGGCACCATCTGCGAACCAGAAAGTGGGTTCTCACCAGACACCAAATCTGCTGGCACCTTGATCTTGAACTTCTAGCCTCCCAGAACTGTGAGAAACAAGTTTCTGTTGTTTATAAGCTACCCAGTCTCTGGTATTTGGTTATAGTGGCTCAAATGGATTAAGACACATTTCGATAATTAATTAAAAATACAAAGTCATATTTATTTAAATTAGGACAAATTTTCCTTTTGAAGAAGTGAGAACATGGTAAAAGATTTCTCAGTCTCCACAGGATGCAATGTTCTGTTACAAGATATTCAGCACATAACTAAGGATAAGATTTTAAAAGTAAATGTGAGAGAAAATAGCTCTCTTATTTTTATATTATACATCAACAGTGTTATGTTAATTTTGACATGGGTGCTGATAGGATAATATTGATTACCAGCAGTTGTGAAGGAAATATGGATAAAAGGATCTGGGTTTAACATAAATATCTCTTTTTCTGAGTCCTCAAAATTCAGAAACATTATAGAGAATCTTCACCTAAAAGTCCTTTTAAATAATTTTTAAAGGTAAATATAAGATTACCAGATCAAAATAAAGTTCTTTTGACTTTGTTTATGGCTCTTTGTTTATGGCTTTATTTTTTGACACTCAGAAGCTGGACATTTTTATGTAGGCAAATTCATCAGTCACCCTTCATGGCTTATGGTTTGGGGTCATGGTTAGAAGGGCTTTCTCTACTCACTCCACATTTAAAAAGAAATTTTTACACTATTTTCTTTGTATATTTTTGAGGTTTAATTTTTTTTTTTAATATTTAAAACTTTGCTCCATAAGAATTTACTTTGGTCTCCAGGTTCTGGTAACCACACTCCATTCTCTTGCCTAAAGTGGTTACTACCAACTGTTACTAGTCCCAGGGGACTGTACTATTCTTTACGATTGCACTATATTTTTTCTATACATTTATAAATATCCTTTTATTAAAATTCTATCTTAATAAATTTAATTTTATTAAAATTATCCAATTTCAGTGTCCTATTTGTCCCTGCAGAAACCCTGACTTATGTGTGATGTTTTGAAAAGACTAATAAAATATATAGACTCTGGGAAAAAGAAAAAAGTAGGGGATAATATATAAATAATATATAAAAAAATATATTAAAAGGGGGACAAAGTACAGGTATAGCATGGATTTGAAAGATACTCTTATACTATGAACAACTTTATGCCAATAAATTTGAAAACTCACACAGGGAATGGACACATTCCTAGAAGATATATAATTGAACAAAACAGCTTCAAAAAGAAATTGAAAACCAGAATAGACTGACAACCATTAAAGAAACTGAAATAATGGATTAAAAATCTCCCCATAAAAGTGGAAGAGTCCTTAGGTGTTTTATTCAGCAAATGTAAACATTTCCTTTTTTTAATGTTTATTTAGTTAGTTAGTTGCATGGGGTCTTAGTTGTGGCAAACGGGCTCAGTTGCAGCTCGCCGGCTCCTTAATTGTGGCATGCAGGCTCCTTAGTTGTGGCATGTGAACTCTCAGTTGCGGCATGCATGTGGAATCTAGTTCCCTGACCAGGGATCGAACCCAGGCCCCCTGCATTGGAAGCACAGAGTCTTACCCACTGTGCCACCAGGGAAGTCCCAACCTTTGTAATGTATCTTTTTTTTAAATTGAACTATAGTTGATTTATAATGCTGTGTTAATTTCTTCTGAACAGCAAAGGGATTCAGTTCTCTCTCTCTCTATATATATATATATATACACACACACATATTTTTTTATATTCTTTTCCATTATGATTTATCACAGGATACTGCATATAGTTCCCTGTGCTATACAGTTCTAATATATCTTTTATCTGATCCAAAAGTCCTGTTAAGCTGTCTGTACTTCTTATTCTATTATGGGAAGTTCTAAGAGTCCACCAGTAGCATTGGCTCATTCACTGCCTATGCCTCAAGGCTAGCACAGGCTTGGCTTAAACTTAGCACAAACTATGGCAGAAAGCTAGAAAATCTGAAGGATCAGTAGACATATAAGACTTCAAAAGGGGAAGGGACTTTTACAAAAGGCTCTAGGTCCCAAGTGAAACTTCAAATAGCCAAGAGAGGGCTGTAATCTTGCAGACTACCCCTAGTCCACCTGCTCTGGTACTAGTTGGTACAAGGAAGTGCCTTCAAAATGAAGTTCTGGGTCTTCCCTGGTGGCGCAGTGGTTGAGAGTCCACCTGCCGATGCAGGAGACACGGGTTCGTGCCCCGGTCCGGGAAGATCCCACATGCCGCGGAGCGGCTGGGCCCGTGAGCCATGGCCGCTGAGCCTGCGCGTCCGGAGCCTGTGCTCCGCAACGGGAGAGGCCACAACAGTGAGAGGCCCGCGTACCGCAAAAAAAAAAAAAAAAAAAGTTCTGCATACAGCAACTGAATCTCCCCCAACACCTGGTCTCTATAACAACCTGACAAATCACTTCTGGAACCCTGAAAGTCACCATTTGGCCCTTTTTAAAAAAATTAATTTATTTTTATTTTTGGCTATGTTGGGTCTTCTTTGCGGCACACAGGATTTCTCCAGTTGCCGCGAGCGGGGGCTACTCTTCGTCGCGGTGCTGCAGGCTTCTCACTGCAGTGGCTTCTCTTGTTGCAGAGTACAGGCTCTAGGCATGCAGCCTTCAGTAGCTGTAGCACACGGGCATAGTAGTTGTGGCTCACAGGCTCTAAAGCGCAGGCTCAGTAGTTATGGCGCACAGGCTTAGTCGCTCCGTGGCATGTGGGATCTTCCCAGACCAGGGCTCAAACCCATGTCTCCTGCATTGGCAGACAGATTCTTAACCACTGTGCCACCAGGGAAGCCCACCATTTGGCCATTTTGATAATGATACCAGGGTAAATGATTAGGGAGTTATTGAGAGAAACAGCTGAATAGCATTACCAAAAAGGCCTGAACCCAATTAGATATTTGAAAATAATTTCAATAACTTTCAGGCTATTTAAATTTTTTCCCTCACCCATATGGTTCTACCTACAGCAAAACTTTTGAAAAGAATATTTTTCTTTAGAGGCACCAAGAATCATGGCCCTATAACCATGACAATAGGGCCCTAACTTGCATTTTTAATTTAGAGAATTAGCTTCATTTTAAATTTTATTCAGAAGTTCTGTAAAGCCTGTGTGTTTCAGCTGAACACAGGATGTGGGCACAGAACCCAGAATCGCTGAGGGGCTAGATGAGGCGCAGATGGGTCTCAGGTTTTGCTACCAGCACTCCTGAGGTGCTTGTTTTTGTTTCCTTTTCTTTTTAGTCCTGAGCTTCTGAACCAGTTTTCCACTTACAGCAAGCAGCCAAGAAGATATGGGATTATCTGTGTAACTCATGCAAAAGTGTTTTTACCTCGAAGATCTGGCTTCTATATTCTCAGGGGTCCCTCCTCAGTAGGAGTGCTTAGTAGACTCAAGCTCATGCGCACTCAAGGACACAGTGAAGGGCAAGCATCACCAGGTGGACATTAGGGATCCACAAGCACCCTGCCCTGAAGCACTGAGAACTTGGCTGCTCAGTAATTGCCTCAAGATCCACCCAGGGATTTCCTATCCAAGTTAATGGAGCAAAGCTTAGGGATTGAAGAGAAAAGAACCTCGCAAAATTCCTATTAAGGGTTTAGAAAACAGGGATCCTCTTTTTAAATATCTGCTCCCAAATAGTGATCCCAATAAACTGTACTCACAACCATGGATGGATAAAAACACACTTTAATTCTCTTGCCCTTTCAAGGGTTTTCTTTCTCATGAGTTTGTGTGCTGACATTTCTACCAGGTTGCAGTGGTTGGGGATGCTGGCCCTTTAACAGGGGAACAGGGGAGGGGCTGGGAATCTTAAAGCCAGGGGCAGCCGAGCCTGCCTGGCCCAGGCCGCCATGGCTAAGCTAAGCAGAAAGGATAGCCACAGTCCTGGGGTGGGTGTCGCCACCCAGGTCGCTGTGAGCCCCCGCCCTGTGCACAGACCAAGGCTGGTGGTGACCTCCAATTCCTAGCCCTGCTCCTCTTCTCTGTCCCTTTGCAGGACAGCTCCCTAGAGCTGGGCTAAGTGAGGTCAGAGGGTGGAGGTTTAGGGCAGTCTGAGAGCCCAGGGTCCTGCTCCTTGAGATCTGGGTCAAAACTTTTCTGACAACCTTGCTGGGGGAAGACCTTGGCTGTTTGGGTGCCACGCCATCCTTACCCAGGACACGGTCTCTGGGTCTCTTCCTTTTCCCAGGTTTACCTTCCAGAGGCTGACAATGCTCTCTCGCCAGAGGAAACAGCCATGGAGCAAGTCTGCCAGCCCGAAGAGATGAAATGCCTTAAAGGTAGTATCACCAAGTGGTCTGTGGTATCTGATAAAAGGCCCAGGAGTGCGGCAGTTTGATGGTCTGGTTCAGTGGATAGACATGGGTTTTGGATGTCTATGGGTTTGGAGTGATTCCCAGCGACATCATGACAGTGACTGAGATAACTTTTATGGGCCCTGTGTTTTCCTCACCTTCAGAGAAAAATGATCAATACCGGCCTTGTATGGTTGTTGTGAGAATTAAACGAACAGATAGATGTAAAAATCCCTGGCCCACTAAGGTTAAATTGTCACGAGTCAGGGCAGCTGGAACTCGGTTAATCAAAGAGGCACAGAAAGGGCTGTTAGAGGAGGTGAGCAGGTGGAGAAGCCTGTGGTGGGACTAATGAGGCAATGGAAGAGGGGATGAAGAAAGTGAAAGTGATTGGCACCTGCCAGGTTCTGTTTGCTCTAGTGGGGATGGTTAGAGGCGCCCTGGGGTAGTGAGGCTGAGTTGAACTCATAGAACAAGAGAAGATGTTTGAAGATGGTGCTGGACATGGCTTGTGAACAGAAGTGCTACAGAGAAGCATCCTCTCTAGACCAGACCCTTCCCAGCTGAACCCCTGTCTACTTCCTCCTCAGGCACCCACTTAAACCAAAGCCCAGGCAAGTCCTGTGACCCCTTGGCTCTTAAGGAAGCGCTGGTGTGTGCCTCCCAGTTGGAGGAAGAGGAACAAAATGAAGAAGAGAGGGAGGAGGAGCTGGACCCAGATTTAGCCCCTGACCTGGAGGAGGAAGAGGAGGAGGAAGAGAATGATCTCGGGGATCCAGCTGTCCTCAGCGCTGTCCGTAACATCCAGGTAGCACAGCAGGAAGACGTGGGGGAGGGTTGTCCTGAACTGTCTGCATCTCACAGGCTGTGGCTACACATCTCTCTCCTCTTCTTCACCCCTTTCTAGGTGGGCTAACACTTTCTATGTCAGGCTTGAACCCCAGTAAAGACTCTCTCCTTCCTTCCCTCCTTTCTTCTGTCAACTACTTAGTTTCTGATGCTGCCCTCACCTGAATCCAGGTCCTTGCAGGGCCGTGCATCACCTAGAGATGCACGGCCCTGCTCCTGGTGGTGAAAGCGAGTCATCTTTGACCCTGGGCCCCTATGTCTTCCCAGTCCGTCCCTGGTCTTTATTCCCTTGGATTCCCCTAGCAGGTGGAGAGACCCAAAGGAGTCCCATGTAGAAATGAAGTTACTCAGACCCTGCTTCAGCTTAACTCCTAAGATGCCAGTCTGGCTTCCCTTCAGTGGAAGGAGAGGGGTCCTGATTGTATTGACTTTGAAACTGAGGGAGGGCCAGGCTGCCACTGTCCTGCGTATTGGAAATGGTTGGTCCTGCTGCTCCCCTCCCCCCATTAACACAGGTGAATGTAGATGATACCACAGGGGCTCATTCCAGCCTGGTGTTTCCTCCCTCTCATTCCAGAAAGGTCTTCTCAGCTCCCCTGGAATCAAGGCCCCTGGTGTTCTGGGGATGTCGCCTGCTTCCTTGCACTTTCTGTGGCAGGTGAGTCACTCCAGTCTCCATCCTGTGAGAAATAGGCTGGGTGTTGAGAAGCAGCATGCCGCCTGGGCCTTATTTCCGTTATGTTCACTGTGCCCTTGACCTTGCTCTGGAGATGCAGCGCCCAAAGTGAAGTGTGGGTAGGAAGGGGGAAACGCCCCTTATGCAGGGTAGCTTGGTAAACAACAGAGGTGGTACTGGGACAACTGGCCTTCCTATGAAAAGGACAAACTATTCCATCTTACAGAATATAAGCGGCACTGAGCCTAGTGCTAGAAGGAGCATATGGTCTGGGGTAGAGCAATTGCCAGAAATCCAGCAGCGGGAAGAGAAGGGAACTGCAGACTGAGGAGGGCTTCAGAGGTGTCCGAAAAGAGCTAAGCATGGCCCCAGTGGCTAAAGACAAGATCTGAGTGAACGCTCAGAGAGGAAAGGGCAGGGAGTTGACTCACACACAGTGGGGAAAGCACAGGCCCCCACATTGTCGGGGACCGTGGAGTTGCTCCCTAGGAGGTGAGAGACCTGTTGGAAACAAGAACGGGATCCACAGTCTGGCGTCCTCACAACTGGCTCGAGGGGCCCCAAGATGGCAAAATGTTGAGTGAGGTTATTGAAGGAAAAGGAGACCATAGAGGCAGAAAGGCAGTCAACAGCAAAATCAGGATTGGTGGAGATGCCCTTCTCCCAGACCCTGAAATTCCTCTCCCAGACCCTGGACTACCTGGCACCACTTCCTTTCCGGCCTGCCTTTCCCAGCACCAGCACTGCAGCCCCGCACTTCGGACCTCGACTGCCCTCGCCAGACCCATCTGTCCTCTGCAGCCCGTCAACCTCGTGGCCCCTTAGGCTCAGGTACTGGTTCGGATGTGCGCAGTGTCCCAGGGTCCAGGACAGGCTGAGCTCTTCTCCAGAAGTCTCAGGAGGGTAGGGGCTGAGGAGGCATGGCTGCCCCTCTACCAGCTGCCACAGAAAATACTGAGAGAAACTCACTAAGAGAAGGATGTGGTAGAGTGCAATTCCTTCCCCTCACAGGTAAGGAAATGGAGGCCCAGGGACTATCTGAGGTCAGCCAGGACGACAGAACTGAGAGTAGGACTCAGAAGTCCTGACAACCAGGCCAAATGGTTTTATATTGTGTCAGGATTTCCTGTAGCCAAGTTTCAGGGATAAACCATATCCTGGAGGGGGAGGTAAGCCCTGCTGAGCTAGGGTAGCGATGCTCATGTGGATGACGCTTGGGCAGGGTCCTAAGCAGGTAGGGTCCCTTAGATGTCTGGCTGAGGTTCCCAGAGGCTAAAGGAATGGGGGCGGGGGGCTGAGAGCTTGCTCCCACCCAGCCCAAGTTTCTTTCTACGTCTTCCCAGTCATCTGACCCAGCTCCACCCTCAGCACCAGCGGATCTTGAAGCAACAGCAGCAGCATGGTCGACCACCAAGGTAAAACCAAGAGGAGAAGCAGGATTAAGGGGGGGCCCCCCTGCATGCTGGGGTTTCCCTTGTGACAGAGCACCTCCCCCAAAGCCCCACCAGTTAAGCCTCTCACACCCTGGCCCACCTCTGCACTCTGCTGTCCTCCCCCGACATCCCGCTCCGAGCTCTCCACTCCTTGGGGGAGTTCTCTGTGGCAGGGGTGGGTAGGCCTAAAGGGACACTCCTCCTGGCTTGAAGTCCCCCAGCCAAGAAGCCTTGGTCTCAGCAGCCAGACCCCTGTGCTAACCTCATGACCCGAAAAGAGAAGGACTGGGTGGTAAAAGTGCAGATGGTTCAGCTGCAGAGTGAGAACCCCCGCCTGGATGACTATTACTACCAGGTGAGCCCCAGGGGCTCTGCCCAGCCTCTGACCTTGATGTCAAATGGGCCTGACTCCGTGGGTCCTCTGAGATTCTCCCTTCCCCTCACAGTGGCCACGTCCCTTCAGGTGGGAGGAATGATTGCTAAACGATGGGGGTCATATTTCTACACTTGACATCCCAAACTCCTTCCCCTTCTTCTCCTAAATTTCAGCCACATGGGATTAGTTATGATTCCCCAAACACACTCTGAGGTTTCTGTCTCTGTCCTTTGCTGAGAATTTCTCCTATTCAGTCGGCAAATGAGGACTCTTTCATCTTTGTACACTTTGGTTTCTCTCAGAAATGACTTGTTTAAAATAAACATTCATCTACTTACTTTTTACTTTTGAAGATCTAAAACACAGGGAACTTTTATAAGTAATGGGATTCAATTTCTTGAATTGAACAAATGCTGGCAGGCTTTTGGACTCCTTTCTGTTTGCTTCCTGTCTGCCCTTTGTCCATGGGTTTTGGGTTGTCTAAGTTGTATTTCAATTTCTCTTCAACCTCCATGAGACCCCTACCGAGGTTTCCACCTTTATCTCCTTCCTATTGACATTACTTTCCTCCTTTACTTCCCACCAGCTTCAAAACCCTCTGCCTTCTGCCAGGATTGCTTGAATGTGATCATCTTCCACTCTTGACTTTTAGACATTGCTGTTCAATGAAGGAGCTGTATTTAAATTCTTGTTTGTCTCTCAGTCAGTGGCTTTATTTTAGTTCTGGATTTCACAGTCTTCCTTAAGATATTAGAGCTGCTGCACAAATCCTCACAAGCGTAGAACTGGCCTAGAGGCCAATTGAAGTAGTGTCCTCTCTGTACTTCAAGCCGCTGATTGGTCTTCGTACCATCAGATAACTGATTTTGGAGAGCACAGGTAGGATCACCAAATTAAAATAGGGAGGGGGAAGGATAGCGGTGTCCCATGTGTAACCTGGAATAAAGATTGCAGGAAGGTTGCAGACCCTGGGACACATTTGCTTCCTGGCTCTCTGCTTTGCTCTCTGCCTTTCCATCAGATCTGGTGGTGGTACTAGCTCTTCAAGTCCTTAGGATGGGGACCCTGAAACAGGTGGCATGAGGCCTAGGGTGCTTTAAGATGCATTATAGTGGCTACTATAAGGCCCTAAGGTGCCAGGAGCATTTATGGAATGAATGCTGTAGGCAAGGGTATATTCAGAGGTTGCATTGCAGAGCCCTAACTCTAAGTTCAGCCAATGAGTACACATTTGACTAATCCATGGACTCTCAGGAATATTATCAGAAACTAGAGAAGAAGCAGGCAGATGAAGAGCTGCTTGGGCGAAGGAGCAGGTTTGAGTCTTTCAAGCTGGTCACACCTTACATTCAGAAGGCGGAGGCTTATGAGTCAGGTAGGACTGGGGCTGACCTGCTGGGTTGGGGTGGACAGCCGGGTAGACACAGGTGGAAAGCAGAGGGGCACATGCCCGTCTGACTCCTTCCATGCAGTGGTTCGAATCGAGGGTTCCCTGGGCCAGGTAGCTGTGTCAACGTGTTTTAGCCCTCGCCGAGCTATTGATGCTGTGCCCCATGGAACTCAGGAGCAGGTAGGAGCATTATCTTCCTACAGCCTTTTTCTCTCCCCGGTTTTGGAGAAAGGTCTGGAACACTCTCATGCTTGAGTTCAGGTCGTGACCTAAGAGTGAGGAACAAGAGTGATCCGGCTTTGTGGTCTAGCCTTTCCAGATCACGTTCTAGCTCACCTAGGCTTGGGCTGCTGCTGTGGAGGTGTGGCTAACAGCCAGGGACTTTTTCTCTAGGAGACAGGAGCTGCAAGCAGTCAGAGGCTTCAGGTGTTGTACCGGATTGAGAAGGTGAGACATCAGCCTTAGCAGTGAATTCCTCACCTCCCTTGAGAACAGGATATACTCACATTGACCCCTTCTTCCTCTCTCCCCACCCTCACATTCCCAGCTGTTCCTTCAGTTACTAGAGATAGAGGAGGGCCAGAAGGATGGGCCCGCACAGCCCTGTGAGCAGCAGAGCAACCAGCTTGAGAAGCTCTTCCAGGCCTTAAAGACCCAGGAACAGAATAATCTGGAGTGAGTGTGGGAGGGTCACACCTCAGCCCAGGAAGGGACGGCTCAGCAAAGACAGTGGCTTAGCTTCTGCCTCTCCTTTCTGGCCTGTGGCCCTTTGCTCTATGCAGATCCCTGCAATGCTCTCCTATGTCACCTGTAGGGAGGCAGCGGATGGCTTCCTGCAGGTGCTCTCTGTGAGGAAGGGAAAAGCCCTAGTGGCCCGGCTGCTCCCCTTTCTGCCCCGAGATCGAACTGTCAGCCTTCTTCTGGCCATCACCCGCCATCTGCCCCTCCTTGTCAAGAGGGATGTGGCTGATCAGGTACTGTGGCATCGAGTGGAGGAGAGGACGGTTCTGTGGATGGGTTAGGAATGTTTACTCCTCCTCCTCTTCCCCTTTCTCCTCCTTCCAATCCCCTCCCCCAGAGAAGCCAGAGAATGTGCTGGGCAGTAAGGAGTGTTGACCCTGCTACCCTCAGGTGAGGGGGTTACAGAACAAACTACCACAAGAACAGCTGATCATCTTCAGGCAAATGAAGAAAGGAAAACCCACAGGCCTATGGTTACACAGGTGTGAATGTGCTCTGGATGTTGAGAAGCTCAGGGCCCCCTGATAAGTGGTGAGCCCCATAGCTACTTCGCTTAGGGAAGGCATCCTAGACAAGTGGGTACTGAAGGACCAGTGCTAGGGATGGAGACACCTGAGTGGTGATAGGCCTGGTAGATCTGACCTGACCAGAAGGGGCCAGAGGCTGGTGAGCACGGAAAGAGACCAGAGGTGAAGTTGTCGAGGAGTCAGAGAGAGGCCCTTACTGACCTTCTTGCAGGCCCTGCAAACGTTATTCGAACCTCTGGGCAAATGTATCAGCCGCTTGACCTTCCATGAACTCCTCCAAGGACTTCAGGGACTCATGCTGCAACCACCTGGCTCCTCAGAGCGGCCAGTCACTGTGGTGCTGCAGAATCAGGTAACACGCGCGGGAGGCTTTTGTCTTTAAACAGGTGGCTCCAGGTACTATCTGGAATGGACCCAGGGTGGGGCTGCTTTTTTAACAAGCTCCCTGATGGTGGTGCTGCTATCACCTCTAGATCAGAAGTCACCAAACATTTTTGATAGTGAATCCCTTTTACCAAAAAACTGCTGAACTATACCACCTGTGTTTATAAATCATGTACATGGAACACTATACTTAGGTACATAATAAATACAAGATGAGACTCCAGATGTGCAAGACCTCATATCTTCTAATAACCTAGTGGATTATCTTGTGAACCCCTCTAAAGATCTTTGCCTAAAGGAATGCCTCTTAAAATGGGCTCCACAGCCTACCCACATCAGATTCCTGGGTCTGTTCCTGATCTATGGTCTCTGATTCCGGGGGTGGAGCCCACAAGTGTGCATTTCATCAACTCCCCAGAGGAATCTTTTGGACTATTCAGAGCAGTGGTTTCCTTGGAAAGGGCTCAGAGTTCTTGGCCAGCCAGTATAAAACTTGATGGGGTTATGGGTGTTGGACTCCATTTGTACCTGTGAACTTGCCCTCTTAGTTGGGAAATAGCAGAGCCAGGGAAGCACTGAATGCCTAGGGTAAACTAACTTTACTCTGGATACTTTATCACTTGCAGTTTGGAATATCTTTGCTCTATGCCCTGCTAAGTCATGGGGAACAGCTGATATCACTGGATTCTTCCCTAGAGGAACCCAGCAGTGACCACACAGCTTGGTAAGATCATAAAAGCCTTCTAAATACTATTCAGTACCCTTGGGATGTATAGGCTGAGCCAGATGAGATGTTTCCTGAGTGGTTTATTCAAGCACCAGGGAGGAGGTTGGACAGAGAAACAGAGTTGTAGCTGTTCTGCCCTTTTTTTTTTTTTCTATAGTGCCCTAGAGCATTGTCCCCCATGGAAGGCAGTGTAAGGTAGGCTCTTAAAGCTTGTCCCTTTAATTACTCACAGACCTAGGTGTGAATTCTGCTTCTGTTACTTATCAGGAACATAACATTGGGGCACATTATTTTACTTTCCTTAGCCTGTTTCCTCATCTATAAACTAGGGATCTAAGGATAAGGGTACTAACCAGTTAGAGATCTAAAGATTAAATGAGATGGAAGATGTGTGTAAAGCACTAAACATTGCCTGGCACATACCAAATGTGCAAATGTTCTCTCAGTTGCTGGAGGTACAGAGGGTGATAGTGGTGGTAGAAAGACAATAAGAAACCTGGGCCCTGAGCCTATTTCCTGCGTGCATACAAAGATGCTGATGTATTACTTCTCTGCCCTCCAGGACAGACATGGTAGTTCTCACTGCCTGGGAGATAGCTCAGATGCCCACAGCCTCTCTGGCAGAACCCCTGGCCTTCCCCAGCAACCTTCTTCCTCTGTTCTGTCACCATGTGGACAAACAATTGGTACAGCAGCTGGAGGCTAGGATGGAGTAAGTGACTGTGGAAACAAGGTCATAGCCCCCTATTCAAGCCCAGACCAGGTTCTGTCACTTCTCTACTACTTTATTTATTTATGTATTCATTTATTTTTGGCTGTGTTGGGTCTTCGTTTCTGTGCGAAGGCTTTCTCTAGTTGTGGCGAGCAGGGACCACTCTTCATCGCGGTGTGCGGGCCTCTCACTGTCGCGGCCTCTCTTGTTGCGGAGCACAGGCTCCAGACGCGCAGGCTCAGTAGTTGTGGCTCATGGGCCCAGTTGCTCCGCGGCCTGTGGGATCTTCCCAGACCAGGGATTGAACCTGTGTCTCCTGCGTTGGTGGGCAGATTCTCAACCACTGCACCACCAGGGAAGCCCTCTACTACTTTTAAATCAAGAGTAGGGAGGATAACTTGCTTTTAGAAGTATTTCTAGGCATTGGTACTTACTGAGTAACCAGTCTGCTCCAAGTTAGGGTCGTGGGGCCTGTTTCTTCAGCCAAACCTTTCCATTTATTCCCAGGAACTTTGATTATTTATCATGCTAAGCTATCTGAGGGTAAGAACTAGTTTGAGAAGATGAACTTTTCATTAAAGAAGTATTTGAGGGACAACTCAAATGTAAATAAGATGTAAACACACAAACAACATGTAGGTCATCTCTCAGAACTTACCATCTGCTGGAAAGAGACATATTAATCACATCACACAATATTTTAAAGGGAAGTTGTTCGGAGTTAACACCTCTTCTCTTTGTAGGTTTGCCTTGATCTACTGATCAGGTTGTTCCGGAATACGTATATGTGGGAAGAGTTTAACATCAGACATTAGTTGTGTATGGGTTTTGCCTAAAGCGATCCAGAGAGTCTGAAGACAGTTGTATGCCTTGATATATTGGTGAACCCTGCCCAAAACCTTTTCTTATGCTTCAGAAACTATGAACTATGTGCCTAAAAAGGCAAGGCAAAATGAGGTATAATTAAAAAGATAATAGAATGAAGCGTGGCAGTTTGTTTGTAAGTTAAGAAAACGGCTTTCATTATATCTCCTATGTGTGAAGCTTCAAGTGTCCTTAATGTAAGGGACAAGTCCTTGTTATGTCTAACAATAGACCTTGGAAACTGTTCCACTGTTGCCATTTTTTATAAGTAGCCCTAGCTGAGCTAAGAGTGTTTTATATAAATATCTCCTTTGAGATATGGGATGTTTGGTTTACTTTGACAAACAAGGTCATGCACTCATCAAAAAACACAAGAGTCCCTTTTATGAACCAGGTACCATTTTAGGTGGTTGAGAAACAGTGGTGACCAAGGAAAAGCCCCTGCTCTTCTGAAGCTTACATTCTGATTGGACAGGGACTGACAGAAGACATCAAATAGTGATAAATACCACGGTGAAAACAAAACTGGGGGATGAGTGACTGGAGTGGAATGGAAGGCCTGTCAGTAGAGGTTACAATTAAGCTGGAATCAATGACAAGTATTCCATACAGAGGCACTAGTGAGCACAAAGCCCCCAGAGTGAGAATGAACTTGGTGTGTCTCAGGAAAAGAAAGAAGGACAGTGTGACTGAAGTATACAGGTAAGGGGGGGAGGGTGATAAGGTAGGAGAGAGGTAAGCAGAGTACACATCTGTAAGCCATGGTTATTTTTTAAAGTCTGGATTTTTAACTGCTGGGAAGTCAGAATTTTAAACAGGGAAGTGACATAACGTGATTTTGTTTTGAGAAGATCACTCTGACTGCTGATTGTTAGGGCAACAGGATAGAAAGCAGAGAAAAAAATGTTCAGAAGTTCTTTTTCCAAAGCTGGGGCAAGAATTGAAGAGCTTTAGGGAGAGAAAGAGAAGTTTGGAAAAGGTTTTGGAAGTAAGAGTTGACAGACATTGCTGATGGGCTGCATAAGGGTGGTGGTGAAGAATCCAGGATGACTCCCAGGCAGAGTGAATGGTGGGTGCCCTAGACTAAGTGGGGAACACACGAGGAAAAATGCATTGCGAAGGGTTATAATCAACATTTTAGACCCTTTAATATGTCCTGTTAGAAATCCAAGTAGATATATCAAGTAGGTGAAGAGCAGTCTGGAGGTGAAGGAAAAGGTCAGGGATAAAGACACAAAAGTGGGAGTATCAGCACACAGATGTATTACAAGTTAGGAGTGAGGAAGAGATGATGTAGGAAGAAAAGCCAACATAGGGGACTGAGGAGGAGTTATCTGAAAAAAATAGGTTGAAAATTACGGAAGTGGTGCTACCAAAGTTGAAAAGAAAGTACTTTAAGAAAGGAGTGTGTGGGCTTCCCTGGTGGCGCAGTGGTTAAGAATCCACCTGCCAAGGCTAGGGGGACACGGGTTCGAGCTCTGGTCCAGGAAGATCCCACACGCAGCAGAGCAGCTAAGCCCATGGGCCACAACTACTGAGCCTGTGTTCTAGAGCCTGCAAGCCACAGCTACTGAGCCCACGTGCCACAACTACTGAAGCCCGCACGCCTAGAGCCGGTGCTCCGCATTAAGAGAAGCCACTGCAGTGAGAAGACCCGGCTCACCGCAACTAAAGAAAGCCCACGCACAGTAACAAAGACCCATGCAGCCAAAAGTTAAATTTATTTTTTAAAAAGGAGTGTGGAATGAGGAGATGTGACAGAGGAGGGAGGCACTGACTACAGAAAGAGTCAATTTGGAATCTTCTGAAAGGGTAGCAGAGCAATTGGACAGTAGGTAGTAGTCTCTGTAGGTTAAGGAACGATTTTCTTTTAAAGAGTGATATTACAGCATGCCTGCATGATAATGAAAGCACTGCCATAAAGTGGCCGGGGCGGGGAAGGGTGGAGAGTAATGAAGGCGAAGAAAGTTTACAAAGTCCTACAACAGGAGGAGGATGGGAATCAAAGCACAGACAAAGGAGGTGACCTTTAATAGCTGTGTGACGCCATCTGATTGTGGAAAAGTATGTGTTAAGAAAGGCACTGCTGTCCTTTAGGAGACCATTCCAAAATGCCTACTCCCCACCTCTTCTCTTTAGGAGACCATTCCAAAATGCCTACTCCCCACCTCTTCTCGCCCCCTCTGCTGGCCGATCTTGGATTATACCTCCCAGAGGAAAGAGTAGTAGGAAACAGGAACTCTACCACTTCCACCCACCCTGTTCCCCTGGCTGTTACAATGGATATTATTTGATGTCAGCATCAAGTCAGCTCCCTCATCATGGATCGGTCAAATACCAAGGACGTTGCACCACTCAGGGCCTGTAAGCAAAAATAACAGCCCATAAGAAAAGCGAAGAGTGGCAGGCACAGGCCTCCAATAGATAGGAGGCAGCAAGGGTAAGAAAGCAAAGGGTAATGCTACAGAGTGAGAACAGCTGCTACAGCCACCTTAAGCCGCTAATGGAGGCCCTCAACTCTCAGCAAACCGTGGGCTAGAAACAAAGGCAGCTGTGGCTTTGCTGGAGTGGGTGGTGCGGAGAACTTAACCGGGCAGACTACGTCAGTGTATATCTCCCCGCGGGAGTCACGAGGCTTACAGCGGGTCGGCTACACTGCGCACGCGCAGGACACAGCGGGCCGTAGGGACCGGAAGGACCGGTGCGAGCGGGATGGCTGCAGACAAGGGGGCTGGAAGCGCTGAAGCCGTGGAGCGGGTACTACCCGTGTTGTTGGTGCCGGTCCCCGCCGAGGCAACAGGGCGTCTGGGATCCCGGGCGCAATTGCACAGGGAGCAGGAGGTTCTGGGGAGCCTGACGGCTGCGGGCAGCCTTCACGTGCTTCCCTTGGCGCCCGGCGGCCGGGGCGGGGGCGGCTGCCGCCTGGAAGGCCCTTTTCGGCAGTAAGTGCTGTGGCCGGGCCTGGCCTTGTGGAGGGAGTCTGCAGCCTTAGCTTGGCTGGCGCCTCTGCTCCCCTCCTACCTTGGAGGTAGCGGGAGAGGGATGATGGTGAAGGGCAACGCCTCAGAGGCAGGCCCGGTTCCTTCTCGGAACATTTTCCTCGGTTTGTCGCGTCCCTGCACCCATTTCCCTTTCCGGGTGGGTGGAGACAGTATCCAGATCCTCTCCGGACGTGGAAAACCTGTAATGAATCCCAGTTTGGACGCTTTTTAAATTCATTTAACACAGGTTGATTAATCGTCACTTTGCCGTGCCCCACGCCCATTTTCTTCAGTTAAATCTGTTAAAGATGCCAGCTGAGGGGCATCATCTCTCATTTGAATCATCCTGTTACCTTTTCCTTATCTCTGATACAGATAGCTGTTTCCTTCACATTTGGGCTTCCCCTCCCCTCCACCCCCCTTCAAGGACAGAGCCTGCGTTTTCTACGCACTTACTCGTGTATTCACTCAACAAATACTTATTATGCGCTTTCTGTTCGTTACCTAGGAGCAGTGCCTAAAAGGTGTAATAAGACAGTTCTTACATGTGAAGTTGTATGGTTGGGAAGACAGAAAAGAAACAATTTCAATCATATATTACTTTCCACATATGTAACTCTTACAGTTTACATCATTAAGTTTGAGAGTGCCTTCCGACGCTTTGGACTCTTTAATAACAAAACATTTTAGAAATGTTAACGATTTTTGAGTAGCCACAGAGGAGTTGTGGAATATCCAGGTCCTATAAAAGTGCCTCACAGTAGAAATTCGTTTGTTCAATCACTGAATGTTTTAACCTGTTTTATGTTTGTCTTCTTTATTCCTGATCTCTAGTTGCTAGGAAAAGGAATCCCTCCTTACCATAAGTTAGTTGATTCAACAGTATTAAGTACCTATGAACACAGCCATATAAGGAAAGGAATGAGGCAGAGAGAGAACCTCACAGAAGATAAGCAGAACAGACATAAAATAATGGGGGCTTTTGTAAGCTATAGCATGAAATTAGTGGGGGAGGATCAAGAAGGGCTACTTTTTAGTTTTTTTAGTTGAATTCAGTTAAAATAATTCGTAAGGTAAAAATAAGGACAAGTTTATAGTGTACAGAATTTGCTTCCTCCTTTTCTCAAAGTATGTATGGTCCTTTGTATGTTGTTGAAATCACTGTACATTCTATATTATGTTCACTGAAAATTCTCTTTCCACGTGGCAGTATAGTCCCATGTACTAATGATGTTACTGGTTTCACAGTATTCAGCCTTTTAAATATATCTTAATTTGTTTAACCTTTTTCATATTTGACATCAGATTTCAGTGTGAACAGTCAGGAATTGGCTGTTTATGAAACATCATTCTAGGTATAAAGACAGAAATATAAAATGTCAGTGTTTTTTTCTAATAATAACATAGTAGCACCAAGTCCACTGTTGTTAAATATAAAACTTACTACTTCTATAGAAAAAAAGCTTTTTTTAAAAGATGAAACTATCAGCATGGTAACCTCATCTCATTCCATTGCATTGTTTTCAGCATTGGGGCTCTCTTTTTTCTCTTTTAATGTAACTTAATTTTATTATTTAATTTGAAGCTGTAGCATTATTAGCCTCTTTCCATCCTTGTTAGTCATGTTGGTATGTTGACTTTACACTGCTTTAAATATTCTATAACTGCACTTAAATTGAAAATTTAGTTCCTCAGTTGCACTACCCACATTTCAAGTGCTCAGTAGCCACATGAGGTTGTTGGCTACTGTATTGGACTTTGCAGATGTGTAGAGTACTTGCATCTCATGGAAAGTTTCGTTGGACAGAGTTCTTGTATAATATGCCAGTTTAGAGTCTTCAAAGTCTATAAATGCAAATAATCACTTTCTTTTTTTAAAGTTATTCAAAGCACTTATGTTAGCAAAATGTATTTTGTTAATTGTGAAGACCACCTCTTATAAATAATAGACATATTTGGTTGTTGAAACATATCCTTGATCATGACAGTTCCTTTAAACACACCATCAGTCCAGATTTAGGATGAAGGAAAAAAGCAGCCACCATTTCTTGATCTTTGCCCCCTTTTCACACATGACTCCTATATTCTTGTGTTGCCCTGAAGGGACTGGAAGTTCTAGAGCAGTTTACATTCCCTTAGGTTGTATATAGAAGTAATGCTATTAGGTGAACCAAAGAGTTGTTCTCTACTTCTTCTGTCCTACCTTCACCATTGTGGGTAAGTATTATTGTGGATATAGAATATAATAAATAGTCTAAACTTTTTCCTTAGGTTTGTATGGGAGGACTCTCATAACAGTGGGACACCAACAGACAAGCCCAGACTGCTTGCTCTTAGTGAAGATAATGCACTGCTCATCTGTGAATTTAATTTGGAAGATGGAAGATGTGATGCAACCATTTCATATAGCTATACTGAGGAGACATTGCAAAAGCTCATTGAAGATCAAATTATCAGTAAGTATTTGCAGGTGGTCTTTTAGCATGTTTGAATTTGTGTATACTATGTAATTTTATGTATTTCAGGAAAAGTCCTTATAGAGGTGAAGTCAGGGAGGGATATTTGTCCAGTACAGTAGGCACTAGCCACATGAGGCTATTAAGCCCTTAATGTGCTTAGTATCAATTAATATGTCCTTTAAATGTCAAATGTTGATACATTCCAGATTTGAAGACTTGGTACTAAAAAAGTAAAATACCTCACTAATAGTTTTTGTATTACATGTTGATAATGATATTTTGAATACGAGGTAAATAATATATAATAAAATTAGTTTCACCTGTTTTCTTTTTTCAGTGCAGCTACTAGAAAATTTAAAATTACATGTGTGGCTCACTTTTGTGACTGACATTATATTTCTATTGGATAATGTGCTGATCTAGACTGGTTACAGACCTGTTGGCTATGTCCCATCCTGAGGGCTGCAGGGAGCAGAAATCAAAGCACTCAGGCTTCTATTTTTAAGGCAGTTGCATTCTCGCTACCCTGATTATAAGGTTCCTTCTTTTCCTTTTAAAAAAAGAGTCTGTGATTGTTCTTATTTGGTCTCATGGGTAAGTAGGCTTTTTTGATCATCTTCTGGTGTGTTGTCACACTCTGGCTGTAAACAGAAGGCACAGAGACATTGTAGGCCATCTTTATTCAGTTCCTTACTTACCTTCCACTTGCTTAGGTGAGTTTGACCAATAATTGTCTAGAGTTGGACTAAGTTAAATGCTGATTCTTTTTTGTTTTACCTGTTTGTGTTAACAGAATCAAATTTACCAGTTGTAAAATTGTGACCAGTGAGTTTGACGTAATATCCTTTTGTTTTATAGGTATTTCCTTATTATCTTTGAGAATTCTGTCATTTCACAGTAACACATCATTATTGTTCATCAATGAATATATCATCCTGCACATTATATTTCCTGAAAGAGATGCTGAGATTAGGGTACTCAGCTGTTTCACATTATCCTTGCCTGCACAGGCAGTGGACAGGATTATTGACACACAGCTCTGCAGAGGAATTCTTTTTGTTTTGAGTCGTTTAGGCTGGATCTGTATCCTTGTTGGTAAAGATGTTGATGTGTGGGGGAGGAGAATACCTGGAAAAATGAGCCTTTTTATAGGCTTTTAGTTTTAGGGACTGGGCTGTAGGTAGCAAGATTAATTTTTCAGTAAAACTTTCAGGGAAAAAGATCTTCATGAACTTAAAATACTCAAACTACATTGCTTTATATTCCATTCAAATATTTTTCAGTTTATAAATCATAATCATCTTGTCCAACTTATTTATGTTGTTTTAAAATTGTGTATGTTCTGCATTACCCATTTATTTAAAATATACTTATTAAATATCTACTTTGTGCTTGTTCCAGGAGAGATTTAGATGACTGCTTATGATATGATACACACATTTTCATGTGTGAATATAACCTATCTCTTATCGTCTCTGATGGTTCCATCATATTAGGGAATCAAATGGTTTGCATAACTGTTTGAAATTTGTTTTTGGAAAACTATCACAGATTTTCTGTCTTTAGCAGATTCATAGGTCACCAGCAAAATTATTTTGAAGATTATTTGAAGAACGACCCGTTATGTGTTTTTGGAACTTTCATTTCTGCATTAAAGAAGTAATTTTTCTATTTTACATGTATCATAGCCTGTGTTAAAATTTATTTTGTAAAAATTGTTATAGAATATTGGATTAACCTCATTTTTGCTGCCAGGTTACAGAACTGAGCTGTCCGACGTGGTAGGCAGTAGGCATACGTGGCTGTGGAACACTTGAAATTTTTTGGCTAGTGTGACTGAGGAACTGAATTCTTAATTGTATTTAATTACTTTAGATTTAAAGTCTGATACTTGATTGAGTTATTGGAGAACTCTTGAGTATGTTTGGAACAACTCTGGCTGTTCCAAGTTCTTAAATATAAATTTTTGAAGTCTAAATACAGACCAGATATTTCCAGTGAAAATTTAATTGTCCAAATTGAGATGTGCTATAAGTATAAAATAACTAGGGTTGAACACTTATGTGAAAAAGATGTAAAATATCTCAATTTTTTAATATTGATTACATATAGAGATGATATTTTGGATATACTAGGTTAAATGACGCGTTCTTAAAATTAGGTTCACTGGTTTCTTTTTACTTTTTTAATAAGGCTGCTAGAAAATTTACAGTGACAAATGTGCCTCGCGTTGTTTCTTTTGGACAGCACTGTTGTAGAACACTAGTGGAAAATATTATTGCTGTCTCAGGGCCTGGCACAGAGTGGAGATTCAACAAGTATTGTTGAGTGAACTCTCTATCAGGTTGTTTATTGGTTCCCCGACTTCATAGTCACCTGGTTAATATGATGGGATTTTTAGTGTCCGTCTTCCTTCTATTATTATTCCTACAAGGTTGGAGCAGTGAAGTCTATAACTCTTATTTCGTCCTGTGTTTTAAATGGTTAGGCATACTTAAGACTGACGTTTTCTTTAACTCTAACTCGAAGACATTTTTGACACTGTGGATGGTAGACATGTAGCTCATGTGGATTTGGCACTTCCTCAAGAAGATATGTATAATGAGCAGCAACAAGAGCCAGCCAAGAGTTCTTCCTTTACTTCATTGAAAGTGTCTCAAGACCTAGATGTTGTAGTGATTGTCAGCTCCTCCAACACTGCAATTGCTCTTAACTTAAATTTGTATTTCAGGTATGTAGATTACTTCCTTCTCTGATTTCAGGTAAATAATTAGAGCCATAAGAGGTTAAAAATGTACTTGTTAGCTTCTTTTTATTCTTTTAACCAGTTTTTTCCTTCTATTTGCTTGATCACGTTCTAGCTACTACCTAGTGAGCTTGTTACTATATAAAAGTATGTACAAGTGACCACTGGCTACCTTTTTATTTCTGGATACATATCCAAGTTTGATTTTGATTTATGTTTATTATTATTATATATGGCTTATATGATCATAAATGAAAAGTAACCAAGCACAATTTTAAAAGCCCTTAGCTGTTATACATTATCTACTCACTTCTCAATACTAGAGTAGAAGAAAAATGGGATTTACCCTGTGTTAGAATTGTGTCTTACGTGGGTTAGGGTCCTGGCTGCCTAGGGGATCACTTTTCATTTAAGGACTTTGACAAGATGTATTAACTGTGCTTTCTCCATTTTAGGATTTCCTCAGGTGCTTCCTTTTGAGGGCCCACACACTTCCTAAATATATTAGTGAAAATTGAGTATTTCTTTACGTAGCTTTTTGATTTAGAAATTCTAATTGCTTCTGATTTTATAATGTTTGAAAGGAATATGTGTGTATGTGAATGTGCATACACACACACACACATACACACACACACACACCACCCTGTTTATTGAAACTTGCAAGTAGGGTAATCCACATTTATGACTTTCAGTATTAAGGGACATTTCAAACTGTTAGGATTTTTGGTCCTAACTTAATATGAATGAAATAAACATATCCTTGAGTAATTGGGAATGCACTTTGATGGGTTTATTGCTCATTGTCTGGATTACAAAAAAGGGTTAATTTCATCTTCACATATCAGCCAGAACTTCTTACTACTGTGAGTTTTTCATTTGTTTTCAATGGCCTTTTAATACTTTTTTTTTTTTAATCTTTGAGCAGGGATGATTATCACATTTTCAGACTGTGTGCTTGTGTATCAGTAGGCCATTTTCACTGACTAAAATATATCCTGTACGTGTAGAGTTAACCTTCTAATCAACTTCCTTGGAAAATAATTTGACAGGTGAGGGGGGAAGGAACGCCCACTCAGCTACTCTGATCCTTGAGTGTAGGGTTCTGTTCCTCCAGATGTTTTGGCAGCACCCCAAGAGAAGAACACTGAAGTGGGCACCAGGCACATCCCTTTGAACAAATTTCATTGAACTCAGCCACTGTAACATCAGCCAGTGAAGAGCTGCTGTTCTGTTCCCTATAGTCAATTTAGGGATCTGTCCTGTCCAACTAAATGAGTGATCGCTATTTGTTAGTTATTTACATGAGTGCTCTTTAATTAGTATAATTTCTTGAGGAAGTTGACTGCATGTTTATTTTCTAAGTGTACTCTGAAACCTAACAGTGTTTTTTTTTTTTACCATCCCTGCCTCCTGACCCTAGTTGTTCTTTCCTGCCATACAAAAAGTCAGCCACCCCTTTTCATTTTATCAAGTCCTATTCATGCTTTGAGATCCACCTCTTTAATGAAGTCATTCCTTACTAAAATCCCTTCCACTTGTAAATTTCTACTCATTTTATAATTTTTCTCTCCCTTGGACTTCTGTAGCACTTTTGCTTTGAGCTACAGTTTAGCACTTAATTGTGTATAGTCTTGTATTATTTCTCTAATTTTTTGTGTTTCCTACAGAGTTTGTAAGCTCCATGTAAGCTCCTCATGGTTTGTTCATTCAATTCACTGTCAATGACTTTTCCTTCCAGTTTACCTTAGCTGTCCATTCCCATAGTCATACCCTGGGCTTTGTCATTATATGAAACAGCTCCTCCCACAAATCACTCTTCTACACATCCCACTCTGAGCACGACTTGCCAGATTGTACAGCTTGCTTACTCAAGTACCCCCACTTCTCTCATCTGACCTCATTGGAATTTCTAATATGCTGACTTCCCAAGTGAAGACAGGAGCCCCCTCTGTCTTCACTGCCCTCCCTTTACAGCATAGATTCCGTGACCTGTCATTTCAGTCACTTTCTTGAATGAGCCCTAAACTCTTGCTCCTGCCCTGTGGTAGCACTTGATCTGACAAATCTTTTTTTTTTTTTGTTCTCTCTTCTCGTTCCCTGCACTCAAGCAACTGAGCACTTGTGAGAAAACCACAGAGGAAAATTGATACCACTATAAGTTCACATTCACTGTCTTCTGTGGTCTCTCATGTTGCCTGGAAATTTTACAATGACTTTTCACGAGTCCATTCTTCTTTTTTTTTTTTTTGCGGTACGTGGGCCTCTCACCGTTGTGGCCTCTCCCGTTGCGGAGCACAGGCTCTGAACGCGCAGGCTCAGCGGCCATGGCTCACAGGCCCAGCCGCTCCGTGGCATGTGGGATCTTCCCGGACCGGGGCATGAACCCGTGTCCCCTGCATCGGCAGGCGGACTCTCAACCACTGCGCCACCAGGGAAGCCCATGAGTCCATTCTTTACAACGTTTTAAACCTCCATTTTCCTCAAACCTTTATTCATCTCTTTACCCCCAACTGTTCTTAGATGACTTTACCTCCAACTTTATAAAGGAAGTAGAACCCATCTAATGGGAACTCCTTCAGTTTCTCACATTAAATTGCAAACCCACTTACCTGCACTCGTCTTCTCCATCTTCCGTCCTGTTACAATGGAGAGATTCCCTCCTCCTATGAAGGCCAGTCCTTCTGTGTGTACTCTGGACCCCATTCTTTCCCTCCTTCTCAGGGACCATTTTCTGTTTCCTCTCTTTTCTAGATCTTTAGCCTCTTTTAAGTATTAGATCCACATCCAGCTAATCACCAGGTCCTAGCCATTCTAGCTCCTGAGTGTGTCTTGAATCTGCCCAGTTGTCTTAACTCCTCTGTCATCACTGTGATCTATTCTGCTATCATCGCTTACCTGAACTAGCTTACCAGCCTCGTAATTGGTCTCCCCATATCTGTTCTTCCCCCCTCAAATCCATCATCTACGGAGTAGCCAGAGTGGTGGTGTTACAATGCATGTCTTATCAGAGTATAGCTAGGTATGAACATCTGGGGCAGGGTATGTATCTTTTGTTGGTGCGGGAACTACCTTCTCCATGGATCATGTTTTCTCACTGTCACCCTGACTTCTCTAACACCATCTCCTTGACAAATGTATATCAAGCTGTTACCTTCAAATTGTTGAAAGGGTTAATAATTTAAGTGTTCAGGGAGTTTACATGCATCCCATTCTCCCCACAGCTACTCTTCTGTGTCTGATCATATGGCTTCTCTGCATAAAACCCTTATTTAGCTTCTTCCCGCGCCCCCCTCACCCCAAGATAGAAGCTAAGAATCCTTAGTAGCCCATAAAACCTGACCCCATCTGGCTCCTGCCAAGCTCTCCAGCCTCATCTCACACCACCTTGCTTCTCATTCACTATGCTTTAACCACCGTAGCCTTCTTTGTGCTTCTGCAACGTGACAGCCCTCTTTCCACATACACTCTCCATCCACACCTGCACTCATACTTTGCTTTCCTAGCTTTTATGTATTCCCCGGGTCTCAGCCCAAGTCTTAATTTGTGGTGGTGGTGGTATGGTGAGTGATTAAAAACCTGGGCTTACGGTCACATTCACCTGGTTCACATTCAGCTCCACTGTTTGAGCCTTACTTTCTGTATCTACAAAACTGGCTTCTATTTACCTCATAGGGTTGTTGAAAGGCTCCAATACCTTAGTTTAGGTAAAGTGTTTAGCACAACATCTACAATGTAGCAGATAATCCATGCTTTTATCTCTACATAAAGCTAACTTCCCTTAAGGGTCAAATTTTTTTTAATTGACATAAACATTATATTAGTTTCATATACACAACATATATATGGGTATATTGTGAAATGATCACCACAATCAATCTAGTTGACATCTATCTTCACACATAGTTACAGGTGGGTCAGACTTTTAAGGTTGACTTTATCAATCTGCCTTAAGCAATGGAGGTAAGGAGTCTGGGTCAGGGAAACTTATCGTCTATACTCTTTCTACTCTGTAACACCTCCATCCCATACCCCCTTCCATTTTTAAAAAAATATATATTTTATTTTTGGCTGCGTTTGGGTCTTAGTTGCAGCGTGCAGGCTTCTCTCTAGTTGTGGCGCACAGGCTCCAGCGCACATAGGCTCTGTAGTTGTGGCGCTCAGGCTCCAGAGCGCATGGGCTCTGTAGTTGCAGCACGCAGGCTCTCTAGTTGTGGCGTGCGGGCATAGTCACCCCGCAATATGTGGGATCTTAGTTCCCTGACCAAGGATCAAACCCGCATCCCCTGCATTGGAAGGTGGATTCTTAACCACTGGACCACCAGGGAAGTTCCCCCACCCCCACCCCCACCGCCCTTCCATTTTTAACAGGAGCAATAATAACACAGATTTTGTTTGATCATCAGTTTTTTTTACCATGACTATTGTTTTTAAAACATAGGCAATACCCAGGACACCTACTATGTGAAAGAACACTAGAAGACATTCCTATTGAAGGCCCTAAGGGGATAGATGAAGATGATCCTGTTAATTCTGACTACAACATGAAACTGACCAAGTTTTCCTTCCAAGTTGATCGGTACAGAAACCTCCTTTTTGGATTTACTTTATTATTTCCATTTTTTGTCATGCTGACACTGTACCTTTTCACTAAAAGTCTTTACAGAGGTAGACACTTTTATTTTCCTAAGTGCATCTTTGCTTGGTTTACTGCTTTACTTTGTGCCTTTCACTGTCACAGATGTAAGTTCTGCCCTATCTTCCAGGTCTTGGAAAGCCCAGCTGTCATCACTGAATGAAACAATAAAGAACTCCAAGCTGGAAGGTACCTGTTGTGCTCCGTGGTTCCAGGATATTTTGCATTTGGAGCCCCCTGAATCTGGTAACCACAGTACCAGTGTGCCAAACTGGGCCTTCACTCCACAGGATGTAATGTGCAGCCAGTATAGTTTTCCACAGAAAGGTCCTGCCAAGACCAGTGATTCAGGAAGATCATGGAAAAGAATACACATCAGTGAACAGGAGGAACCCCTTGAGCTTACATGTATGTCTGTGACAGGCTTCACTGCGCTGTTTACTTGGGCAGTTGAAAGGACGGGCTGTACCATTGTCCTGTGGGATTTGGAGACCCAGAGCATGCAGTGTGTTTCGCTGGGCAAGAAGTGTATTCCTGTAGACAGTGGTGGAGACCAGCAACTGTGCCTTGTTTTGACAGGTGAGAATGTCTTGTATCAGGTTGAAATCCATGCTGAGAGGTGCTCTCTTATCTATTTTACTTCTGCTGCCTGGGTGGTGGTGGTGCCTACTCCTCTAAGCCTAGGCTTTGATGGAGAAAATTTGGTGTTGCTTTCAGTAATGTCTCATGTGTTTGATTTTTTTTTTTTTTTTTTTTTTGTGGTACGCGGGCCTCTCACTGTTGTGGCCTCTCCCGTTGTGGAGCACAGGCTCTGAGCGCGCAGGCTCAGCGGCCATGGCTCACGGGCCCAGCCGCTCCGCGGCATGTGGGATCTTCCCAGACCGGGGCACGAACCCGTGTCCCCTGCATCGGCAGGCGGACTCTCAACCACTGCACCACCAGAGAAGCCCACGTGTTTGATTTTTAATTAAGGTTATTTCTGCTCAGCTAAATGCTAGGACTGAGTCAGGAAGAGTTTAAGAGTAAGAAAGGTTGATTTTAACCCAGCGAGTCATTCATGAGACTTCAGTCTGTACAGGCAAAGGATGCAAGCTGTTAGCTCATGGGCCATGCATGAACTCAGATTCATTTTGTTTGGCCTACACTACCTAGGCTTTTTTTTTTTTTTTTTTTTTGCGATACGTGGGCCTCTCACTGTTGTGGCCTCTCCTGTTGCGGAGCACAGGCTCCGGATGCGCAGGCTCAGCGGCCATGGCTCACGGGCCCAGCTGCTCCGTGGCATGTGGGATCTTCCTGGACCGGGGCACAAACCCGCGTCCCCTGCATTGGCAGGTGGACTCTCAACCACTGCGCTACCAGGGAAGCTCTACCTAGGCATTTTAAAAAAGATTCTATTTATTATAAACATGTAAAATTAGAGGGTTTCACACGAAATCTGGAATTTCAGTTGTTACTGAAAAATTGAAAGCTCTGCCACACTGCCCCTCATCTCTCATAGTAGTTTATGGATTGGAGCCAAATTTCAGTGCTCTTAGATGGGTTAGTTTCTTTCAGGTTAGGTTTTCTTGCACTTCTTCTCCCCACCTGTTTGGTCCCGTAGGCATTTGGGTTTGGTGTGTCAGATATACATTGATTCAGCATTTATGCCATAACCTCCTGTAAAACTACTGAGTGTTCTCATTGAACTAACCGTGTGTTTCTTCTTCATTATCTCAGTTTTGGTAATCATGTATTTCTTTGTGTCAAGAGCATGCTATTGTTTTATTTTAGTAAACCAGAAATGTGACATCTCAGTAAATAGTTAAAGGTTCCAGGTATTGATTGTGCCATATAGTACAATGTAGAAAAGAGAGATTCAGTGTCATTTCATAGGATGCATTGTCCTTATGAGCATTTGTCTTGCAGTTACTGTTTTAAAAAATAACATTCTTCGAAAAAGTATGAATTTATTACCTAAGGGCATTAGTTACTAGTACCCAGTAAACCTGTTTGTAATTACAGTGCTGAAGTATTGAGTAATTAGAAATTCCTGTCATAATCCTGAAACCTAACTCCTAATAATTTATTAAAGCTAACTTGTTTTTCTTCTAGAAGATGGACTGTCTCTGATTTTGTTTGGTTTGACTCAAGAGGAATTTTTAAATAGGCTAATGATCCATGGAAGTGCCAGCACTGTGGACTCTCTTTGCCATCTCAATGGTTGGGGGAGGTGCTCCATCCCCATACATGCGCTAGAGGTAACAGAATTAAACGTCTGTAGAACTTTGCTTGGTTATTTTCTGTCATCTACCGTTACTTGACTAACAATTTCGGAGATTCATTTAACCTAGCGGCAAAGGATCTGTAGCCTCTACCCATCCATTTGCTTAGTTTTGGCTGTTTTGTTACCCTAATTTTGCTTAGCAGTTTACCCTTTTTGGCTTTAAAAGATAAAAGATTATAATAAACACTATTTAAGAAAAAAAAGTTACAAGAGTTGGAGGCAACAATAAGCTGATGAGAATAAATGAAGTGGAAACAAGCTATGGAAAGCTCGAGCAGGAGTGATCTCTTATTCCTACTCTGTAGCCCCTAATCCTCTAATCCAGCTGTGGTAGTGACATACCTGAATTTATGTAACATTTTATAGTTCACAAACAGTCTTTTTTATGCATTCTCTAAATTGTGTTAAAATAACCACATGGGACGGGTTGGGTAGTTTTTATTCATTTCATTTTACAGATGAAAAACGTAAGGCTCAAAAGGGTTGACTGAGTGGCCCATAGCCATACTAATAAGGCAGGGTCTAGAATCAAAATCAGGGCACTTTCTACTGTACCACACAGCCCAGCAAGGTCGAAAACTGGAAGTTAATAATGTTATGTACCAGACTTTTTTTAGTGGCAACTTTATTGAGATATAGTTTACATACCATAAAATTCACCTATCTAATGTACAATTCAGTGGGTTTTAGTATATTCAGAGTTATACAACCATCCTGTCTAATTCCATAACATTTTCATCACCCCAAAGAGAAACAGCATACCCATTGGCAGTCACTCCCAATTCCTCACAAACCCTAATTTCCAAACACTTAATCTTGTTTCTGTCTCTGGATTTGCCTATTCTGACGATTTCATATAAATGGAATTATAAAAAATGTGGCCTTTCATGACTGGCTTTCATTTGGCATGTTTTCAAGGCTCATCCATGTAGCATGTGTCAGTACTTCATTCATTTTTATGGCTGAATAACATTCCATTATGTGGATAAAGCAGATGTTTTTTATCCATTCATCAGTCGATGGACATTTAGTTGGTTTTTCCTTTTTGGCTGTTAGGGATTATCCTGCTATGAAAGGTGGTGTACTAGTTTTTGTGTCATCATGTGTGTTTATTTCTCTTGGGTATATACCTGGCAGTGGAATTATGAAGTCATTTAACTTTCTGAAGAACCACCAAACTGTTTTCACAGTTTCACAGTGGTTACACTATTTTACATTCCCACCAGCAATGTATGGAAGTTCCTGTAGCTCTCCATTCTCACCAAAACTTGTTATTGTCCAATTTTTTATTATCATAGCCATCCTACTAGCTCTGAAGTCAAAGTGAAGTGGTATCTCATTGTGGTTTTGACTTGCATTTCCTAATGACTAATGTGTTGAACATGTTTTCAAATGTTTATTGGCCATGTGTGTATCTCTTTGGAGAAATGTCTACTTAAATCCTTTGTTCATTTTGTAATTGAGTTATTTGTTTTTATTTTTGAATTCTGAGAGTTCTTTCTATATTCTAGACCTTTATGAGATATATGATTTGTAAATATTTTCTCCTGTTCTGTGTGTGGGTTGTCTTTTCACCTTCTTGATGGTGTCCTTTGAAACACAAAAGTTTTTAATTTTGATGAAGTTAGTTTACCTTTTTTTTTGTTTTTTGGGTTTTTTTTTTTTTTGGTCACTTGGGCTTTTGGTGTCATATCTAAGAAATGAGTGCCTATTCTGAGGTCATGAAGATTTACTCTTATAAGAGTTTTATAGTTTTAGCTCTTACGTTTAGGTCTTTTATGCATTTTGATTAATTTTTATGTATGGTCAGTGGAAGGGACCCAACCTCATTCTTTTGCATGTGGATATTCAATAGTCCAGCACCATTTGTTGAAAAACTTACCTTTATATACTACAAAATATTTATTGTAGAAAATTTGAGAATAGGAGAAAAAAGAAAATTAGTCTCTTACAAATCTATTATTCAGAAGGAGTAGTGTTTACTCTTAGGTTATTTCCTATAGTTATTTTTCCTAAATATTAATGTTAATAGTCAGATGCTAGCTCATTAATTTTCTTATCTATAGATAAATATTGTTTATTATTTCCATTTTATAGGTGAGGGAACACAGAGAGGTTGTGAATTCTAATACAGATATACTTGGACACTAAGCAGTAGCACCAGGGTTTGAACCCAGGCAGTGTGACTGTAAAGCCTCTGTCTTTATACATAGTGTGTCCGTGTAGTGAGTTTAATTAGGATGATGTGGTATTACAGCATTGTTTTGGCCTTAGTCTCCCCCCACATACAAACAAGTGAATTTGTTGAGACTCAGGTATAGCCTAGTAAGTACTCAGTTTCATAAATGTTCCATGTGTGTGAAAATTGAATGTGCGTTTTCCAGTCGTCACAATGGTACTTCAGTCAGAAGTAGTTAGAATTTTCATACTTTCCTCAGTTTCTCTTAACCTCTCTTAACTCATGTCTTTGGATAATTCCTTTATATCACTCTTTCAGCTCATTACTTCTCTTTTCAGCTATATCTAATCTGGTATTAAATACATCCACTGAGTATCTAGTTTCAATTTTTATTTTTTTAATTTCCAGAATTACTATTTGGTCATTATTTTTAAATGTGTTATTTTGAAAATTTTCAAATTTATAGAAAAATTATAAAAATAATAAAATGAGCATCCATTTACCTCTTTCCCATTTACCGACTGTTAACATTTTGCCACGTGTTTTTTTTTTTTTTTTTTTCCCCGGTACGCGGGCCTCTCAGTGCTGTGGCCTCTCCCGCTGCGGAGCGCAGGCTCCGGACGCGCAGGCTCAGCGGCCATGGCTCACGGACCCAGCCGCTCCGCGGCATATGGGATCTTCCCAGACCGGGGCACGAACTCGTGTCCCCTGCATCGGCCGGCGGACTCCCAACCACTGCGCCACCAGGGAAGCCCTGCCACGTGTTTTAACTGTATGTGTACTTCTTATTTTTGCTGAACTATTTGAAAGTTGCAAACTTTGTAACTTTTCATTCTAAGTACTTTACCATATATCTCCTAAGAGCAATAATATTCTTATTTAACCATACATAGTATAGTTTTTCCTTTCACTACCTAGTGCAAAGGCGTGGTTTGTTTATGGTCTCCCTCTGGTGGAGTAATTTTTCTAGTTCATCCTCTTTTGGAGATTGTCACTGTGCATAGACCCTAGGTTTATCCTCTCTTTTCTTCCTTTACACATAACTTTCACCAATACCTCTCACCTAGCCTGCCTGGCCTAGCACCCAGAACTTCAGCCCATTGATTCTCAGTGTGGTCCCCAGACCAGCAGCATCACCATCTCCAGCAGATTTATTAGAAATGTAAATTCTCAGGCCCCAACCCAGACTTAGGGAACCAGAATCTCTGGGGAATGGGCTCAGCAATCCACATTTTAACAAGCTCTCCAGGTGATTCTTAGGCACAGTGCTTTAGGCTAGGCATGGGAAACTTTTTCTGTCAAGGACCAGAGAATAAATATTTTAGGCTTTCCAGGAAGATTTCTGTTACAAATACTCAGATATGCCATTATAGCCATTGACAATAGGTAAATGAACGGATGTTCCCATAAAACTTCATTTACAAAGACAGACAGGAGTTGAATTTGGTTGGTGGGCCCTGTTTTTCAGCCCCTGCTTTATTTAGGTCATCAGGGATTTGTTTGTACTCTCTGAGGATTTTTCTCTTTCTTTCCAGTTCAACTGAGCATTTAAAGGTATATCTTATAAACACACACACGTAATTGACCCTTGAACAACATGGGTTTGAGCTGTGCAGGTCCGCTTGTATGATGACTTTTTTCCAATAGTGAGTACTACAGTACTGCACAATCCAGGGTTGGTTGAATACATGGGTGTGGAACCTCTGATTCAGAGTGACGACTGTAGAGTTATACATGGGTTTTTCACTGCACGGGAGGGTCAGCGTCCCTAACTCCTGAGTTGTTCAAGGGTCAACTGTATATATATTTTTAAATCTGTGATTTTTACGTGTTCTTTATAGAAAACTTTCCTCAGATGCCTATTTTAGAAATGGGAGTCTGTATTTAGCCTGCTTTTTCAGTTTAACTTTTTATCATACTGCTTTAACATTTTAATTAAAATAGATGATAACTGTGAGGGTGATCCCTGAGTACCTAGCTCTGAATGGTGTTAGAATTACAGAATGGTAGAACTAAAGCAGAACTGAAGTTCAGAAAGGTTACAGAGACTTGCCCCAAGTCATACGGTCATTGTCAGAATCCTCACTAGAACTCACGTACTCTTGCAAGATAAAGATAGTCTTGTGGGGACTTCCCTGGTGGTCCAGTGGTAAAGAACCTGCCTTCCAATGCAGAGGACGCGGATTTGATCCCTGGTCAGGGAACTAAGATCCCACATGCTGCGGGGCAACTAAGCCCGCACGCCACAACTACTGAGCTCACGCGCCTCGACTAGAGAGCCTGTGTGCCACAAACTACAGAGCCCACGTGCTCTGGAACCTGCACACCACAGCTACAGAGCCCACGCGCCCTGGAGCCTGCGCACCACAACTAGAGAGAGAAAACCTGCACGCCCCAACTAGAGAGAAGGCGGTGCGCTGCAACAAAGAGCCTGTGCGCCGCGATGAAAGATTCTGCATGCCTCAATGAAGATCCCGCGTGCTGCAACTAAAGACCTGATGCAGCCAAAAATAAATAAATAAATAAACATAAATCTTAAAAAAAAAAAAAAAAGATAGTCTGTGTCTCTTTGTGTAAGTACATTAAGTTGTAAAGTTTAAAAAATCTGTATCCCAATTTTTTTTCCTATTGTAATTTTTTTCTGATTTTCTCCCACCTCAGGCAGGAATAGAAAATCGTCAGCTGGACACAGTAGATTTCTTTTTGAAGAGCAAGGAAAATCTTTTGAGTCCATCCTCAAAATCATCTGTACCTGATCAGTTTGATCACTTTCCATCCCATTTATATTTAAAACGTAAGTAGTGTAGAGACTTCTACATTTGTATTTATCATTTTTCCTTTTTAATCACTTTCAAATTATTGTTGTGTTTTCTGATGACTTATTTATTTGCCAGGAGTCAGTCATAACATTTTATTTACTTTCTGGAATCTTGAGATAGTTGTGAGAATCTATAAATGTTCTTATCATATGCGTTGATTATTCATATCCTGTACTGTGCTTTGTATCTTTGGTATGCAAAGAAGAGATGATCTTTCAAATTCAAGAGCATTTTATTCAAAAGAGAATAAACTTCATTTGCAAAAATTTCCAGCTCTTGCAGTTGTCTGAGATATTGATGTATAGTGGCAGTGCAGCTGGCCGAGTTGGGGACTGGGACTTGTTATAAGACTTTTCAGCCTGACTCTTCTGCTTTTTTGCTACATTAGCAACACTTCTTTTCAAGACTTTGACTTTCATTTTTAATAAACGGGAGCTCTGCTTTTCTTCTTGGACCAGGTAGTCATGCAAATCCTCTCTTTAGAGGACAGGGTAATAAAGTGTGTTTTCCCTTGTACATAAAGTTTTATAATCTGCTTTTTTTTTTTTTCACTTGATAATATGTTACAGACATCTTTCTTGATAATGATAGATATACCTATTATTTATGATGGCATAGAATTTCATTGTATGGGCTGTACCATAATTTACCCAACCAAACTCCCATTACACATTAGGTTGATTCTAATTTTTACTATTATTGGCAATGTGCTATAAATGCTGTGTGTTTGTGTAATTTCACATATGTACAATTATTGGGATTAATTTCTAGATGTGGAATTCACAGGTCAAAGAGACACACAATTTACATTCTTAAATTTTTTTATAAATTACCCTCCAGAAAAGTTTCACCAATTTGTACTCTTAAGTGGAGAAAATGACAACCTACTTTTTCTATCAATTTAACGTTAGTCCTTACTGACAATGTGGATTAGAAATTTTATTTTTTAAAAACATTCTCTTTTGTTTTGCGTGCAGAGTTTGGTCTCCTCCCTCTTGAATTGCTAACTTTTTTATGCTCCATTGTTTTTTTAAGTCTGCTTGAATTTATAGAGAAAGGCCTGGTTTGTGGTGTTGAGGGGGACTCCATCAATGATTATATGGTCATTACTCACTTCTGCTGTTGGGTGGTTGGTGATTACTCCTTACTCCACTCTCAGCTGCACTGCTTTTCCTTGAAGAGTGGGGATGGATCTGGAAACAAGAAGCATAGGACTAACTTTACCTGGTTTCTCAGGGTAAAATCCATGTTTCCCATCATTCTCACACAGGTACAATTCTAGAGGTGGGGCCAATGCTAAGATAAACAGGAATCATTTTATTTATTTGAAGCTGGCAAATAGAGGATTCAGGGGCCTTGCTTTCACCTGTGTGTTTAAGAGAATGGTTTTGGAATCAGACAGGCTAAAATTCAAATTTTGTCTATACTTTCAAATTAGCTTGGACAAGTTATTTATCCTCGCTAATCCTCAGTTTCCTCATCTGTGGAAAGGGGGCTATAACACCTACCTCTCAGGTTGTTAAATGGAAAAAATGAGATAGCATTTATAAAACACCAAGTACAGTATTTAAAATATAGTAGTTGGTCAGCAAAATCGTAGTTACTCGTAGTACCGGTAAGTGATGACTAGTAGTAAGTAGAGTAGCTAAAGTTTGCAAGTAATGAGACTTCATGAAAGTTTTGTGAGCTTTTCGAGAATAAGACATTTGTCTTTGTCTTATGTTTTAAGATATTGCAGCATGGTATTTCTGGATAGGTTAATTTTACTGGGAGTATCCTGGTGTTCTTCACGTTCCTTTCTTTGGTTTTTCCTCAGATGTGGAAGAGCTGACACCAGCATTGGATTTACTTTGCTCAGCAATTAGAGAAAATGATTCTGAAACCCAGAGCAAACACTTTTCGGAACAGTTGCTTAATCTTACACTGTCTTTCCTTAACAAACAAATAAAGGAGCTTTTTATTCACAATGAAGGTAAGAACAGCAGCAAAGAAGGGGATAATTAGCCCATTCTTATGTCAGGACAGAGATATAAGTGGTCCTATTGCGTGAGAGAGCGTAAGCCGGGGAGTGCCATTTGCTTAGGTTGGGTAAAGTCAGTGTGTAACTGAGTGAGTGAATTGGGTTTTAACACTGGAAAATTTGGCAGAAAGAACTAATCATTGTGAAGAGGGTGAAAAGGGTTATATTAAAACATGGACGTACTTGTAAATAGGAGAAGGCTCAGAGATTTTTTGTTTGACATGAAAACGCTGAGTTTGAATTTTGCCATTTTGTAAACTTCTTTATAATAGCTCAGAGTTTATTCTGTCTGTGCACACGCACACACACACACACACACACACACACATTTATGTATATGAAATTGGCACATTGGTGTTTTCCATAGAGCTAGATGAACATCTACAGAAAGGAGTGAACATTTTGACCAGCTACATTAATGAACTTCGAACCTTCATGATAAAGTTTCCTTGGAAGCTAACAGATGCTATAGATGAATATGATGTAAATGAAAATGTCCCCAAAGTAAAGGAGAGCAATATATGGGAGAAGCTCAGCACTGAGGTAAGTATGAGTAATTATCACTTCTTTTATTTGCCAGACTTAGAGGATCTGAGAAAATGATAGAAGAAACAGAATTTAGAATCTGAACACTTGTGATTCAGAATCTTTGGCAAGCGTTCTAGGTTTTATAGATTTTTGGATCTCTGGGCACAACTTCAAGTTTATGTCTACAAGTTTCATTTATTTAATTCAGAACACAGATAGGCTCCCTCTTTATGCCAGATCTGCCCATTTGGATCCAGGGACAAACACCTGACCCCAAACTCATTGTGAACTGTCACTCCTTCAGTGTCTAGGGCCTGGCACTTTGGACTTATGCATTCTGCCTGACCCTTGAATAAATCAAATTGCTGCTGTTGATTCTATCTTAGGAAAATTTTATGACATTATTGCTTAGAAGTATATTCGAGTCTTATCTCAGATTCTAGTTAAGATATTTTGTAAATTAAGTTTCCTGTATTTATCAACTTGCCTTTCTTTGTATAGTATAAGTTAATACAGCCAAACTCTGATTCTTTTTTCTGACTAGGGACTGGAAGAATTCCTCTAACCTCTTGGAGAGTGTTGGCATTGGAAAGACAAAGGCCAGAATAGCTTAACCCAGAGGATCAGAATTGATAGGGTTTGAAAGTTGATAAGGCTGAGATGCTGCCAGGTTCACAAGACTGCTCTTCTTGGGGTGGAAGGGTAGGGAAGTACCTGCTGTGACTGCATTTTCTGTCTCTTAATCATTCTCTAGCCAAAAACTACTTGATTTTCTTTCCACTCTTTAGGGCTTCCCTCTTCCCGTCTCCTTTGCAGGTTTCATTCATTTCCTGTTTTCCCCTCTTTTAATGTGCTCCATGGCTTCATCCATGGTCTTCTGCTCTTTTTACTCATAATCATTGATTTCTAATTTTGGGGGAGGTTACAGTCCACTTTGATGAAAGCAGTGGACGCTGTCTCCAAAAACATGCATATGAATGCATGTTCTTTTTAAAATATGTATATCTTCCTAAAATATATATATGATTATATCACCCTTGCTTTTAAGATCCTTCAGTGGCTCTGCATAAGTTTCAGGATAAAATCCATCTCACACACACAATGCCCTTTATGACGGAGCCTTTGCTTTTCTTTCAAGTCTCGCCTGCTACTCTCTTCAGCTTTTTCTCCAGTTATATTAAGTAATTTGGAGTTCTCTGAATGCTTGATACTGTTTCTTGCCTTTATGCCTCTGCATATAATATTCTCTCTTTTTGGAACGCATGTTCTTTTTTCAATAAACGTATGTAACACATACTTGTCTTTAAAACTTTTACTTTATCAGTCATCTCTACTAGGAAACCTTTTTTTTTTTTCATCTCTCTTATTTAGATGTTCCTTTCCTGGACCCTCCTCTCTGGAACCCTGGGGTACCTATATCATCACCCTTATCATACAGTACTATAATCAGTGCTTTATTTGCATTTCTTATACTAGTCTAAAACCTCCTAGAGAGCAGAGTCCATCTTTTGGTCAATTCATGTCCCCTGTGCAAAGCCCCAAATCTAGTAGAAGGTTTTCAGTAAAGGTCCCTTATTGAGGTACTCAGTAAATGTATAAGTCCCATGTTGATAATCATAATAAGGTAATAAAAAGGAACTCAAAAAGCAAATATTTTTCTTCCTTCCTTCTTTCCTAGGAAGTTATTGCCAATGCCATTTTAAACAACAAAATACCAGAGGCACAAACTTTCTTCAGGATTAATAGTCATTCTGCTCAAAGACTCGAGGAGTTGATTAGAATAGGCCTAGATTTGGTCTTTGACAATTTGAAAAAGAATAATATAAAGGAAGCCTCTGAGCTTTTGAAGAATATGGTAAGTGGCATAATCTGTTTGATCATAAAGTCTCTAATGTAAGAGAAGTTCTCTTATGTATTTAATATAATTTCTGGTTGATATAAAAATTGATTTGTATTCATAGATGTGTCACAAACTAAGAAATTTGTGTAACTTTTACTAGGAAATTATGACAGTAATACTGGGAAACATTCTTTGGTACTAAGAACTTTCTTGAAGAAATTTTTGATTGGAATTTCCATCATTTGTTCTCTGTTAGATTTGGTACTTTGGTTAGAAGGAGACAGTATTTCTCATGAAAGGTTTCACACATGTCAGAGCATGCACAGGACCTCATTATTTGTTGGGGGACATTCTTTATTGTCTGTGTGACCTCTTATATCTCCATTTGAACTTTCCAATGGCTTTTACCTTTACCTTGTGTTCCATGGTTTTACTTCATTTGAGAAGGGAATGTCCTAGAGGTGGGGTTCCTGGACAAAGCTGAGATCTGGGCCTCATCTGCGTGGTTGAGGTCTTGCCCACAGTAACTTTCTGGAAGTTCAGAGGAGTGAAACTATGTAAAGGTTGTTATTTACACAGACTTTTGTCTTCAAGTGAATCATCATAACAGATAGCTGTAGTTTTGGTACTATGGTAGCCTGGCATTACCCTAAATTGTTCTGTGTGCTGCCTTTCTTCTGGCAAACAAAGTGCCTTAAGGACTTTAGGGTTAGGCAGTAAATATGCATGATAAATGTAGAAAATGAATGTTTACAAGAGCTGAAAAGTTGTGGAATTCTAACAAGGCATATGTCTATAATAGAGTACTTCTGTATTTAACATATATTTATGTTCAAAATAGCTCCATTACAAAATGTAAGTTTTCTTGATTTTTCTATGTTTACTTCAGGGCTTTAATGTAAAAGACCAATTGCTCAAGATATGCTTCTATACAACTGATAAAAACATACGGGACTTTTTGGTAGGTAAAGGTGAGACCAAGTAGTTTACATTTTCTAGTAAATGTTGGTGAAACTTCAAAACGAATTATTTTAATATTCAACTAATACCCAGTAAGTAAAAGTATGACAACTCTTTTGTCTTTTTAAATGATCATTTTGCATTTGTGGTAAAGGAAAATTTGTGCGAATACATACATTGCCTCAAAAATTCAAAACACAATTCTTTTTTTTTTTAATTTTTTTTAATTTTTAATTTTTTTTAACATCTTTATTGGGGTATAATTGCTTTACAATGGTGTGTTAGTTTCTGCTTTATAGCAAAGTGAATCAGTTATACATATACATATGTTCCCATATGTCTTCCCTCTTGCGTCTCCCTCCCTCCCACTCTCCCTATCCCACCCCTCCAGGCTGTCACAAAGCACCAAGCTAATATCCCTGTGCCATGCGGCTGCTTCCCACTAGCTATCTACAAAACACAATTCTTAAATATTTAAAATCATGACATTTGTTTTGCAAATGTTTTTGATTTTTGTGAGGTCACTGCTTTAATTACTTTTTAAAAATTACTTTCTATTCAAGGTTGAAATTTTAAAAGAAAAAAATTATTTTTCTGAAAAAGAAAAAAGAACTATAGACTTCGTGCATCAAGTTGAGAAGTTTTATTCAGGACATTTCCAAGAAAATATGCAGATCCAGTCTTTTCCCAGGTAGTCTCATTAGCCCCCTTTTTATAACATGGGAAGAATATTGTAGACAAGGCTTAGCTTATAACTGTTAGTATGGACTTCTTATGTGGAACTGAGCTTACATTCCTTATGAAGATAAAACTTGTATCATCTAGAAGAGACTTAGGAATTCCCTGTCATTTCAATATGTGCATAATCATATATATTTTTAAGATAATAAATACAAAATTAAGAGTATTGAATTTTGTGTTCCCCAAAAGAGTAGAACTTCTTGAACAGAGAAAAAGGAATGATGCTTTTTCCTCCAAAATTAAAAAAAATTTCATATCACTCTTTTAGGTATTGGATAAAGGAACAAGATTTTTTCAAGCACAAGTCTGTTTTGGACTCATTCCTGAAATATGATCATAAAGATACAGATAAACTTAACAAGCAAGATCACAGAATTGTGTTAACTTGGGCTCAGTGGTGGAATCAACTAACACAAGAATCCATCCTTCTCCCCAGGATAAGTCCAGAAGGCAAGTGTGAAAGAGCCTAAAATCTGAGCATAGTGAATGAGGATTAAATAAGGCATTGGTATTTGAATATTTTGGTGTGTCCTCATTTTAGAATTCCTTTTGGGGAAGAAATATATTCAGTTACTTTAAAATGCAAGTCATTACATTGAGCCCTTGAGGTTTTTGTAAGGGATTTATAATGTGATAGTGAAAGAGAAAAGTCATGTGGTTCAGTGAATTGAGATTTCAAGGCTAAGAGTTCTCTTCCCAGCCTCAGAGTGACATTCTTTGTTTTTCCAAATAGTCTTTGGTTTCTTCCTATTTAAACTGAGGATCTGTATCATACCAGGGCTCTGGGGAATAACTAACACTGGCAAACAGTGGTAATTCATAGGATGTCAAATTCGTGTTTATTATTACAGCCAGAGTTTTTATTTATATTAAAAGAAAAGGGAAAAGAGGGCTAATATATCGATTATAAAATGAGCAACACCACAAAAGAGGAAAATAGTAAAAGAAGCAGAGGGCCTGAATAATTCATCTGTTATATTATATAGATATTTGTCCAGATCATCATATTTACTCAATTAGTGTTGAGCTTTGTGTCAATAATCATTATTCATTGCTATTTTAAAATGTATTTTGTTCTTAATGTAGAATACAAATCATATTCTCCCGAAGCCCTCTGGAGATACCTCACAGCTCGCCATGATTGGTTCAGCATTACCTTGTGGATTGGAGAATTTCAGACCCGGAATAGTTATGCCTCACTTCAGCAGAACAAATGGCCCCCTCTGACTGTTGACGTTGTTGATCAGAATACTCGCTGCAACAACTACATGAGGAATGAAATTTTAGATACACTGGCCAGGTACTGTAAACTGTGGGGATGTGTAAAAGGAAGAACAATAAAATACAGTGATGCAACTTTTCCTCTGAAATGCCATAAATCCAATGCAACATTGTTTCATAATATTGATATTTTAAAATTGAAAGGGCATTATTGTATATTGAGGTTTTAAAATCACATTAGGTAGTGAATAGGCTCTCAAATTCTACATGAAGATTCTTCCCAAAACACTGTATATGCTTTGGGGTAGAAATGGTAAGCTATCTATGGGGATACAAGGACCAAGTGACAAGAGCTTGCGATGAGGATACCTTAGTATCCTATAATGTTTCCCACTCTTCTCAGTACTATCACTGCACCCGTACGCCATGTATGGCCTTGAACTAAAGAGGACAGCTCAATTAAGAAAACAGGGGAAGTATCACTTGAAGTGATAACTGAAGACTTTAAACTTTTTTTTTTTAATTTATTAATTTATTTTTGGCTGTGTTGGGTCTTCGTTTCTTTGCGAGGGCTCTCTCTAGTTGCGGCAAGCGGGGGCCACTCTTCATCGCGGTGCGCGGGCCTCTCACTATCACGGCCTCTCTCGTTGCGGAGCGCAGGCTCCAGACGCGCAGGCTCGGTAGTTGTGGCTCACGGGCCCAGTTGCTCCACAGCGTGTGGGATCTTCCCGGACCATGGCTCGAACCCGTGTCCCCTGCATCGGCAGGCAGATTCTCAGCCACTGCGCCACCAGGGAAGCCCAAGACTTTAAACTTTTAATTCATTTCTAAAAATAATTGTTAGCTTGAATCATGTGAACTTGCCATTTGTAGAGGTGAAAAATGGTTGAATATCAGCAATTTCATAGAGCTCAACCTATCTCCCTAAGCTGTCAAAATAATGAGACTTAACATATTTGTTAATTTTTAAGTTTCTTAAAATTATTTCCCATGTATTCTTTTAGGTTTATACTTATTGGGGAAGTATAACTGTACTGTCCTACCCAACTTAAAGATGTGGAGAGGGAGATCTAAAGAAGTTAAGAGCTTTGCCTAACCCAGTTACTTACAGGCTTCAATCATTTTACCCCTGACTTTCTAGTCACTGTTCTTTTCATTGCACTAAATCCTTTTCTTCTTGTTTGCTAAAAGTAGACTTTTGTATAACTTGTATGCTTATCAGATATTTTGCTTAATACTTGATTGTTTATAAAGATAATATGTATGTGTTTTAACATGAATTATGACAATAATGAATTAGTGAGATCTACTGTATTAACAGATTAAAGGGAAAAATTCATACCACCCTGATAGATACAGAAAAGCATTTGATAAAATTCAACATCTATTTATAATAAAACCTATTAGCAAACTAGGAATAGCTGCAAACTTCCTTAACTTTAAAGAGATGTTAACAAAAAATCTTCCAACTAATATTATACTTAATGGTGAAACATCACAAGCATTCTCTTTAGATTTGGAACAAGACAAGCCTGCTATCAATTCTTCCCAAGTTGATCTTTAGACATAGTGCAATCTCAATGAAAATCCCAGCAATGGATTTGACAAGCTGATTATAAATATTTATATGGAAATTCAGAGGGTCAAGAACAACCCTGAAAAAGAAGAACTTGCCCTACCAGATATTAAAACTTACTCTAAAGCTATAGCAATTAAGACAGAAGAGTGAGCATAGAAACAGACTTTTTTTAAAAAACTATTTTTATTGATTTATTTTTGGCTGCATTGGGTCTTCGTTGCTGCGCACGGGCTTTCTCTAGTTGCAGTGAGCAGGGACTACTCTTCATTACAGTGTGCAGGCTTCTCATTGCAGTGGCTTTTCTTGTTGCGGAGCACAGGCTCTAGGCATGCGAGCTTCAGTAATTGTGGCATGTGGGCTCAGTAGTTGTGTGGCTCATGGGCTCTAGAGCGTAGGCTCAGTAGTTGTGGTGCATGGCACCACATGGCATGTGGGATCTTCCCAGACCAGGGATCGAACCCATGTACCCTGCATTGGCAGGCAGATTCTTAATCACTGTGCCACTGGGGAAGCCCTGAAACAGACATATATGTATGCTCACCTTATATATGACAGAGGTGGCACTGCAGAACAGTCTTTTTGGAGGAAAGAATAGTCTTTTCAACAAATGGGGTTGGGATAACTAAATAGCTATATGGGGGAAATGAAATTGGACCCTCTGCCTTATATCATGCATAAAATCAATTCCAGGTAGATTTTAAAACCTAAATGTAAAATGTAAAAATTATAATGCTTTTAGACGGTAGGGAAGAATATCTTCATGACCTTGGGAGTAGGGTGTGCTTTCTAAAAGGCCTGGCAGGGCAAAGGAAGACAGCAGTTACTGAGACCAAGGGAGCTGCCTGGCAGGAGTTGTGTCTCTTAGTGGAGAATGTTAGCCAACCTGCTGTCACCTCACACAGAGAGGGCCCAGGTATCCCCATCCTCCCTTTTTCTTTAATTATTATCTCCCAATGGGAGTCTCCCATAGGAGACGAAACCAAAACAGAAACCTGAGGGCACAGGAGTCTTCTAGAGCAACCCATACAGGTGAGCCTCCAGGGATGCAGAGCAGGAGAGTAGAACTTGGATCTGGAGGGGAAAGATACCAGCACACATAGACATTTCACAAAAGAGGAAGCACAAATGGCCAATAAACATGTGAGATGCTCTTCCTTATTTGTAATCATGGAAATGGAAATTTATTTTACCAAAAATCTAGGAACAATGGCCATCAAAGTTAGAGCAGATAAGTAAAATGTAGTATAATCATACAGTGGAACACTATATAACAATGAAAACTAAAAAACTATAGCCATGGGTATCAACATGGATAAATCACACAATGTTTCAACATGGATAAATCACACAATGTTGAGTAGAAGAAACAAGACAACAATATATCTAAGATGTTCCCTTCTTATATAAAGTTTGAAATAGGCAAAACCAAACCTTATATTATTTGGGGTTACACACATGGGTGGTAAAACTATATGGGTGAATAAATGTAAGGGAATAGTTATCATGAAAGTAAGGATAGTGGTCACCTCTGAGGGCAAAGCGCATGTAAAGGGGGAGGAATACACAGAGGACTTCTAGGTACAGTGTTCTGTAATCTGGGTGGTGGCTATGCAGTGTTTCTCTAAACTCCACATAATATGTTCTCTATACTCCTTTAATGGTATGTATGATGTATTTAACAGTAAACTTATAAAAAAATTTAAATGCAAATTTCTATTCTTTAATGGTTGGTCTATTTAAATTATTCTGCTTTAATTTCTTAATGATTTTGTTTGGATATTTTGGTGAATTCCTCAGTGTGTAAAGCATCTAGCTTCAAGATTTAACCACTGTTGCCACGCTGGATTGTACAGTTCCAGTAAAAACAAAGTAATCGAGGTGGCTTAGTTTAGGTTTTTGAAATATTTAATATAACTCGAGACTGTCATTACTACATTAAAATACTACAGTGGTGCAGAAACCTTTATTGGAAACTAGCAAAATATGTGTGTCTGAACATGCTTATGGGGTAAGAATTGGCAGTATTAATTTGTAAATACTTTTAACTAGTTGAGACTACTTAACAATGGAAATGATTTGGTCTGCTCTGAATATAGCAACTTTTTAACTTGCCATCTTTTATTTAAACCTGCCCAATAGGAATGGAATTTTTCTTACATCTGAACTAGAAGACTTTGAACTCTTTCTCAAAAGACTGAACCGTATTGGGGGTGTGATGCAAGATACCCTCCCTGTTCAAAACTATAGGTCCAAAGATGGTTGGGATTTCCATTGTCACTTCATTCTCTATTGTTTGGAACACAGTCTGCAGTATCTTCTTTATGTCTTTCTTGACTATTACAAGTGAGTACTAAGAATTAACTTGTCCTTGAGCAGGCCTTCATGTTCCCTCTCTCCGTACTACTTCTGAATGTGACTTTTAGGAAAATATTAAGCATTCTTGTGAGGAATACTGATCTTTTTGAAGTAGTTCCTCCCACTCTAACATTTGGTACATCTTTTAGTTCAATACTGCATTCAACTAAATGCTTATTATGTGTTTTTTGGTGATGTTAATTCTGTAACATCTCTGTTAACCTTTTAAATAACTAGAAATTAGAAAGAAATGCTTTACAAGTTTAAAAGAGGGAGGATTCTAAAGGTTAACTTGGACTTCTTTGATATTTTCATTACCAAGCAAATGTTAAAAACTTTGAATTCAACGCCACTGCAAGGTATCTTAGAAATGCTCTAAAGCTTATATTTAGATAGACAGATATCAATATATATTGATATCTAAGATCAACCTGCAGTATCGTTATCTGTGGCCAGTGTTAATTGCTATTGGGTCAGTAATAATAAAAATAGTAGTAGTCTCTAACGTATGAGTGCTTACAGTGTTCTTGACACTAGGCTTAGTACTTTACATGCATTATCTCATTTAATCTTCAGAAAACCCTGTGAGGTGGTTACTTACTCCTCCATTTCACAGATGAGGAAACTGAAGCTTTGAGAGAGACTAAGTGCCCTATTTAAGGTGTACAGCTAGTAATTGGTAAAGCTAGATTTAATTATACTTACGTTTGATTCCAGAACCCACATTCATGTGCTAAGGAGAACATTTTTATTTTATTTTGTGTAGTAAAGACTAGGAAGTCAAGCAAAGGGTGTATTTCTTGTTCATATCATTAAGACTTACTTTGAACACAGAAATGTTTTCCTCAAAGCTACTGGCAAGTGAAAGTTTAAAAGCTGTATTTTTAGAGGACCTGTTATGAGCCTTAACTGCTTAGTCCCAGCTTCTCTTGTAGTTACGTAAAGGTTTTCAAAAACCTCTTAAGTTTGAAAAAGCTAAAGAGCTTTTGTTGTTAAAAAAAAAACAAAAACCAATACAGCATATCTTCAAGTGCAAAGATATCTGGTGGTAATCTTATACAGAGTTGGTAAAATTTCATCACAGTAGGAAATACATTGTAAGTGATATTATCCCTGTCTCTAAAATTCTCTATTTCCAGATCATAAGGCATATGTAAAACACAACACAAGACTGGGATTATATTGTGTTATATTTACTTTTTAATTACAAAGTTCTTTTTCTTTTTATGCTAGTTATCACCTGAGCAAACATGGTTGTAATTGTCTGTCTTATCCTCTATGTTAATCAGATAGTTTTTTTGTTTGTTTGTTTTATATACAGACTTAGTCCTCCAAATTGTCCCTTTTTGGAAAAAAAAGAATTACATGAAGCTCACCCTTGGTTTGAATTTTTAGTTCAGTGTCGACAAGTTTCCAGTAATTTAACAGGTATGGGTGTATTGTATTAAATAATAAAACTTGCTTTGGATAAATAACTGGTCGTTGAATGGAATTTAAATTGTGAACTCTTTGAATAAACTGTCTAGCTGTAGACAAATATTTGACCATAATCTAGACTCAAGCTTTATTTAAAAAGCAAAAGACCAAAAATGTTAGCCTCTTGACAGTGAAGAAAACCAGACTTGGAGCAGATAGCATGTGTGGTTATGTTGGCTATCTCTTACCCTACCAGTTCATCACAGGTTCCTGCTCTTTGGTAGACTGACACCCTGTTTCCATGAGGAGGTGGTCTGTCTTCCAAATGGCTGCCCTGAATCTTTCAGTAAGGAACTCCAATTGGAGTGAAAATAAATCCATAGTATATGTGGGATTGTTGTGTCTTCTCTAGTGGAGCCAATGATGGAGAGCCTTGCTCTGGTTATAATCAGGTAGAAAAACCCTGTGACCCCTGAGGGCTTAGTGGGTGTTATTCTAGAGGTTCAGGAAAGGGGACAGGCCAAGCCACAACATACGCAAGGAGTGTCAACAGCCACTTTTATGTAATGCCTGATTTCTTTCCTAATGAATAACTTTTTTCATAATGTGGGTTGAGGGGTTTTTGGTTTTGTTTTATTTTTCTGGTGATCATAAAGTAACATGTTTCATTGTTAAAAAATAATAATTAAAAAAATAGGAAGCCACAGACAACTACCAAGATAACACCTCAATAGGTAGATAGCTTAAGTGAAGAGGAAGATACTATCCATAGGGAACTCTTGATATGTTTTAATATATTTTGTTCTAGTTATTTTCTCTATACTTTCTTTAAACCTAGTCAATATTGTATTTCATTCATCCAACAAATATTTATTTATCCCCTACCTGTGACAGTCTGTAAGTGCTAGGGATATAACCAGAAACATCTATGTATTTGTATATTGTGTTTTTTCATATAGTAATTATAACATAAGAATTTTCCTGTGTTCTTAGAGACAATGACCATTTTATGTCTACATAATATTTCATTGTATAGAAATACTCTTATTTAATTTACTATCCTCTCATTTTTTGACATTAAGGCTGTTTTCAATTTTTCCTATTATAAATAATAATCTTGAGTATATTTGAACATAAAATTTTTGTGCTTGTTTCAGATTATTTCCTTAGTACAGATAGGTTCCTGGATATAAAATTCCTGGGTCTGGGGTTATGTGCATTTTGAAGGTTCTTTTTTTTAAGGTTCTTGATATAAGGCTAGATTGCTTTCCAGGAGGGTTACACCATTCTTTTCTGTAAGTCCCAGCTTCTGTGCACACTGACCAGCTCTGTGCTTGAGAATGAATATGTTTAAAAATCATTGCTGATTTGATAGGTGATATATGGCATCTAATTACTATTTTAATTTGCATTTCTTTATTGCTAATGAATTACATATTTTTATGTGTCAGACATTTATATTTCCTTGTTTGTAAAATGGTTATTTCTTTTGTCCATTTATCTGTTACAGTCAGTATTTTGGGCTTTTGTATTGATATGAGCTCTTTGTTGAAGGCATTAATTGTTAGGTTGTCATCTGTTGTTGATTTTTGCCCTTGTTATTACTACCTTTCAATTTTCTTTGTTTGAACGGAAGTTTTTATTTTTATGTGGACAGATCTTTCTTTTTTTTCCTTTGTGACGTTTTCCCATTGCTCTTAAACTTAGAAAATCCTTCTTACTGTGGATAGAGTTAAAAATTAAGTTTCTTTCTCAGAATTATGTAATCCTTAGTTTAGTATTTCTCTCTCTCAAGGAGAAAAATGTACTCTCTTATTTTCAGATCCCAAACTGATCTTCCAGGCTAGCCTTGCAAATGCTCAGATACTGATTCCCAGCAACCAGGCCAGTGTAAGCAGTATGCTATTGGAAGGACATACCCTCCTGGCCCTTGCTACCACAATGTATGCCCCTGGGGGCGTCAGCCAGGTATGGACAGCACTTTTACCTGTTATGGCAAAATAGGACTGATTTTAAATTTAGCAGAAATATCGGTGGATTTTCTAGGTCTCAGTTGATATTAAAATATAACCACTTACAAGTATTTCATTAGATTAAAGAGCATAAAACAAGGGTGAATTTTTAAACTTTATATCGTATCCTCTTAAGTTGAAAGGAGACTGCTGTAGTCAGCCCTCCATATTTGGGGGTTCTGCATCCACAGATATGGAGGGCTGACTGTACTACAGTATTTTACATGAGGGACTTGAACATCCTCAGATTTTGGCATCTGTGGGGGTCTTGGAACCAATCACCTGTGGATACCAAGGGGCAACTGAATGTTGTATAGTGATTTTTTTCCTGTTTATTTGTTCTCTAATACTCCAGGTTTGTTTTCAGGATAGAATCAAGATCTAATTGCTCCTTGGAGTAAGTATACTTTAAATCTGTGACTTGGGAATTACTCTCTGTTATTTGACCTCTTTGAGAGTTAAAAAGGAAATCATAATTTTTAGCTACCCTTAAAAACTCTTTTGAGGAATCCAGTGAAAAGTTGCCCGTCTCTGCTTTTTTGAAAGTATAGTGTGGCTGGTTAGAGGGAACTTAAGAATGCTGTTAAACATCTAATCTGCAAAAGTTTGTTACTGATGCTAGCTTAATTTAATACCACCTCTTTTAGATTGTTGCAGTATACCTTAACTTCATGGTTATTTATTCTTCCTGTTTTTGATCACCTGTCAGAAATCAGTCAGAATAACTTGAGACCTGAGAGGAAAGGACCTAAGAGTCATCTAGTCTATTAGGTTTTTTTCTTGTAAAATATTTACTATTTAATATCTGAAATTTTTAAATATTGCAGTAGAGCCTTTTTTCAAACAGCTTTTCCTTATGCAGTTTGAAAACCACTGATCTAGCTAAACTTTCTAATTCTGTAGATGAGGAAACTGAAGCCTGCCTGATATTAAATATCTAGACTAAGGTCATACAGCTAGTTTGTCTTAGAACCAGAACTAGAACAATTGGCTACTGACTCCTTGTCCAGTGCTGTTTTCACTACCACCTATTATATCAAGCTAACCTTGTTTCACAGGCTACTTATGAAAAAAGGACTTAAATTTGAAGAAGAGAAAAACATTATTCTATACCATGTTATCTTTTTATTTAGGTTGTTCAGAATGAAGAAAATGAGAACTGTGTGAAGAAAGTAGATCCCCAGCTACTGAAGATGGCATTAACTCCTTACCCCAAGCTTAAAACTGCTCTCTTCCCACAGTACACTGCCCCTAGTGTCCTGCCACCAGATATTACACTCTACCACCTGATTCAGGTACAGTATTTAGGAGTATCAGTCAGCGTTCAGCCAGGAAAACAGGAACCACTCTGGGTCTTCCAAATGGAGGACATTTAATATAGGGAATTACTTACACAGAATGATAGCAAAATGGAGAAACCAAACGTGTGATGATGAGACAACCCAAAAATTAACAAAGAAGGAAGCAGCCAGCACCCCCTAAGGCTGCAAGAAAGTGGTGTTGTCTGAACCCAACAGCTGTAGCCTCTCTGGGAGCTAAAATCACAACCGGGCTACCTACTGGGAGCTGGGACGAGAGGGTAGGGCTGGAACCATGCAAGAGATGCCCTAGAAAATAAAGAAGGGGAAAATATCTTGGTTTCTCCCCTCTTGGCACCTTTAATCTCCCATGTTGTCTCTCATGGCTATACCTATCTGGTAGCCAGAGGGCAAGTGAGTTTGGGAAATGCAGTTCTCTGCAGTTCAGGGCAGAACATGGGAAAGGTAGAAATGGATCTGAGAGCAGACAGATAGTTGGCCAGCACACTTGTCTGCTACTTTCATTGAAAGCTGCTTCATTCTACCACTGATAATTTCTGTCTCTTCTCAGTGAATAGGGCTGTTTATTTATTTAAGTCACCTTCAGGACAAAGACCTCTTTAAGAATGTGAATGTGAGAGACTTCCCCCTGGTGGTCCAGTGGTTAAGAATCTGCCTTCCAATACAGGAGGTGCGGGTTTGATCCCTGGTCAGGGAACTAAGATCCCACATGCCGCACGGTCAGCTAAGCCTGCGTGACGCAACTACAGAGCCCGTGCGCCTCAAGTAGAGAGAAGCCCACGTGCCACAACTAGAGAGCCCATGTGCCGCAGCCAAAAACAATAAATTTTTTTAAAAATGTGAGAGAGCTATGAACCCTCTACCCAGAAAAGTTGCACATAATTTTGCTTATATTTCAGAGGAATTCACAGATTCCCTGAAACCTATTCTGGGATCCTCAATTAAGGACACCTTCTTTTGCTCATTTCTCATTTCAAAAGGCTTTTGCTTTTTTTCCTGGGTACAAGTATTCCTATAGTGTCTTCAGTTCAATCTAAACTCTATAATCCTATGAAGGTACAAAACCTCTCCTACTCTAATGTGAAATTTTTTAGGGTACACACTGGTGCTACTTAAAAATGTAGTCCCCAGGCAGGTCCCAGTCCATGAACTGCTTGTTGCTTGTATGTGTCAGCAGGGTAGGTTTTTTTTTTTTTTGGTTCGTTTGTTTTGTTTTGATTTTATGTAGCAAGACTTTCTCAAAGAAGGAAGCAGTAAGCTAGATTTATATTTATCACAAGCTTCTTATCTCATTGCAGATCAGCACTTTGAGTAACATTGGTATATAAACTAGATATAAGTAGATTATATAAAAACATAGTTTTACTACCTAAAGTGGATTCAATCAGCCTAAAACATAAGAGGTTTCAGGTTGTTCTTTGTTCTGTTTTCAGGTTGACTGATGCAGTTATTTAGTCCTGTTATTTTAGGAAGAGTATTCCTTCCTTAATAGACCACAAGATTCTCCCTTAATTTAAAATTAAAGCTGCTTTGGAATTCCCTGGCAGTCCAGTGGTTAGGACTTGGCACTTTCACTGCCATGGCCCAGGTTCAATCCCTGGTCTGGGAACTAAGAATTAATAAGTAAATACATACATACATACATACATGCATACATAAATAAAATTAAAGCTGCTCATTTCTTAGCCATCCAGATCTTGGCCTAAGAGTTCTGTTGTCTCCTATATCCCTCCCACCATCTATTTACTGTCTTTGCTAAACCTTTGGCCTACAGATTTCAAAACAGCCAGCGCTCCTTGCTCTCAAACCTTTTCTGACTGACCTGATCTTAGTTGGCTGTTTTTTCTTTGCTGTTGTTAGTGATGATTTGTTCATCACATTCCTTTAACCCTTGATCTAGTTGTCTCACTCTTTCCTGACCTGCCTCAGCACACCTTGTTGTATTTACAGTGGTAACATTTTCTAGCCTCTCAGTCCTCTTGCCTTTTGATTCCAAAGGACTTCTAAAGCCATTTTTACATTATAATTGATGCTGGTTCTATCAAAAGAGGGTATACTTTGCAGACATAGTTTGAAGTGTGGAGAGTCTTTAAAAGGAACATAGCCAGTTCTATTTTTATTAATGTAGAAAAATGTCTCATATGCTCTGTGTTCAAAGAATTTATGTCTAGAAGGATAAAAGTTTTTAATTGCCCTGAAGAAGGGAAGCTGAACTGCCTGTGAAGCTCTTTCATATGATTTTGTTTACTTCACTTTAGAATCAATTAACTTTTAACTCTGATTTGACTTTTCCCCTTTTCCAGTCATTATTGCCCTTTGATCCTAGCAGATTGTTTGGCTGGCAGTCTGCCAACACACTGACTATAGGAGGTAAGTCATTATGGATTCTTCTTGCTTTAGAGCATTTCAGCAGTGTTGACAGAAGTTCATTTTTGTAAAGCCAACCTAGTTTCCCCCCTGCTTTCTATTTTAAAAATAAAGGCACATTCCACTGGAAAACATTTTCTTTTTTCTTTTTTTTAAATTGAAATATCGTTGATTTACAGTATTATGTTAGTTTCAGGTGTACAGCACAGTGATTCAGTTGTATATATATTCTTTCTCTGATTCTTTTCCCTTATAGATTATTACAAAATATTGAATATAGTGCCCTGTGCTATACAGTAGGTCATTGCTGGTTATCCGTTTTATATATAATAGTGTGTATATGTTAATCCCAACCTCCTAACTTATCCCTCCCCACCCTTTCCCCTTTGATAACCATAAGTTTGTTTTGTGTCTGTGAGTCTCTTTCTGTTTTGTAAATAAGTTCATTTGTATCATTTATTTAGATTCCATATATAAGCTATATCATGATATTTGTCTTTGTCTGACTTATTTCACTTAGTATGATAATCTTTAGGTCTATCCCTGTTGCTGCAGATGGCATTATTTCATTTTTTTATGGCCATATATATATATATATATATATGTGTCACATTTTCTTTATTCATTTATCTGCTGATGAACATCTAGGTTGCTTCCATGTCTTGGCTATTGTAAATAGTGATGCAGTGAACTTTGGGGTGCTTGTATCTTTTCTGATTATACAGAAAATTATACAGAAAAAATCTGATTATACAGAAAAAATCTGATTATACAGAAAAAATCTACATCTGTAACTCTATTTCTGTCTTGTAGATAAGTTCATTTATACCTTTTTTTTAAGATTCTACATATAAGCAATATCATAGGATATTTGTCTTTGTCTGACTTACTTCACTCAGTATGACAATCTCTGGGTCCATCCATGTTGCTGCAAATGGCATTATTTCATTCTTCTTTATGGCTGAGTAATATTCCGTTATATATATATGTACCATATCTTCTTTATCCATTCCTCTGTTGATGGACATTTAGGTTGCTTCCATGTCCTGGCTATTGTAAATAGTGCTGCAGTGACCATTGGGGTGCATGTATCTTTTAAAATTATGGCTTTCTCTGGATATATGCCTAGGAATGGGATTGCTGGATCATATGGTAGCTCTATTTTTAGTTTTTTAAGGAACGTCCATACTGTTTTCCATAGTGGCTGTACTAATTTACATTCTCCCCAACAGTGTAGAAGGGTTCCTTTTTCTCCACACCCTCTCCAGCATTTATTATTTTTAGACTTTTTATGATGGCCATTCTGACCATAGTAAGGTGATACCTCATGGTAGTTTTGATGGAAAACATTTTCTAGGAAGCTGAATTGAAAACATACTGTGAGTTAAAAGTCATTGTATGAGGTCACTAGTGCTTTACTTGCTGGGGAATGTAATATAGACCTTCTGCTTAAATTTCTCCCTTTCCAAAAATCCTTGTTCACTTGCACTATAGTATTATAAAGGTTAAGAGCATAGGTGTTGGCATTAGACAAATCCTGGCTCTACCATGTAATAGCTGTGTGACCTTGGGCAACTGATTTAACTTCTCTTCAGTTTTCTATAAAATAAGGTAAGTGACAGTGTCCACCTCACATTGTTACATGAGAATGAAAGGAGACAAGGCACTTAAAAAGCTGTTGCAGTTCCTGAGACGTGGTAAGCACCAGATGCGCACAAACTGCCATCCTCTCTAGACCATAAAACTTCCCCTGATTTTTTTTTTTGTGTGTTGTTCTTAAACTCTGCTTTTTCTATTTCTTTTTTACTTATTCATTTTGAATTAGCCTTTAATATCATATTACCTGTGGTGCCTCTGCCTACATTACTCTAAAGGAGGCTTCAAATTAGTACTTTTCACATAATATATACCTTGTAATATATACCCTGTAAATAGTTATTGACTTATGTAAAAGTGCATTTTCTAATGTGTCAGTTTTATAAGTTCAAATTTCAATATATTGAATTTACCTAGTGCCTAGTGCAGTGCCGGGCCTATAATAGATATTCAATCGATATTTGTTCAGTGCAGGATAAAGTAGTGCTTATTGCATTTTCAAGTGAAAATACTCATTCTAATCTCAGTGAGGTTACCGGAGAGTAGAGAGAATCCCCTGTACTGTTCTAATGCCTCCAACTCCATCAGCCAGAGTCCTGAGGCCCTGGTGGAGATGGAACACTCTACTGGGTACACAGAGGAAGCTGAAGGCATGTTCCCTGCCTGATTTTTAGAAGTTTAAAGCATATTTGAGGAAATAAAGCACAAATTAAATGAAACAATTATCATGAAGACATAATACGGATTTTTTAAATTGGAGAGTTGTATTTAATTAGAATGTTGACTTCTTTTATCATATGGTTTTACCACTGAAAGTGGCCACAAGGCAACTGCGTGGTGATTTGGCTTCTGCAGCAGGCCAGAGAAAAATTTCTCTTCAGGTAGAATTTTCTCTTATACAAAATCTCCATACTAGCCACCAAACCACTAAAAATTCAGGGTCTTATTTGAATAAAAACTCAAGTTTGTTCATTCAGCTTTATATGAACTCAGCAAATATTGAATGAATGAATGGTTTTATATGTAATTGTAAGTTACCAGAGTCACTCTGATCTTACAAAGAATACAGATAAGGCGTGTGACAGTTTTTTAATCTCAAAGGAGGTATACTTTTAAGTAATAGCTTTGTAAGATGACAGACTCCTCTAAAGTCTTCAAGTCCCGTTTTTATAATAAGAGCTAAGTCACAATATAAAAAGCCCTTGGAATTCCATGGGAGGGATACAACTTTATTTCAGAAATAAGCTTTGAACTTTGAAAATAAGAGCAGATGCACTGTTAACAGTGTCTCGTTTTTTAAATAGGTAGTAAGCAGTTAAGAAGCAGTTAACTGTTCCTATCAAGCCCTAACTTTGTTTCATACCAACTTTTCACATCCAAATATCCTTTGACTTCGTATTTTTCTAAAAAGATAAAAAGAAATTTTTTCTGCTGTTTTCGTGGACACAGAGGAACTTTGACTACTCTGCTGGTCTTGGAAAGTTGGTATCATGATGTAGATAATAAGGTGCTCTATGAATCCAACATCAGAAAGTACGGGTAGCGATAACAAAAATTTATTAGGAGGGTATTAATATGGAGAAGAGGATGTTCTTCTCAAAGTATTTGTTGGAGGAAGGTACAGTGAGTTGGCCTTGGTGAATAGAGGATTCATATAAATATGAGCTGCATGAATGAATTAAAAAGCTACACTTGCAAATCATTAGCAGAGATTTTGTAGTTAAAGGGTTATTGCCACTGTGAACTTAATGGATCATCAGATACAAAATTAAAGCATCTAAAATAACAAGTAAGTTCAGTAGGGGGAAAGCATAGTTTATAAGTTTTTTTTTTTTTTTTTTTTTTTTTTTGTGGTACGCGGGCCTCTCACTGTTGTGGCCTTTCCCGTTGTGGAGCACAGGCTCTGGAGGCACAGGCTCAGCGGCCATGGCTCACGGGCCCAGCCGCTCCGCGGCATGTGGGATCTTCCCGGACCGGGGCACGAACCCGTGTCCCCTGCATCGGCAGGCGGACTCTCAACCACTGCGCCACCAGGGAAGCCCCTGTTTATAAGTTTTTATGCAGCTTCTCAGGTACACATTTTTGTATAAAATGAGGGCTACCTCCACACATTAAAATAAAATTACTACATGTTGGTGGTTCAAAGTGATTCACAGTGGTACAAAATGATTACAGCAACCAGTTTTCTTTTACCATTGCAGAGTAAAGTTTTCCACATGCAGATCTGAAATTAATCATGGTGAGGTGCAGAGGATTAATACTGCTTCACTTTCCCCCCAGATGCAGCGAGTCAGCTCCCACATTTCTCTAGCCCTGACCTGGTTAATAAATATGCTATAGTAGAACGTCTGAATTTTGCTTATTATTTACATCATGGACGACCATCGTTTGCGTTTGGTACTTTTCTGGTTCAGGAATTAACCAAGAGCAAGACCCCCAAGCAGCTGTAAGTATTTAAAACATAATTTGTACTCTTAATAAAAGGCATATGTGTACTTTTACACATGCATATAAATGCATATAAAAAACCTATTGGAAACATACCACAGTCAGTTTTGACTGGGGAATTATATATATATGTATGTTTTCATTTGTGCTTTTCTGTATATCCCAGGTTTCTGGCATTTAGCTTGTCTTACTTTTGTGTTTTTTGTTTGTTTGTTTGTTTGTATTTTGGCCCGCGCCATGCAGCTTGCGGGATCTTAGCTCCCCCACCAGGGATTGAAGCCATGTCCCCTGCAGTGGAAGCATGGAGTCCTAACCACTGGACCGCCAGGGAATTCCCTTACTTTTGTTAATAGGAAAAAAAGATTAAAATATATTTTAAATAAGATAATAAATATATCTGAAAACCATGTTTTTAAATAATGATCCAGGAGCTTGCCAAATGTTAGCAATTATTATAAAGAGGGAATTCTATAGTGAGATGTGAATTCTGTATTTAAGATCTTGGTCTTTTATAATTCACTTTTATAAAGCACAGAATTGGGAGGAGTATTTGATATAATCAGCAGCTAAATACAAATTTATTTTATAGTTAACAAAATAATGCATCTTTATGTTAAAATATTTAAGTAGGTCAGAAGGGTGAAAAATGAAAGAAAAAAGTCCCTCATCTCATCTTCATTCTACATGGTATATAAACATGGTTAATTTCTTGTGCATCTTTCCTCAAAATTTTTCTATTCATGTAAAAGTACATATATGAGTCGTTTAAAATGTATGTGCTTTATGATGTCAAATTTTAGGTGGCATTAATTTTCTTGGTAGTTTGTGTACATACAATTAATAAGATCATAAGTTGGTAGTCTTTCATAAGTTCTATTCCACGTTCCCTGAATAAAGTTGGAAGCAAAAATAATTTGGACTATTGAGTAGGCATTTTAGGAGAAGGTAAAATATAAGGGAATAGGGGGCTATGGAGCCAGAAGGAGACTAAAAGCTACCAAGAACCTAAATGGATGTATATAAGGGGTGAAAAAGGGAAGGGGGAGGAAGTCAAAAATCGCATGCATCTGATGCTCCAGGTATCACTGATGTAATTCAGTCTGCTTTTCCTGGTGAGAAAAAATTTTCACGTGCTCATGTGATTTTGATTCCTTTCTTTTTCAGAATCCAGCAAGTAGGCAATGAAGCCTATGTTTTAGGGCTCTCCTCCTTCCACATACCTTCAATAGGAGCTGCCTGTGTTTGTTTCTTAGAACTGCTTGGCCTCGACAGCCTCAAGCTCAGAGTTGATATGAAGGTGGCCAATATAATTTTGAGCTACACGTGTAGAAATGAAGATGCTCAGTACAACCTTATCAGAGAGTCTCTAGGTACAGCACCTTTATGTCATTTGTTTTGTTGAGAGGACAAGGGACAAATAGGTCTAAGGCATTGAATTGTGAGTGGTTGGGGAGGAAACAGTTATCTCCTGTTTCATCCTTTTTCTGCAGAATTTTTGCACTTTATCTCACTTTATTGGGCCCTTTAATGGGTTTCTGAAATGTCTCTGGGCCACACTCTTCAAACAGAACTGCCCAGTTCCTGACCTTTTCTCTTGATCATATTTTGTTGTTTATATTTCTTATAGCTGAAAAACTATCTAAACTGGCTATGGGTGAAAAGTCAACCATAGAAGAATTGCTTGTTCTCTTAGAGGAAGGTATATGGGACAGCATTCAGCAGCAGGAAATAAAGAGGTTCGTGAGTTGCGATCCCAGCCTCTTTTCTAGCAAGCTTTATTGTTCCAATCTGTGTTTGCCTAGTCTTTCTTCCAACACATGTTTTCACCAGACCTTATCTTCTTACTCATCGAGCACATAACAGATTTCAATTGCATCTTGCCATCAGTAAAAGAAGGGTGAAGATAATGATTCCCTCTTTACAGATAGAGTTTCCAAGAGGTGGAGAAGAGCTTTGTCTCCTCTACTGTGCTGCTGGTCCGAGAAGTCTCTTAAGTGTTACATGTTGAAATCATTTCAGAAGGAGCAGGATAGATGTCACAAAATTTGACTCTAAGTGATGTCCTTGATTTTTTTCTTGCTAATATATGTCCATATAATATATGGAAGGTGAGGTGACCGTCTGTCCACAAAAGCCCCTCTCCTTATACATTTATGTCATCTTTCCTCTGTGCTATTCTCCACTGGGGCTGACCCGCTACCCCGACCCTGGGAATGCACCATTCTCGTGTACCTCCTGTCACTGACTGTTCTCAGCAGTTTCCTTCTCAGCAGGTACCCTCCCCTTAGCAAGGAAGCCCAGGCACATATCAGGGCTCTGATACTCTAAAGTGAATCATGCAAGAGAATTAAGCACTCAGACAATTTCTTGAGTGACTATTTTTCTCAATTCTCCTAAAGATGGTACATAGCTGGTTTGATAGATACTTGGTTGATAAAAAAGGAATGAATTTTGCCAGTATGCTAAGAAAGTTATTGTACATTATGGGTGAAAGAGTCCTTTTTTTCCCAAAGCAGTCTAATAAGTATTTGGTATTTGTTGAAACGCTTTTTAGAGAATATACTGTAGTTTATTTTTTTACTAAGTTTCCAGTTTAAAGCTACATTTTAACGAGTTTTTTCCTCTTACCCCCCACCCCCACTCCCAATTATAGGTTATCCAGTGAATCCAGCAGCCAGTGGGCATTAGTGGTACAATTCTGCAGGCTCCACAATCTGAAACTGAGCACATCTTACCTTAGAGAGTGTGCCAAAGCAAATGATTGGTTACAGTTTATTATTCACAGCCAACTCCATAATTACCACCCAGAGGAGGTAAGCAACCGATTGTTGCCAGTTTTTCAAGAATAGAAATTGGAACAGTTCTCAGAAGACAGTGTTCTTTCTGTTGTGTATACATAGGCTTTTGTTTGCTATGATACTATTATTTTTACTAAGATTTCAGTGGGTTGGCTTCAGAGGACTAGTCATTACTACTAAAGAGCTGAAGGAAGAGTTTTTGTGACTCCAGATTGAATATGGAAACTTACTCAAACACAACAACTATGTAAAATTGTATGGTCACCTCTGACGCAGTTCAGGGTGAGAAAGAACAATTTTGCCTATGCTTTGCTCCAACATTTTCAGCTCCAGCTGAAATTGGAAGTTGGTTGTCTTTTTTGATCATCAATCATCTAATATGTTTTCTAGGTGAAATCTCTTCTCCAGTATTTCAGCCCTGTTCTTCAAGACCACTTAAGACTGGCTTTTGAGAACTTGCCCTCAGTGTCCAACTCTAGAATGGACAGTGATCACGTCTGCAACAAGTCCCCGCAGGAACTGCAAAGAAACAAAGTAGAGATGACTGATTTCTTTGAAATTCTGCTTCAGTGCTCAGAGGTGCCAAACTCCTGGTGCTGGCTCCTGGCAGAAGCAGTGAAACAACAGGCCCCAATCCTTAGTGTCCTGGCCTCATGTGTCCAGGTGAGAATCTTAAGAAGCCTACATTAGGGACTCAGAGGGCAGTAGAAAAAGTGGGAAGACACAAGGAAGGCTGATAATCAGGGAGAATGTGAGGTGATGACAGTGAGGCCCTAGCATGTGCTTCCAAGGTCACTGCCACTTTTTGTGCTTCCCCAGCTTAGGCTTCAGGCCATCTAGTGCATTTCCTTGTGCCTTAATGTTCAGTAACTTAAGTGATCAGAGCCTTGGCTTCCGGTTGGCAGTCATAGAGAAGGATGCTTTGGTGGACCAACCACCTCTGTGTCTTGAGCAGGGAAGAGGGATGCTCCGAACAGTCCCTTGATCAGCAGTTCTGTCGAGGACAGTCTTGTTTTCTTATACTTAGTACTTTGCTGACCTCCACATATATCCCCTCGGTTTCTTGGCCTTTTGACCTACTATACTCTGCAGGACAGTTTATAACAGTCCCTTGGTTGTTCTTAGAGTTTGTTTCATGTTTGAAGGATTTTCAAGTCATTTTAACCAATTTAGTGAGGTGACTTGTTCTAAACAGGAAATATCCATCTGTAGTTGTAGCATTGCTGGAAGCTTCTGCAGTCAAGTAGTCCATGTGCAGTCATTATCTTACTTTGAAAAGTTCTTATCCACTGGCAGGACGCCAGTGCTATTCCTTGCCTCTGTGTTTGGATCATCACTTCCGTGGAGCACAGTGTTGCAGCTGAAGCAATGGGACACATTCAGGACTCAATGGAGGGCCATACCTGGGACCTTGAGGACCTCTCAGTCATCTGGAGGACATTATTAACACGGCAGAAGAGCAAAACTCTCATCAGAGGTTTCCAGCTTTTCTTTAAGGTAGTGTTAGTTCATTTCTTTCCTCAGTTTAAAAGGGTTACTTCAGAATATCCCCCGTTGGCTTTTAAAATTATTCCTATCTCTGGGATATTTTTTTAAGCCAACAACAGATAACGATATTAGAACTATCATTTATTTAGCACAGTGCTTTATATATAAATATTTTAGTCGATTCTAATAATAATCCTATATAAAGTAATATTTTAGAAGAATGTTATGAAGTGATATTATCCTCATTTTACAGAGTGATATACCAAGGCTCACAGAACTTAAGTAACATGCCCAGGGTCTCAGAGTACTTTAGTAAGTGGTTTACTTATGGTTCAGATCCATAATGTCTAATTCTAAAACTCCTATCCTCTGACCAAAAAGCTCCCACCAAAGTGATGGAAATGTATGGATTAATGCCACAAACAAGCAGTAGGTTAACAGATCAGTGGAGCCCATTACCCAGGAGTGTATGTAGAGGTGTCTTAGCAGCGTCTAATGGAATATCTTCTGCTCATGTGTAGTGGACCAAGTATAGACTGGAGTATGGACTGTTGAGCAGGTGTACCTGGCCTGAGTATCTTTTTTCCAAAAGGAAATATAAATTTAATTTCCTTTCTTTTTAATATATATGGTTTCATTCTACTACAAAGCTGTTATTAATAGTTTTGTTTTTTACTTTAACCTCTCCTATATTGGCATTACTCATTGAGAATGTAGTATTGATTAAGTTTCAGGATTTTTAACTTCATTCAAACTCTTCCTCAAAGGAGTCCCCATTACTCTTCATGATGGAGATGTATGAACTGTGTATGTTCTTCAAGAATTACGAGGAAGCCGAAGCTAAACTTCTGGAGTTCCAGAAGAGCCTTGAAACTGTAAGTTGGAATTATAGTGCTGTTTCTTGCCGATCTGAAACTGGCTAAAGTGGCCTCTTGTCTGCTCGTAGTCAGGATGTGGCAGCAGTTGAATAGCTGTTACGTGGCACAATGCAAACTGAATCATTTGTATTGTTCCAGAGATGGAGAGGCAGGACAGGAGTTGCAGGGACCTTGCTTACAGCACATCAGTTGCCATGGATGACAGAGAGGTTTCATTCAATGTGCTAATGATCAGTATCCTGATGCCGCAGCCAAGCTCAGTGGGAAAGGGAATAATGGTATCCACTGTGGATGCTACAGAGGAGTGTGGTGGTACATGGGCCATGTTTTGCCAATCCACAATAACTCCAAGAGCATTGAGAGTGAAGGGTGTTCAATACTGCTTTATTCACTGTGACAGAAAATAATGGTTTTTTCCATCAACACTCCTTGTGGTCTCTGTCCAAATGATGCTGAGCCTTATGGTCAGTTTCAGGCTTTACCTATTCTGATGCTTGTTTCAGACCTATTTACATGTGGAGCTAATTAACCCTATGGAAGAAAGAGGAAGCTGTAAAAAAGGAAAATATGCCTTAGTCCTGCTTGGGGTTTCAGCACTTTTGCCCTCTCTATCCCAAAAAAGCTTTATGATAAATGAGACAAAACCATATACTGATTTTACCCAACAAATACATCACAGTGGAACCTGTGTATATGATTTTCCTCTCAATCACATTCGTCTTAACTGTAATGAAGATTTTAAAGTTTTATTATTCGAAAACACTGAATCAGTTATTCAAATATGCCTGAAGTTCCTAAATCACAGAAAATAGGGACATTCATTTCCTTCATCTGTCACTCTCCATGGCTAGAGCCATACAGTATCTTTGTTTTTAAATTATTTTTAAAAATTGTGATAAAATACACTTAACATTTACCATCTTAACATTTTTTTCTTAAAGAAACAGGCATCTTTTTTTTCATTTTAATTTATTTAATTTATTTGTTTTTGGCTGCGTTGGGTATTCGTTGCTGCACACGGACTTTCTCTTGTTGCGGCGAGTGGGGGCTACTCTTCCTTGCAGTGCACGGGCTTCTCATTGCGGTGGCTTCTCTTGTTGCGGAGCACGGGCTCTAGGCTCATGGGCTTCAGAAATTGTGGCATGCGGGCTCAGTAGTTGTGGTTCGTGGGCTCTAGAGCGCAGGCTCAGTAGTTGCGGCGCACGGGCTTAGTTGCTCTGTGGCATGTGGGATCTTCCCGGGCAAGGGCTCGAACCCATTTTCCCTTGCATTGGCAGGCAGATTCTTAATCACTGTACCATCAGGGAAGCCCTATACCATCTTAACCATTTTTAAGTACATAGTTCAGTGGCATTAACTACATTCACATTGTTGTGCAACCATCAGCACCACCATCCATCCCCATAGCTCTCTTTTCTTTTCTTTTTTCCATAACTCTCTTTTCATCTTGTAAAGTTGAAATTCTGTAGCCATTAAACAGTAATTCTCCACTCTCCCCTCCCACTAGCCCCTGTCAATCACCATTCTACTTTCTGTCTTTATGATTTTGACTAAGTACCTCACAGAAGTGGAATTATACAGTATTTTTCTTCTTGTGACTGGTTTATTTCACTTAACATTAATGTCCTCAAGATTCGTCCATGTTGTAACATGTGTCAGAATTTCCTCCCTTTTTAGTGCTGAATAATATTCCATTGTATTTATATATCACATTTTGCCTATCCATTCATGCATCAGTGGACATTTGGGTTGCTTCTATTTTTTAGCTTTTGCAAATAATACTGCATGAACGTTGTGTACGAATATATATAGACCTTGCTTTCAATTTGTTTGGGTATCTACCTAGAAGTGAAATTGCTGGATGACATGGTAATTCTATTTCTGATATTTTGAGGAACTGCCATACTGTTTCCCTAGCAGCTATACTATTCCCACTAACAGTACACAGGCTTCCAATTTTCCACATCCTCTTCAGCACTTGTTTTCTGTTTTTTTTTTTGTTTTTTTGCCGTACGCGGGCCTCTCACTGTTGTGGCCTCTCCTATTGCGGAGTACAGGCTCTGGAGGTGCAGGCTCAGTGGCCATGGCTCACGGGCCCAGCCGCTCTGCAGCATGTGGGGTATTCCTGGACCGGGGCATGAACGCGTGTCCCCTGCATTGGCAGGCGGACTCTCAACCACTGCGCCACCAGGGAAGCCCTGTTTTCTGGATTTTTGATAGTAGTCATCCTAATGGGTGTGAGATGGTATCTCATTGTATTTTTGATTTGCATTTCCCTAATGATTAGTGGTGTTGAGCATCTTTTCATGTGCTTATTGGCCATTTGTATATCTTCTTTGGAGAAATGTCTATTCAAGTCCTTTGCCCATTTTTGAATTGAGTTGCTGTTTTTTTGGTTGTTGAATTTTAGGAATTCTCTATATATTCTGGATATTAATCCCATGTCATACATATGATTTGTAAGTATTTCCTCCCATTCTGTGGGTTGCCTTTTTACTCTGTTGATGGTGTCCTTTGATGCACAAAATTGTTTAAATTTTCATGAAGTCCAATTTGCATATTTTTTTTTTTTGCTACCTGTGCCTGTGGTATCCTAGCCAAGAAATTATTGCCAAATCCAGTGTTGTGAAGCTCTTGTCCTGTGTTTTCTTCTAAGAGTTATATTGTTTTAGGTCTTACATATTTAGGTCCTTGGTCCATTTTGAGTTAATTTTTGTGTAGGTTGTTAGGTAAGGGTCCAACTTCATTTTTTTGCATGTGGATATCCAGTTTTCCCAGCACCATTTGTTGAAAAGACTGTTCTTTCCTTATTGAATGGTCTTGGCACCCTTGTCAAATATCATTTGACCATGTATATGAGGGTTTATTTCTGGGCTTTCTTTTCTTAGCCATTGGTCTATATGTCTGTCTTCATTGGCTATTTTGATTACTGTAGTAGCTTTGTAGTAAGTTTTGAAATCGGGAAGAGTGAATCCTCTAGTTTTTTTAGTTTTTTTCAAGATTGTTTTGGCTATCCAGGGTCCCTTGAGATTCCATATGATTTTGGGATTTTCTGTAAAAACAAAATGTCATGGGGATTTTGATAGGGATTGCATTGAATTTGTAGATTTTTGGGATAGTAATGAGATTTTAACTATAGTAAGACTTCCAATTCATAAACATGGAATGTGTTTCCATTTACTTATGTCTTTAGTTTCTTTCAGCGGTGTTTTGTAGTTTTCATTGTACAAGTCTTTTACCTCATTGGTTAAGTTAATTCCTAAGTACTTTATTCTTTTTTTTTTTTTTTTTTTTGGCTGCACCATGTGGCATCCTAGCTCCCTGACCAGGGATTGAACGCCCATCCCCTGCAGTGGAAGCACAGAGTCTTAAACGCTGTACCTCCAGGGAAGTCCTATTCTTTTTGATGCTATTGGAAATGGAAAAATTTTATAATTTCCTTTTCAGATTGCTCATTGTTTGTGTATAGCAATGCAACTGATTTTTGTGTGTTGACTTTGTATCCTGCTACTTTGCTCAATTCGTTTACCCTTAAGTTTTATGGTGGAATCTTTAGGGTTTTCTATATAAGATCATACCTGCAAACAGAGATCATTTTATTTCTTCCTTTCCAACTTGGATGCATTTTATTTCCTTTTCTTGCCTAAACACTCTGGCTAGAACCTACAGAACTGTGTTGAATAGAAGTGGTGAAAGCAGGCATCTTTGCCTTGTTCCTGACCTTAGAGGAATGCTCTCAGTCTTGCACCATTGAGTATGATGTTTGTTGTGGGTTTTTCACATAAGGCTTTTATCATGTGGAGGTAGTTTCCGTCTATTCCTAGTTTGTTGAGTGTTTTTTTTATCATGCGGTGGTGTTTAATTTTGTCACATACTTTTTCTGCATCAATTAAGATGATCATGTGGGGTTTTTTTTTCTTCATTCTGTTGAAGAAAACTGTGATATACATTGAATTTTGTATGTTGAACCATTCTTGCATTCCAGGAATAAATCCCATTTGGTTATGGTATATAATCCTTTTAATATGCTGCTGAATTCAGATTGTGAGTCTTGTGTTGAGGATTTTTGCATCAGCATTCATAAGGGATATTGGTCTGTAGTTTTCTTGTAGTGTCTTTATCTGTCTTTGGTATCAAGATTATGCTGGTTTCATAGAATAAGTAGGGAAGTGTTCTCTCCTCTCCAGTTGTTTGGAAAAGTTTGAGAAAGATTGGTATTCGTTCTTTAAGTGTTTGGTAGAATTCATCAGTAAACCCATCAGGTCCATGGCTTTTCTTTGTTAGGAATTGGTTTTGGTTTTGTTTTGCTCTTTTGGTTGGGAGATTTTTGACTACTGATTAAATCTCCTTACTAGGAGATTTGGTCTATCCAGATATCTATTTCTTTGTGTTTTAGTCTTGGTAGGTTTTGTGTTTCAAGGGATCTGTCCATTTCATCTAGATCATCCAACTTTTTGGCATACGGTTGTTCATAGTACTCTCATAATCCTTTTGATTTCTGTAGAATAGGTAGTAATGTCCCCACTTTAATTTCTGATTTAGTAATTTGAGTCTTCTTTAAAAATGTGTTGTTTAATTTCCACAATTTTGTCAGTTTTCCAGTTTTCCTCTTGTTATTGACTTCTAACATCATCTCATTGTAGTCAGAGAAGATACTTCATGTGATATCTGTCTTTTAAAATCTATGAGACTTAATTGGAGTTAACATATATTCTATCCTGGAAAATATGCCATGTGAACTCGAGAAGAATGTGTTTTTTATTGTTGTTGGGTAGAGTGTTATGTGTATGTCTGTTAGATCTAGTTGGTTTATTGTGTGAAGTCCTCTATTTCCTTACTTGTCTCCTGTCAGGTTATTCTGTCCATTATTGTAAGCAGAGTACCGGCATACCTTTGAGATATTGCAGGTTCAGTTCCAGACAACTGCACTAAACTGAATATCGCAATAAAGTGAGTCACATGGACTTTTTGGTTTCCCAGTGCATATAAAAGTTATGTTTACACTATACTGTAATCTGTTAAGGGTGCAATAGTATTATGTCTAAAAATATATATATACATACCTTAATTTAAAAACACTTTATTGCTAAAAAATGGTAGTTCTAATTTCAGTCTTTTAAGGAAACTCCATACTGTTCTCCATAGTGGCTGTATCAATTTACATTCCCACCAGCAGTGCAGGAGAGTTCCCTTTTCTCCACACCATCTCCAGCATTTATTGTTTGTAGATTTTTTGATGATGGCCATTCTGATTGGGAGGTGATACCTCATTGTAGTTTTGATTTGCATTTCTCTAATAATTAGTGATGTTGAGCATCTTTTCATGTGCCTCTTGGCCATCTGTATGTGTTCTTTGAAGAAATGTCTGTTTAGGTCTTCTGCCCACTTTTTTTTTTTTTCTGCCCATTTTTTGATTGGGTTTGTTGTTTTGATATTGAGCTGCATGAGCTGTGTGTATATTTTGGAGATTAATCCTTTGTCAGTTGCTTCATTTGCAAATATTTTCTCCCATTTTGAGGGTTGTCTTTTCGTCTTATTTATGGTTTCCTTTGCTGTGCAGAAGCTTTTAAGTTTCATTAGGTCCCATTTGTTTATTTTTGTTTTTATTTCCATTTCTCTAGGAGGTGAATCAAAAAAGATCTTGCTGTGATTTATGCCAAAGAGTGTTTTTCTATGTTATCCTCTAAGAGTTTTATAATGTCCAGTATTACATTTAGGCCTTTAATCCATTTTGAGTTTATTTTTGTGTATGATGTTAGGTAGTGTTCTAATTTCATTCTTCTACATGTAGCTGTCCAGTTTTCCCAGTACCACTTATTGAAGAAACTGTCTTTTCTCCACTGTATATTCTTGCCTCCTTTGTCATAGATTAGGTGACCATAGGTACGTGGGTTTATCTCTAGGCTTTCTATCCTGTACCATTGATCTATATTTCTGTTTTTGTGCCAGTATCATAGTGTCTTGATTACTATAGTTTTGTAGTATAGTCTGAAGTCAGGGAGCCTGATTTCTCCAGCTCCGTTATTTTCCCTCAAGACCACTTTGGCTATTAGGGGTCTTTTGTGTCTCCATACAAATTTTAAGATTTTTTGTTCTAGTTCCGTAAAAAATGCCATTGGTAATTTGATAGGGATTGCATTGAATCTGTAGATTGCTTTGGGTAGTATAGTCATTTTCACAATATTGATTCTTCCAATCCAAGAACATGGTATATCTCTCCATCTGTTTGTATCATCTTTAATTTCTTTCATCAGTGTCTTATAGTTTTCCACATACAGATCTTTTGTCTCCCTAGATAGCGTTATTCCTAGGTATTTTATTCTTTTTGTTGCAGTGGTAAATGGGAGTGTTTCCTTAATTTCTCTTTCAGATTTTTTCATCATTAGCATATAGGAATGCAAGAGATTTCCATGCATTAATTTTGTATCCTGCAACTTTACCAAATTCATTGATTAGCTCTAGTAGTTTTCTGGTGGCATCTTTAGGATTCTCCATGTATAGTATCATGTCATCTGCAAACAGTGACAGTTTTACTTCTTTTCCAATTTGTATTTCTTTTTCTTCTGTGATTGCCATGGCTAGGACTTCCAAAACTATGTTGTATAATAGTGGTGAGAGTGGACATCCTTGTGTTGTTCCTGATCTTAGAGGAAATGCTTTCAGTTTTTCACCATTGAGAATGATGTTTGCTGTGGGTTTGTCATATATGGCCTTTATTATGTTGAGGTAGGTTCCCTCTATGCCAACTTTCTGGAGAGTTTTTATCATAAATGGGTGTTGAATTTTGTCAAAAGCTTTTTCTGCATCTACTGAGTTGATCATATGGTTTTTATTCTTCAAGCTGTTGGTATGGTTTATCACATTGATTGATTTACGTATATTAAAGAATCCTTGCATCCCTGGGATAAATCCCACTTGATCATGGTGTATGATCCTTTTAATGTGTTGTTGGATTCTGTTTGCTAGTATTTTGTTGAGGGTTTTTGCATTTGTATTCATCAGTGATATTGGTCTGTAATTTTCTTTTTTTGTAGTATCTTTGTCTGGTTTTGGTAACAGGGTGATGGTGGCCTCATAGATGAGTTTGGGAGTATTCCTTCCTCTGCAGTTTTTTGGAAGAGTTTGAGAAGGATGGGTGTTAGCTCTTCTCTAAATGTTTGATAGAATTCATCTGTGAAGCCATCTGGTCCTGGACTTTTGTTTGTTGGAAGAGTTTTAATCACAGTTTCAATTTCATTACTTGTGATTGGTCTGTTCATAGTTTCTATTTCTTCCTGGTTCAGTCTTGGAAGAATTTGTCCATTTCTTCCAGGTTGTCTATTTTATTGGCATATAGCTGCTTGTAGTAAGTAGTCTCTTATGATCCTTTGTACTTCTGCAGTGTCAGTTGTAATTTCTCCATTTTTCATTTCTAATTTTACTGATTTGAATCCTCTCTCTTTTTTAAAAATATTTATTTATTTGGTTGCACTGGGTCTTAGTTGCAGCTGGTGGGCTCCTTAGTTGTAGCATGTGGGCTCCTTAGTTGCTGCTTGAGGGCTCCTTAGTTATGGCTCACCAGCTCCATGGTTGCAGCTCATGGGCTCCTTAGTTGCAGCTCACCGGCTCCTTAGTTGTCGCATGCAAACTCTTGGTTGCAGCATGCATGTGGGATCTAGTTCCCTGACCAGGGATCGAAGCCGGGCCCCCTGCATTGGGAACATGGAGTCTTAACCACTGCACCACCAGGGAAGTCCCTCCCTTTTTTTCTTGATGAGTCTGGCTTAAGGTTTATCAATTTTGTTTATCTTCTCAAAGAACCAACTTTTAGTTTTATTGATCTTTGCTATTGTTTTCTTTGTTTCTATTGCATTTGTTTCTGCTCTGATCTTTATGATTTCTTTCCTTCTACTAACTCTAGGGGTTTTTTTGTTCTTCTTTCTGCAGTTGCTTTAGGTGTAAGGTTAGATTGTTTATTTGAGATTTTTCTTGTTTCTTGAGGTGAGATTGAATTGCTATAAACTTCCCTTTTAGAACTGCTTTTGCTGCATCCAATAGGTTTTGGGTTGTTGTGTTTTCATTGTCATTTGTTTCTATGTATTTTTTTATTTCCTCTTTGATTTCTTCAGTGATCTCTTGGGTATTTAGTAGTGTATTGTTTAGCCTCCATGTGTTTGTGTGTTTGTGTTTTTTATAGTTTTTTTTCCTGTAATTGATTTCTTTTTTAAAAATATTTATGTATTTGGCTGCGTCGGGTCTTAGGTGCAGCGTGCGGGCTCTTTATTGCAGTGTGTGGGCTCTCTAGTTGTGGTGTGCAGGCTCTCTAGTTGTGGCACATGGGCTCCAGAGCACGCAGGTCCAGTAATTGTGGTGCACGGGCTCTCTAGTTGTGTTGCGCCGGCTCCAGAGCACACAGCCTTTCTAGTTGTGGTGTGCAGGATCCAGAGCATATGGGCTCAGTAGTTGTGACATGTGGGGTCTCTAGTTGTGGCACAGGGGCTCTAGAGCACGTGGGCTCAGTAGTTGTGGTGCACTGGCTTAGTTGCCCTGTGGCATATGGGATCTTAGTTCCCTGACCAGGGATTGAACTTGCGTCCGCTGCACTGGAAGGCAGATTATTAACTGCTGGACCATCAGGGAAGTCCTGCCTATAATTGATTTCTAATCTCGTAGTGTTGTGGTTGAAAAAGATGCTTGATACGATTTCAACTTTCTTAAATTTACTGAGGCTTGATTTGTGACCCAAGATGTGCTCTATCCTGGAAAATGTTCCGTGTGCTCTTGAGGAGAAAGTGTATTCTTCCACTTTCTAGTGGAATGTCCTATAAATATCAATTAAGTCTATCTGGTCTACGGTGTCATTTAAAGCTGTGTATCCTTATTTATTTTCTATCTGGATGATCTCTCCATTGGTGTATGTGGAATGTTAAAGTCCCCCACTATTATTGTGTTACTGTGGATTTCCCCTTTTATGGTTGTTAGCATTTGCTTTATGTATTGAGGTGCTCCTATGTTGGGTGCATAACTATTTATAATTGTTATATCTTCTTCTTGGATTGGTCCCTTGATCATTATGTAGTGACCTTCCTTGTCTCTTGTAACAGTCTTTATTTTAAAGTCTATTTTATCTGATATGAGCATTGCTACTCCAGCTTTTTTTTGATTTCCATTTGCATTGAATATCTTTTTCCATCCCCTCACATTCAGTCTGTATGTGTCTCTAGGTCTGAAGTGATCTCTTGTAGACAGCATATATATGGGTCTTGTGTTTGTATCCATTCAGCCAGTTTGTGTCTTTTGGTTGGAGCATTTAATCCATTTACATTCAAGGTAATTATCAATGTGTATGTTCCTGTTACTGTTTTCTTAATTGTTTTGGGTTTGTTTTTGTGGGTCTTTTTTTCTCTTGTGTTTCCCACCTAGAGAAGTTCCTTTAGCATTTGTTGTAAAGGTGGTTTGGTGGAGCTGAATTCTCTTAGCTTTTGCTTGTCTGTAAAGTTTTTGATTTCTCTGTTGAATCTGAATGAGATCCTTGCTGGGTAGAGTAATCTTGGTTGTAGGTTTTTCCCTTTCATCACTTTAAATATCCTGCCACTCCCTTCTGGCCTGCAGAGTTTCTGCTGAAAAATTAGCTGTTAACCTTATGGGGATTCCGTTGTAGGTTATTTGTTGCTTTTCCCCTGTTGCTTTTAATATTTTTTCTTTCAATTTATTTTTTGTTAGTTTGATTAATGTGTGTCTCGGCATGTTTCTCCTCGGATTTATCCTGTATGGGACTCTCTGTGCTTCCTGGACTTGATTGACTATTTCCTTTCCCATGTTAGGGGATTTTTCAACTATAATCTCTTCAAATGTTTTCTCAGACCCTTTCTCTTTCTCTTCTTCTTCTGGGACCCCTGTAATTCAAATGTTGGTGCATTTAATGTCCCAGAGGTCTCTGAGACTGTCCTTATTTCTTTTCATTCTTTTTTCTTTATTCTTCTCCTTGGCTGTTATTTCTACCATTCTATCTTCCAGCTCACTTATTTGTTCTTCTCCTTCAGTTGTTCTGTTATTGATTCCTTCTAGTGTATTTTTCATTTCGGTTATTGTGTTGTTCATCACTTGTTTGTTTGTTCTTTAGTTCTTCTAGGTCCTTGTTAAACATTTCTTGTATTTTTTCAATCTGTGCCTCCATTCTGTTTACGAGATTTGGGGTCATCTTTACTGTCAATACTGTGAATTCTTTTTCAGGTAGGTTGCCGATTTCCTTTTCATTTATTTGGTCATATAGGTTTTTACCTTGCTTCTTCGTCTGTACCATATTTTTTTGTCATCTCATTTTTTCTGATAGGTGGGGCCGTGTTCCTGTCTTGCTGGTTGTTTGGCCTGAGGCATCCAGCACTGGAGTTTTCAGGCAATTGGGTGGAGCCGGGTCTGGTGCTGAGATGAGGACCAATGGGAGAGCTCACACCGATTAATATTCCCTGTGGTCTGAGGTTCTCTGTTAGTCCAGTGGTTTGGACTCAGCACTCCCACCACAGGAGCTCAGGCCTGACCCCTGGCCTGGGAACCAAGACCCTGGTTACACAGGGATTCCTCCCATCCCCTTAGGTGTCCAAGGTCCCTCACCAGCGCCTGGTTGGTGCCCTAGATTTGAGGAGACATGAACTCTACATCCTCCTACTCCACCATCTTGACTCCACACCCTGCATTTAAGTTTCTTTCATGTCTTTTTCATAGCTTGATAGCTCATTTCTTTTTAGTGCTGAATAATACTACATTGTCTGGATATACCAGTCTATTTATCCATTCAGCTACTGCAGGACATCTTGGTTGCTTCCAAGTTTTGGCAATTATGAATAAAGCTGCTCTAGACATCCGTGTGCAGGTTTTTCTGTGGACGTAAGTTTTCAACTCATTTGGGTAAATATCAATACCAAGGAGTACTCAATCATATGGTGAGAGTATGTTAGTTTTGGAAGAGACCACCAAACTGTCTGCCAAAATGGCTGTACTGTTTTGCATTCCCACCAGCAGTGAATGAGAGTTCCTGTGTCTCCATATCCTTGCTAACCTTTGGTGTTGTCCGACTTCCAGATTTTGGCCATTCTAATAGGTATGTTGTGATATGTCATTGTTTTCATTTGCATTTCCCTGATGACATATGGTATGGATCTTCTTCTCATATGCTTATTTGTCATCTGTATATGTTCTTTGGTCAGGTATCTATTAAGCTCTTCAGCCTATTTTTTTAATAGTGCTGTTCGTCGTCTTATTGTTTAGTTTTAAGAGTTCTTTGTATATTTTGGATAACAGTCCTTTATCAGATGTATGTTTTGCAAATATTTTCTCCCAGTCTGTGGCTTGTCATCTGATTCTCTTGACATTGTCTTTTGTAGGGCAGTTTTTATTTTTAATGAAGTCCAGCTTATCAGTTATTTCCTTCATGAATTCTTCCTTTGGTATTTTATCTAAAAAAGGCATCACCATACGCAAGGTCACCTAAGTTTCCTCCCATGTTATCTCCTAGGAGTTTTATAGTTTTGCATTTTACATTTAGGTCCTTCCAGGTCTCTTCTTATTCTTGCTTGTCTGCCCCTGCTCCAGTCCCCAACCAAGGGGCAGTGCAGCTGCTCCATTGTTACCTGAGCTCTTTACTTCCATATATTTTTTACTTTAACCAGTTCCATTGTCTGTCTGACATAGACCCTCTTCTTAGAGCAACAGAGGTAGGGAAACAAGTAAATAAAGACTAAGAACTAATGCTCTGAGGGCTTCCCTGGTGGCACAGTGGTTAGGAATCTACCTGCCAATGCAGGGGACCGGGTTCGAGCCCTGGTCCAGGAAGATCCCACATGCCGTGCACCACAACTACTGAGCTTGCACTCTAGAGCCCGTGCTCCACAATAAGAGAAGCCACCGCAATGAGAAGCCCATGCACCACAATGAAGAGTAGCCCCCACTCGCCACAACTAGAGAAAGCCTGCGTGTAGCAACAAAGACTCAAGGCAGCCAAAAATAAATTAATTAAATAATTTTTTTAAAAAAAGAACTAATGCTCTGATTCAAGCTTAATACGGCTGCTTCTTGGGGTCATCTTTCCTATTAATATTTTTAGCATGTGATTGAAATGACAAAAGTTCAGGCTTACTAATTGAGATCCTTCTCTAATGATAGTATAAACTATAAGCAAACTAATAGAACCAGCTCAGCAATGTTAAGCAAGTCTTTTTGTTTTTTTTGTTTTTTTGCGTTATGCGGGCCTCTCACTGCTGTGGCCTCTCCCGTTGCGGAGCACAGGCTCCAGATGCGCAGGCTCAGCGGCCATGGCTCATGGGCCCAGCCGCTCTGCAGCATGTGGGATCTTCCTGGACCGGGGCACGAACCCGTGTCCCCTGCATCGGCAGGCGGACTCTCAACCACTGCGCCACCAGGGAAGCCCAAGCAAGTCTTTTTAAGAGGTCTTCATATGTGAATTTCAAATCTTCTGGACTCAGGGCAGGACTAGACCCCTCTCTAAAGAAGCTGCTAAGTGAAACATGTCTGGTTAATTTCACAGCCACTCACAGGACTGTTACTCTGGCAGTCACTAACTTGGCAGTATTTGCATTGCTTCACTCCATTCAGTCTTTAGGTCTCTTTCCCATTTTTGACTTTCAGACACACAGCTCTCTACAACAGGATGTCCCACAAGGAGACAAACTACAAAGCTGCCAGAGAGGGCTTATTTTTGCTACTCCTCTGAGCTGCAATACAAATTACCGCTGTTTGAAAAGGACCTGAATAAGCATCCTCCTTTGTGATAGGAGATGCCTTTGATGGTACCTTGGCTTTCTTAGACATTCCCAAGTTCAGAGGTTTTGATTTGCTGTTCCTGAGAAACCACTTTCCTGACCCTTTTTTTTCATAGCTTGAAACGGCTGCCACAAGGGTCCACGCTATCATTCCTGCCCCATGGCTGAAGGAGCATGTGTATTTTCTTTTGAAGCTTATGCTGCAGCAGTGTAGGACCCAGTATGAGCTGGGGAAGCTTTTACAGCTGTTTGTTGGAAGAGAGCATCTCTTCTCTGATGGTAAGACAATATTTACAGGTAAGTTGCTGTTAGGAAGTTAGCTTACTTAATCCTGAAAATATTTTAGAAGGGCATTCAGGAAATTAAAATGCATAGGATATACGACATTACAGTCCAGAACGGGGTGTGAAGAAGAGGTTACAGGAAACTTCAGTCATGGTTAAAGCATTTAAAACAGCACAACAGGATATAAAACAAGTAATACAACTATCTACTAATTCTAAGCAAATAGCCAAATTTCCCCTGGCTAACCTCTATACTACCCTGTCACTATTATTGTTTTCTTTGACAAGTAACCTTAACATGTCATCGTTGCTCAAGGTCACAGACTTGATTCAGGAATGCCTAATTCATTTTGAAGGTTTTAAGAGACAAATTGTGTCGATTTTTTGCACATTCCTCCAGACATTGGCAGTCTCTAAGCTTGTTGCTGATTGAATGAAACCAATATTGCCTTACCCTCTTTTCTACTTGTTTGATAATTCCAAGTTTTTGTTGAGTGATAATGTTGTTCTTTTACGCTGGATTCTGGTATTTTTCACTACCAGGGTTATTTTATCACATTTAAACTCACAGATGTTCAACTGGAAAGCTCACATTTGCACACAACAGGCGCAGAATGCCTGGGCTTCATGCCCATGTTGTGCGCTGTGGGGCTGATGACTAGAAGGGAAGGGGGGTGTTTCCAAAATGCAGTGTATATAAGCTACTGTCAGTTACTACATAGGCCAAACAGTAGGTCCTTTTAATATAAGATACTTTCATTGCTCTTTAGTAACTTTAATTAAGAAATAAATTTCCTGTTTTCTTGCCAGAGTTAACCCTATCCTTAAAAAATTACAAGGATTGTCTACATTGTTAACCATTACTATAATGCTTTTATTCACATAATTATTTCTGTTTTTATAGAATATTTGTATGTGCATATTGTATATGTGCTTGGAGAAAAGAAAGGTTTTTTAAAAGACTTATGTTTTAGATCATGCCTGCAAAGAAACCCGGCATGCTCATACTGGTGGTTATTGTGCAAGGTGTCTCACTGTCCCTGGAACCACCTAAATCAGACCACAGCTCAGCAGGCGGCATTGGGAGCAGGCTCCTATAGAACGTTTTTCATGCCCCTCCTTCATGGTAGGGCACACGTAGGCTCTATGCATGCTATATTTGGGAGTAGGAGCAAACCCAGCCACATAAATTATTGGCAGAGAACTCCTAATGTTACTAAGGATAAGAATTTGTTTGATTTCACTTATATGTATAATCTAAAGAGCGAATGAATAAACAGAAACAAACTCATAGATACCAGGAACAAACTGGTGGTTGCCAGAGAGGAGGAGGGTGAGGGGATGGGCAAAATAAGTGAAGGGGATTAAGAGGTACAAACTCCCAGTTATAAAATAAGTAAGTCACAAGGATGTAATGTACAGCATAGGGAATATAGTCAATAAAATTGTAATAACTTTGTATGGTGACAGTAACTAGATGTATCATGGTGATCATTTTGTAATGTTCAAAAATATCAAATCACTATGCTGTACACCTGAAACTGATATAATACTGTAAGTCACTTATATTATACTTTGATTAAAAAAAGAGAGAGAGACTTTCCTGGGGACATCAGGAAGTGCTTAGCTGGGTCTCCCTGGGTTAAGTTAGATAGATATCTGGAGGAGCAAGTGGTGCTCCATTCTGAAGACAGTGTACCACAGTAGAGCTTTGGCTGTTGACCACCTGCAGTTTCAGCTGTCCTAGAAGTTCTGTGTCTTGATCCACATGATGCCTGCAGTGAATGAATGAGTGAACAATTAGAAAAACAAATTTGTTCAAGGTAGGAGAAAAATCTGGAAAAAGATGGAACTAACCTGAATGAATGGCCAAATCTTCCCAAGGTTAACTGAGTTGCTACTACATAGCAGGCCACCAACTTCTGCCTGGTATATAAAGCCAGATTTATAGATGGAGTCCATGTGCTAATCTTAATAGTTCTTACTATATAGGAGCTGCCTTTGGCTTCCTCTGTCAGCCAACCAGAGTAGAAAAATAGGTTTTTATTTTCCCTTTAACTACATTATTATGTTAAATATAAATATTCTCCCCTCATATTTAGTTACTCTTGAAATGCCATAGCAGTATTTTACTGATTAAATGCTTATATCTGCTTCTCTTTGGCACAGGTCCAGATGTGAAGAAGCTGTGTGTCCTTAGCCAAATTTTGAAGGATACATCCATAGCCATTAATCGTGTAATTATTACCAGCTACAGCCTTGAGAATTTTCAGCATGAATGTAGATCAATTTTAGAAAAACTGGAGACAGATGGATACTTTGCTTTGGCCAGAAGGGTAGCAGAACTAGCTGAGCTACCTGTGGACAACCTGATTATTGAAGAGGTATCATTAGTCTTTTAAGTTATGTAAAATCTTAGCTTTGTGAACCAGCATTAAACAGAGAACTAAATGAGGTATGTCATTTACCAGTGATGATACTTTTTCTTTTTTTTTTTTTTTGCGGTACGCGGGCCTCTCACTGTTGTGGCCTCTCCCGCTGCGGAGCGCAGGCTCCGGACGCGCAGGCTCAGTGGCCATGGCCCACGGGTGCAGCCGCTCCACGGCATGTGGGATCTTCCCGGACCGGGGCACGAACCCGTGTCCCCTGCATCGGCAGGCGGACTCTAAACCACTGCGCCACCAGGGAAGCCCTACTTTTTCACTTTTGACACAGACGTTACTTTCAGAAATGGATGAGCCTAGAATGCCCATTTTTGAGGAATGTTTGCTTTAATATAAGGTTAGCTTACAGGACATGCTACAACTATTTTACTTTGAATAGAATTAAATATAAGGTGGTTTCCTCTTGAACCTCATTCAATTAGATAAATTTAGATTTGTTTTTCATACCTTAACTTTCCAGATAAAATATCCAGGATCATCTGTAGCCAAGTCCCATGTTCTCTAACTTGATTTGGGTTTTAACAAGTATGGTATACCGAGGGAGCATTAGCATTTATGATATTTCTTTATCCAGGAAAGGCTAAAAATTGCTGTGTTCAATTTCACAGATAACACAGGAAATGCAGACCTTAAAACACATTGACCAGTGGTCCCTGAAACAAGCAAGAATTGACTTCTGGAAAAAATGTCATGAGAATTTTAAGAAAAATTCCATTTCAAGCAAAGCAGCTTCTTCCTTTTTCTCAGCCCAGGCTCTTACGGCATGTGAGTGCCCAGCTGAAGAGGGACCAAGCAGCATTGAGGAGCGCCATCTGCTCCTCACTCTGGCAGGACACTGGCTTGCCCAGGAGGACCTGGTGCCTTTGGAGGAGCTGGAGGAGCTAGAGAAGCAGATCTGGCTCTGCCGCATCACCCAGCACACCCTCAGGGGAAGGCAGGAGGAAATAGCCCCCGGATGTTCTCAACAGATTTCAACTAGTGGTGAACTTTCCTTTGAAAGCTTAGCCAGTGAGTTTTCATTCTCTAAGTTGGCTGCTCTGAACACATCAAAATACTTAGAATTTAATGGCCTTCCATCCAAAGACACTTGTGAGAACAAACTGAATTGGAAGGAGCAGGAGTCCCTAAACTTTTTGATTGGGCGCCTATTGGATGATGGCTGTGTGCATGAAGCAAGTAGAGTGTGCCGATATTTTCATTTCTATAACCAAGATGTTGCCTTGGTGTTGCATTGCAGAGCACTGGCTTCAGGGGAAGCTAGTGTGGATGACCTGCACCCGGACATCCATGCTTTCTTACAAAGTGCTGAGCTGCTTGAGGAAGAAGAACAACCTGGCGTTCCTCTAAGGAAAGTCCAAAGCAGTAAGTGAAGGAGATCAAACTGCCCTGAGTCCTGTGAGGTGCTGTTGGCATTCTCTCCAGGAAGAAAGGGTCCCTTTTGGCACACCAGTTACACTAAGTTAAGGGTAATTCATAAACCAGGTAATTAGTCAATGAAATAGGAACACCTATGTCTTTTTTTTTTTTTAACCTAGAGCTCCAGTTTATCACACTTATTTATCTATTTATTTATTTATTTGGCTGCGTTGGTCTTAGTTGTGGCACGCGGGATCTTCGTTACAGCATGCGAGATCTTTAATTGTGGCATTTGGAATCTTTAGTTGCAGCATGCGGGATCCTTTAGATGTGGCATGCAGAATCGTTAGTTGTGGCATGTGAACTCTTAGTTGCAGCATGTGGGATCTTGTTCCCTGACCAGGGATCGAACCCGGGCCCTCTGCATTGGGAGTGCAGAGTCATAGCCACTGGACCACCAGGGAAGTCCCACCTAGGTCTTTTAACTAGCTAAGTAGCAAGGTTAGAGGGAATCTATCTGACTTGTGGCTAGTTCACTGAAATTTATCCTATGTAAATAATCATGTTTCCAATTGTACATGATCACATATAGAAATATAATTGATTTTTTATGTTAACCTTTAATCCTGTGATCTTGCTAAACTCACTTATCCTAGGAGTTTTCTTACAGATTCCTTGGGATTTTCTATGGAGATAATCATATCTGTGAATAGAGGCAGTTCTTTTTCCTCCTTTCCAATCTATTTGCCTTATTTATTTTTCTTGCTTTACTGCTCTAGCAAGGACTTCCGGCATGATGTTGGATAGGAGTGGTGAGAGTGGACATCCTTGCCTTGTTACTGACCTTAGGGAGGAAGCATTCAGTCTTTCATCATTAAGTGTGATATTAGCTGTAGGTTTTTTGAAGACACCCTTTGTCATGTTGAGGAAGTTCCCTATTTGCTGAGAGTTTTTATCATGGATCAATGTTGAATTTTTTCTGCATCCATTGATATGATCGTGTTTGTTTTTATTTTCTTGTTTAGACTAGTAATACAGTAGATTACATTAATTGATCTTTTAAAATATTGAACCAGCTTTTTTGTATTCCCAGGAAAAACCTCACTTGGTTATGGTGCATTATTCTTTTTGACATATTACTGGAATCAACTTGCTATTTTGTTGAGAATTCTTACATTTATGTTCATGAAGAATACTGATCTGTACTTTTTTTTTTTAATACCATCTTTGGTTTTTGCATCAGGGTAATGCTAGCTTAATGTGTTTCTGGAAAACATTATGTGGAATTAATTGGTGTTATTTCTTCTTTAAATGTTCAGTAGAATTTACCAGTAAAACCATCTAAACCTGGAGATTTTTGTTTTGGAAGTTGTTTTTTTTTTTTTTTTTTTTTACTTTTGGCTGTGTTGGGTCTTCGTTGCTGCACGCGGGCTTTCTGTAGTTGGGGTGAGTGGGATCTACTCTTCATTGCATGTGCAGGCTTCTCATTGTGGTGGCTTCTCTTGTTACAGAGCACAGGCTCTAGGCTCACAGGCTTCAGTAGTTGTGGCATGCGGGCTCTAGAGCGCAGGCTCAGTAGTTGTGGCACACCGGCTTAGTTGCTCCGCAGCATGTGGGATCTTCCCAGACCAGGGCTCAAACCTATGTCTCCTGCACTGGCAGGCGGATTCTTAACCACTGCGTCACCAGGGAAGCCCTGGAAGATTTTTAACTACAAATTTATTTCATAGTTATATGACTAATCAGGTTATCTTTTTCATCTCAGGTGAGTTTTGGTAGTTTGTGGTTTTTGAGGAAACCTTTTCTTACCTTTGGGTTATTTGCACATTTTTTAGTCATCCATTTTAATTTGTGATTTTGACTGTATAGCTTTGCATCACTTTTTTAATTGGTTGCTTTATGTGTTACATTATACATTTGTAACTTTTCACAGTCTACTTAAAATTATATTTTAAGGGTAGAAACCTTACCACCATGTAGGTTACTTTACTTCTCTCCCTTTATATCTTAGTTGCCTTATTATATTACACCTACATACACTGAAAATCTCATCAAACAAAGCTAGATTTTTTTGTTTTCAACCAAAAAATATATTTTAACAAACTCAAGAGGAGAGTAGTTTATTATATTTACTCAGATATTTACAATTTGTGTTGCTCTTCCTTCATTCCTGATGTTCCAAGTTTCCTTCTAGTTTCTTTTTCCTTCTGTGTGAAGGACTTCCTTTAGTAATTCTTTCAGAGTTGTCTGCTGGAAACAGATTGTCTTAGTTTTACTTCATCTGAGAATGTCTCTGTTGCACCTTCATTCCTGAAGGATGATTTTTGCTGGATATAGAACATTTATTATTTTCTTTCCACACTTAAAAATGTTCTGCCAGGCTTCCCTAGTGGCGCAGTGGTTGAGAGTCCGCCTGCCGATGCAGGGACACAGGTTCGTGCTCCGATCCGGAAAGATCCCACGTGCCGCGGAACGGCTGGGCCCGTGAGCCATGGCCGCTGAGCCTGCGCATCCGGAGCCCGTGCTCCGCAGCGGGAGAGGCCACAGCAGTGAGAGGCCCGCGTACCACAAAAAAAAAAAAAAAAAAAAATGTTCTGCCACTTCCTTTCGACTTCTGTGGTATTTGATGAATAATCTGCAGTCATTCGAATCACTGTTCCCCTGTAGATAATGCATTTTTCTCTTGTTGCTTTCAAGATTTTTTTCCTGTCTTTTGTCTTCAGCAGTTTGGTTATAGCATGACTGGACATGTATTTGGGGGGGCTTATGCTATTTGGGGTTCACTGAGTTTCTTAAATATGTAGCTTTATCAAGTTTAGGTAGTTTTCAGACATCATTTTTTTCAAATATTTTTCCAGCACCATACTCTTACTCCTCTCCTTATGGGACTCCAATGACTCCAATGAAACAAAAACAAAAGTTATTGTTTCACATGTCCCTGAAGCTTTGTTCAGATTGGATAATTTCTATTTTTCTATCTTTGGTTTCACTGACTCTTTCCTCTGGCATATTTCCATTCTGCTATTAAGATTTTTTTTTAATTTCTGTGATTTTAAAATTTCAGTTCTACAACTTCCATTTTATTCTTCTTTATACCATTTATTTCTTTGCTAAGACTTTGTTTTTCTGTTTATTTTAAGAGTGTTCATAGTTGCTTGTTGGAACATTTGTAATAGCTGCTTTAAAGTCTTTTTCAGATAATTTCAACATTTATGTCATTTTAGTGCTGGGTTTCATCGTTTGTCTTTTCTTTGTCTTGTATGAGTTGAGATCTTCTTGTATTTTTGTATGCTGAATAACTTTATGTTGTATCTTGGACATTTCGAATAGTGTGTTATGGGATGCTGCATCTTGTTTAAATCCTATGAAGAATGTTGATATGTTTTTAGCAGGCAATTGACCTGGCTATGTTCAGACTACACGTTCCAATGTACTTTCTGTGGGCTGTGGTTGTAACATCAGTTCAGTTTTCAAATTCTTTGTGGTGCTGTTCAGATCCATCCTGTATATGCCATCCTGTGGTCAGTCTGCAACCTGTGTAGTGGTCTGTCTGTTGACTTAGTTCTCAAAGTCTTTGATATGTTGGTCGGGATCAGATCCATACATGCAAAGCCTAGGAATGAGCCCTAATGTTTATAAACAACTTTATTGTGTTGCTTTCCTGAATCTCTCTTCCAAGTACTTTCTGGTTGCCCGAGGCTTCCCTTTTCAGTCTTCTGGCCAAAGCTGGAGGTTTAGTTACCCCATCCTGTCATGTACTTTCCTGACTGCCCGCATCTAGGGCCAGCTGACAGGAGGATAATACAAAAAGGAACAGGGATTCACTCTGCCCCCTTAGGACCAGAGCACCTCTGATCGGAAAAGAAGGTCCCTCTCTGAGTTTTGGCTCTTGCCAACTGCTGCTGCAGCCCCTCCCACCACAGCCGAGTGGTTGCTTAGGAGCTAGGACCAGAGAGAATGGGCTGTGGGAGTTCTGTTTCCGCTCCTTGAGCCTGTTTTGGAGGATGTCTCCTGGAGCCCACTCTCTTTGTGAGCTGTAGTGCTTGGTTCTGGGTTTCGGGCAGCGTTGCATTCAATCTGGAGATTCCTAGAGGGGAGAAAATGGTAATGCAGGTTATCTTCGATCCATCTGCTACTATTTGCTCTTCAGAGTCCTCATATAGCACTGCATGCACTGTGTCCAGGTTTTATATTGAGGTCAGTGGGAGAGACCTAGAACTGAAAACTCTAATGAAGGATTTTAAGCAGGGGAATAACATGGTCTGAGTTGCTTTTTATATTTTTGTGTTTAAAGCATATTTTTAAAAGAGTAATATCTTAAAAGCAAAAGTATTACATGCTCAATGTAATAAATCACACAATACAGAAGTGCATAAAGTAAAAAGTGAAAGTTATTTATCCGTTCAACACCACGCCCACCAAATTCCCCAGAACAACATCTTTTACTTGCTTGGCGTACATTATTTTCTACGTGTGGGCTTGCACATGTGTGCGTGTGTGTGCGTGTGTGCACACACACATTTATTTTCTACAAAAATACGGTTATATTGTTCTGCAACATTTTTCCCTCTGTCAGTACAGATAGATTGACCTCATTCTTTTAATAACTGCAGGGTATTCTACTATATGAATGTACTATGATTTTTTTTAAATTGGAGTATGGTTGCTTTATTGTGTTAACTGATTCACTTTTCTGTACAGTATATAGACTATATGTATACATATATCCCCTCTTTTTTGGATTTCCTTCCCAGGTCATGTACTATGATTTTTTTAACAATGATTTACTGATACACATTTAAAATTTTTCAATTTTGTTTTTGCTATTAGAAACAGTGTTATATAAATATTCTTTTCTACTTTTTTCCACTAACAGAAACCCTTTCTCAAATTAAAAAAGTTTTATTTTAGGCTAAGAGCTTTTTTTAAAAAAGCAGGAATGGATTCTAATTTTACTGTGCCTTTAAGGTATCTGTCAGATGATCCTTGATTTTTGTGATTTGCATTTTAGAATGTGAAGAATGCTGAGTGTGTGGAAGATGGAGTTGGGGAAGAAGGGAGGCTGACGGCAGGAGACAGTTAACACCTCTTAGATGCAGGGTGATAAAGGCTGGAACTAAGGTGGTGACTGGAGAGATGTTTTGGAGATACAGTCAGGTAGACCTGGTGATTATTTGACATAAGGGGAAATTGGGAGGCAGTGTATGTGGAGGACAGTCTGGCAGGCATCTTTGGTGATGATCTCTAGAGTGTTCATTAGGTGGCTTTGCGTCTTTGAAGTATCCTGGGCTGGGGATTTCCTAGAAGAAGGCAATGAAAGAAGTTTAAGTGGGGTGTGAGCCCTGTTAGAAGTGGTCCCAGACCCAGGGGGAGTCAACAGGGTGCAGTGAAGGAAGCTGTGAGCAGAGAGGTAGAGTCATAGGGGGCTGAGGAGAGACCTTAAAAGCCCCTTAAAGCCCCCCCTCAGACCTGTATTTGCTTCCAGCTTCAAGTTTGGACAGTCAGTCATTTGTGATACTGCCCCCCAGTGATGAAGTGGTGACTACTCTGGAAACTCTGACAAGCAAATGCCTCCATGGGAAGAATTATTGCCGGCAGGTCCTCTGTCTCTATGCACTTGCCAAGGTACGTGCCAAAGGGCTGGGTCTCCACAGGAGCTCCCTCTGAGAGGGAGGGAAGGGAGAAGGTGAAGGTGGATTTTGGACATTGCCCTCGGTCAGCCCTTCAGATTATAATCATGACCTGGGAGTAGAGCTCTTGTCAGGATGTTGGCCCCTATAAATCCATCCCTGGGGAATAGTGGTGAGCTTTCCATATGGGAAAGAGCCCAAAATAAGTTTTAAAATAAAATTAAATGGAATGTAATGACTGTAAAACAGGAGCCAGAGCAGCCAGGAATTGTTCTGGCTTTGTGCTGGTTGAGGGAGAAAAAGAGTAGATTCTAAGTGCAGTGGAAGAGAGCACGAGAGAAAGCAAGCCGAGCACTAAAAGCCCTTCCTTGGACAACAAGGCTCAGAGACTTCTTTGGAAATTGAGGGTTTCCGCTGCCACGGGAACAATAAAGAAGGGGCTCTGCCTTTTATTCAACTTCCTTAGGTTTCATAACATTTGAAAAGCTCAGTGTTCAGTGAGAGATCAGTCACCTGATGTTTTCTGAAGACAAGCCTTTCTCTTGCTTGGATTCACCTCACTGGCAAAGCAATTTAGAAAGGGCTAGAAAACAGTGTTTGCTTCTTCTAAGGTTTCTGCTCAGGATGAGGGATCTTTAAGCTCAGAAAACCATGGCGTCTGTCCACATCAGATTTCAGGGAAGGCTGTCTTCTGCTGGCTTTCTCCTGGTTCCTAACGATGGCTGGGATTGGCTCTGCCTTCCTCTCAGGAGTTGGGCTGTTCCTACACAGATGTCGCTGCCCAGGATGGTGAGGCCATTCTCCGGGTAATCTTGGCCTCTCAGCAGCCTGACCGATGCAAGCGAGCTCAAGCCTTCATCAGCACCCAGGGCCTCGAGCCAGACACAGTGGCTGAACTTGTGGCTGAAGAGGTGACCCGGGAGCTGCTGACCCCATCAGAGGGAACAGGTGCCCTACCTTTCAGGCCTCCCCAGCCTTTCAGATCACATTCTCAAGTTCCCAGCATTAAGGATTTGATGTTATGCTCATATATATCTTGTATGCTGTCCTTTCAAGTTGCCAGGTTGCACTTGTAAGAGGAGAACACATTGCATTTATTTTGTTATTATTGCTTTTTGTTTATTGTTTTATGATTATATTTAGAGTAACTGTGCCTTTCTCTGAGCTAATGAGCTCCTGCTGTCCTGTAAGATGGCATCTCACCTGAGATATTTGACCCCAGCAAAAGGAGAGCTGCCCGGGAGCACCTTCATCATTACCTCCTGGTGCCCAGGCCTGGGCAGAGTGGGCCTCCTGCCCTGGGGCTCTTGTCTTCCTTTCATCTCTTTCAAGGTAAAACTAGCACCTCTCTCCACATCTTTCTGTATAGGACATAAGCAGACGTTCACCCCAACAGAGGAAAGCCAGACGTTTCTTCAGCTGACTGCTCTGTGTCAAGACCGCACCTTGGTAGGCATGAAGTTGTTGGATAAGATTTCCTCCGTTCCCCATGGGGACTTGTCTTGCAGTAAGTTCTTGGCCACTTTCTTACATGTTTTGGGCCCAAGCAGGTCTCTAAGAAGTCTTCTGAGGTTAAGTCTTTTCAAAACTCAATTTGGATCCTTGTTCCTTCTCCGGATCCCTACTCCTCCAGGATTGTTTATAAGTTCTTAGTAGAAAGCCATAAGTTCATTGAAGAAAAGTGAGAAAATATATATGGCAAAACAGCCCCAAATTTAAAATCACACAAAAAGGTAACCTTTTAACATTTGGCATATTTAGCTTATTTTATTCTTACATTACCCTGAAAAATGGCTATTATTGTCCCCATTTTAGAAGGAAACTGAAGCTTTAGAAAAGTTGATTAATTTATAACTATTAAGTGGCAGAGCTGGCATATGAACCGTCTGTGTGATTTCAAAGCCTGCTCGCTTTTCAGTGTTGTTGTATGCATTCAGTAGTATGTGTCCCTCTCATCTTTTTTCTATGCAAGTCCATAGGTTTTTATTTTTCAAAAATAGCATTATACTTTGTATACTGTTTATAATTACCAATATTCTGTCATTAATATCTTTCTATGACACTATTCTATATAATTTTTTATAATTTTTAGTCGTTACATATTATTTCTCTTATATGTAATTTAAAAATGTATATACCCTATTGTAGGACCTATAGATTGCTTCCAGTTTTCTGCTGTTTTAAACACTGTGATAGACATGCTTATAGGCAAATCTGTGTGCACATCCATGGTTATTTCCCTAAGACAAATTCCTGATTCAGGAGTAGTATGCCCATTTTTAAGGCTTTATATATATATTGCCAAATTTACTTAAGGAAAAAAAATTCACTTTCACTCCCTCTTAAGCAGTGTGTGAGAGTATCATTTCCTGGAGCCCATTATACTCTGCAAATTTGACTGACGCGTAAAAGGCATTTTACTGATGTTTTGTGAACACGTGAGATTTTAAGAGGTTGAATAGGTTTATTTTATTTTATTTTTTGTGGTACGCGGGCCTCTCACTGCTCTGGCCTCTCCCGCTGCGGAGCACAGGCTCCGGACGCGCAGGCTCAGCGGCCATGGCTCACGGGCCCAGCCGCTCCGCAGCATGTGGGATCTTCCCAGACCGGGGCACGAACCCGTGTCCCCTACATCAGCAGGCGGACTCTCAACCACTGCGCCACCAGGGAATCCCTGAATAGGTTTATTTTTAAAACAGCCTTTTGGGAGTTCCCTGGCGGTCCAGTGGTTAGGACTCGGCAATTTCACTGCTGTGTGCCTGGGTTCGATCCCTGGTCAGGGATCCCACTAAGATCCCACAAGCCGTGCAGCACGGCCAAAACATAAATAAATAAAATAGCCTTCTGTATCTCTTCTCAGTCCAGTTCAGCAACATCTACTGAGTACTGACTGTGCGCCAGGCACTCTAAAAACAGGGGTATGGTGAACAAGTTAAGCAGCAGTCCTGGAGCTCACAGACTAGGGGTGTCATTCACAGTAAGCATACTGATGGGGCCAAAGGTTTTTTCTTCCTTTCCTTTTTTTCCTCCCAAAGGTTTTTGGAGGAAATGTGCAAACCAAGACCAGAAGCATTAGTAGCCAGTAGGTTTGGGGAGGGCCCCACAGGTGCAAAGGCCCAGAGGGCACAGCATATATTAAGGCTGAGAACCCCTCTTCTGCCTTCCAGCATTGCAAATATTTTTCCCAGTTTGCCTTTTAATTGTGCTCATAGTGATTGTGTATAGTAGTTTTAAATCTGTGTGCGTCACATCTCAATCTAGAAAGCCTATAGAAGTGCAGAGCATCAAATAGCACTTGACTAGGCCTAAGACTCTCCACTCAGCTACAGAGAATGCCCTCGGACTTGTATTGGCAGGTACTCCATCAGTTTGTCTGCAGAAAGTTTCTCCATCTTTAGAAAGCTACGTTCTTTGTTCTCGTTTTTTGAGCCTTTGGGAAATGGTGTCACTATATGCAGACTGTCTGAGGAGAGAGTTAATCCCTGTGCTGTCACTGAGAGAACTGACTTCATCAGGGGGCCATCCCAGAGCTAGAACTGGTGAGGTCAGGGATCTCAAAGGACTGGTGAGAGAGCCTTCTCCAGACAGGCCCAGCTGTACTAGGCCCCTTGATCTTCCTGCCAGGTACAAGCTAGACAGGGGTTAGCCAGGGTTGAAAGTCCTGTCTTACCAGTGCCCAACCCACCCAGCCACAGAGCTGCTGATCCTGGCTCATCACTGCTTCACACTGACGTGCCACATGGAGGGCATCATCCGAGTCCTGCAGGCCGCCCGGCTGCTCACAGACAACCACTTGGCCCCCAGTGAAGAGTATGGACTGGTGGTAAGTCACCCCCTCACCTTCACCCTCCATCCTGAGGAAACCTTTGATAGAACAGATAGGCTGGAGACTATCAGCTCAGAGCTGATGTGGTCTTAGGGGATTTACCTATCTGGATACCACTACCTACTTGGTAGCTGGCTGGGCAGTTCAGCCCTCTGCTCCAGGTTATGATTTCTGTCCAAATCAGAGACTGCTCCAAAGGAACAGAAAGCAAAGAAGATCCCTGCCATGCTCCAGGACTGTCATACCCCCTTACCAAGCAGTTAGCTTTTCTAGAGGGCTAAGACGGCAGTTACTTCCCCCACAAAACAAGGTTCAGACCTGCCTCTCATATCTGAATTGAAAATTGAAATGGGCTGACAACTCAAGCTTCCTGTACCTCCCCCCAAATTCTCGAGGCTTGAAACTGACCCAAGTGTGTGAGCAAGCCATTGGGTGCTGTAATGAGGATGAGGAGTGGTGGGAAGAGGAAGAGTGCCTGCCCAGGAGGATGGCACTTCGGCACTTGACAGTCATGTTTAGAGACAACAGAGGAGGGGACAGCCAGCCAGTGGTTTCCCAATGACTAGCATTTCTGAATCCTCCAGAGAAGGCCCCTGTTGGGCACATGGGATGGGAAGGAAGGGAGACAGGCAAGGAGGAAAGGAGTTCCTGGCAGCCTGGCCACTAACCCTTCTTCCCGCCAGAGTTCGGTATTTGAAAGCAACCAAACTGTTGGGGTAGTGGTCTGGCCCAGAGAACTCCAAGCAATGCTGATGCAAGCTTCCCTCTCCCTTTGTAGGTGCGTCTCCTCACTGGCATTGGAAGGTACAATGAGATGACATACATATTTGATTTGCTGCATAAAAAACACTACTTTGAAGTGCTGATGAGGAAGAAATTGGACCCGGTAGGTGTACCGTATTTTTGAGCTGCAGTATGACATGTACTACTGACACTTGAGAGTCTCAGGTTTTCTCAGGATTAATTCCAATCAGGATGGACTCCCGGGATATAGAGGGAGGGAATTAAGGACCTCCTTAAGACATATACTGTAACCAGTAGCTTAAGGTTACAGAGCTCAGACCAGTTTAGAGTGGAAAGTTTTCAGGGGACCATGAAAAAGTGTGTTGTCGAGAGCTATTCAGAAGTGAATGCCAAGGTCTGGGTCTAGAAAGCTGTGGAGCTATTTATGATGACGACCAGGAAGGAGGCTGGGAAGCAAAAGCCTGACTTGCCAGGCCTTTGGTCTCTGGGCAATTGTCTGTCCTCAGCATACTATGTGACACCAGGCATGCACTCACAGAGCCTCTGTTTTCAAGTTATTCATTGACTGATTCATTGTTTTCACCCATTTCACCTCTAAAGATTTAAAAACCTATGGGACTTCCCTGGCGGTCCAGTGTAAGACTGCGCTTCGGGGAACTAAGATTAAGATCCCACATGCTGCGTGGCACGGCCAATAAACAAACAAACAAATAAAAACCCAGGTGCACTTTTGACATCTGGGAACTTGGGCCCAGCCAAGCAGGATTAAGAGACAAAACAGAAAAACTCTCCTCAATGCTGGGCTAGTTTCAGGACAGACCAGTCCAGTTGTAAGGAAAGGAGCAAGTCCTGGACATAGGGACACTTTCAGGATTTTAAAAATTGTTTTTGAGGCATTTTTCTTCCTGCATTTAAATATTCTTTTAATAACTTTGTTTCTGATTACAAAAGTAATGAATATTCAACATTAAGACGCTTAACGGGTGCTCACTTTGGCAGCACATATACTAAAAATTGGAACGATACAAAGAAGACTAGCATGGCCCCTGTGCAAGGATGACACGCAAATTCGTGAAGCATTCCATATTTTTTTTAAAAAAGCCACCTGGAAAACAGAACACGAAAAAAAGCCCTGTGTGTCTAGCTACTGTCTGCAGACAGCCACTGCTAACAATTTGGTATAGGCCCTTTCTTTGCACATATACCCACAAACATATACATGCATGTTCACGTATTTTTGTCAAACTTCTGTCATGCTGTGCAGACAGGAAATAGCCTGCTTTTCTCAGTTAATAATAAGCATGAATAATTTCCAAGTCAACATCGGTTTTAATGGCTACATGGTGTTCTCTTAGATCTTATTCTGGACATCTGGAATATTTCTAATTGTTTGCTATTAAATATCCTTGTTACATCCATCTTAGCACTCTCCTCTGCTTGCTTCTTTAGGGATAGAGTCCTAGAAGTGGAATCGTTAGACTAATGCACGTGTGTACATTTTTAAGGGTTCTCGCCTCTGACAGGTCTTACCATTTACACTCCCACCAGCAGAGAAGATGTGCCTTTTTCCTTATACTCAGGATAGTATAAACTTTTGTATTCATTTTTGCTTATCTTTTCCTTTTCCTTGGGAGTTTCTGAGGAACTTTCAGAATCAAAGGACTAGACCAGTCCTGCTTACCTTGCAATACATGGCTGAGACCTTGGTATCCCCCGCTTTTTTCTGGGCAGAGCGGTACCCTGAAGACGGCCCTACTGGACTACATCAAACGCTGCCGCCCTGGGGACAGTGAGAAGCACAACATGATTGCCCTGTGTTTCAGCATGTGTCGGGAGATTGGGGAGAACCATGAGGCAGCTGCCTGCATCCAACTGAAATTGATTGAGTCTCAGCCCTGGGGTGAGCAGAGGTCACAGCAGCACCTCCAGGGCAGTGCTGCTGGCCAGGGAAGGTTCTCAGGGCTAAGCCGGGCAAGAGCCCATGGGACTAATACCCACCTCAGCTTCTAACATTTATTTAGTGGGGCCCCAGGGGGCAGAAAGGAGACAGAAGGGGGATTGGAAGGCATTTTACCCCTCTTGTAGCCAGTGCATCCAGGGGTGTCACCTGTCAAGAACCAATGTATGTTGATGCCGTGTAAGCCTGCCTTGCTGTTTCAGAGAGAAATTGAACTAGATGGGGCAGTGAATCCTACTCCAGTGTGTGTGTGTACTTTTGGCCCAATAGCCTTTACCTGAGTGAGACATACCTGCCTCCCTGTGAACATGAGCTGGGTTGTTTCTATAGTCCACCCTACTACTGAGTGGGATGAGAGTACCCAGCCTTGGGAGTCAGACACACCCAAGTTTCCTTTACTCCCCTACAGAGGACAGCCTCAAGGATGGGCAGCAACTGAAGCAGCTGCTGCTGAAGGCCCTGACTCTGATGCTGGATGCAGCAGAGAGTTATGCCAAGGTAACCATGAGAGTCTTACTCCAGACTGGACTTGGGGCTTGGTGTCTGCAGTAGGAATAATTTTATTTTGTTCCATTGCTGGAGGGTTCACGGGGGAGATGACGGCAACAAAGTCTTTATCTGTGCCTACTGCCACCCTTATCCCTCAGGACTCCTGCGTGCGACAAGCCCTGCACTGTCACCGGCTCACCAAGTTGATAACACTGCAGATTCACTTTCTGAACACCGGCCAGAACACAATGCTCATCAACCTGGGGCGCCACAGGCTGATGGACTGTATCATGGCCCTACCTCGGTTCTACCAGGTGAGCAAAGAAGAAAAACCTAGCCCATGCTTCCAGCATCCTCTCTCCTGCTGTCCCTGTCATAGGACCCAGAAGCTGAGTGGTTTACCTAAGGCCTCAGGGCAAGTGACAGAACCAGGACAGTCCAGCTCTCCAACTGCCTTTCCATAGTAGTATTTCTTACCAGCATATTGTCTGGGCAGAGGTTGGAGAACAGTGAGACATACTGTCTCCTTTCCCCACGCTATTAAGCCGGCAGAGAGGCAGACATCTTTGCACTTAAGATAGTTGAGGTTCAGGGGAACATCCCTGCTAGTGGTCCTGTGAGCATCTCTTAGCCCCAGCATTTCCAGACCAGTGCACTTGGGTTAGCATAAAAAGTCAGGGCTTCTGAGAGGCTGGTTCTAGCCCTTTAACAAGGAGGGATGGTTATCAGGGAATCAGCCCTTTCACTGTTCCTTAGAGTTGAGTTAGTGAGAAAAATATTCATCAGCAGTTCTTTTAACCCACTGTGAGGAAGATTAAAAACACTGAAGGAAGGTGTTCGGGGTGTCAGGGAAGGGGAAATAGCAAACTTTTCACCAACCCTGATACGTAGAGTCTTCTAACATTATTGGTGATGATAATACTGTACACTCATAGAGTGAATATGAAGTCATTTTCTAGAGCAGTTTGTCTTCAGTTTTACATCAAGTAGGCTCTAATGGTGTCCTCCTTCCCCTCCATCCTTTTAAGGCTTCTATTGTGGCTGAGGCCTATGACTTTGTTCCTGATTGGGCTGAAATTCTATACCAACAAGTGATTCTTAAAGGAGACTTTAATTACCTGGAAGAATTTAAGCAGCAAAGGTTATTAAGATCCAGTATATTTGAAGAAATTTCAATAAAGTAAGTATTAAAATGCCTCTGCTTTGAGATCAGGCACGGGTAAGAATTTTATGACTACATATAACATGCCTATAGGCTACCCTTCTGCTTGAGATGGCAAAGAGATGTCAAGAATACCCAGAAAGACAATCTTTTAACAAATTCATGCAAACAGATGAATGAGAATAGTTTGCTTATGGTACTCTGTACTTAAAATGGGAGAACTACTCAGCTTGTCTGAGGTGCCAAAAACACTAAACATCAGAGGTCCCCTTTGGAGTACTGAAATTATTCTAATTAAGGCCAGCATTAAGATACTCATTTTTAATGAAATAATTTCATTGTCTATCAAGCAGTCCCTAATAGTCTGATTGATTCCTCAGATTCAAGCACCTTCTCCTCTATAGACAGTGATAAGTATCAGAGCTGATAGCCCTCGTTCAAGATGCAGTTATCCTAACCTGTACGTTCTTGTTTCTTTGTCTAGATGTAAACATCATCAGCCTACTGACTTAGTTGTGAAAAATCTGAAGAAGTTACTCACATATTGTGAAGACGTCTACTTGTATTACAAGCTGGCATACGAACACAAATTTTATGACGTTGTAAATGTGCTTCTGAAGGACCCTCAGACAGGTTGCTGTCTAAAGGACATGCTAGCAGGTTAGCTGGATTCAGATGACATGAGGATGGTTACTGCCAAAAATTCAGACATGCCTGTTTTCTTACACTGAAATGAGGTACTGACAGATGTTTGTGGTCAGACTATAGAAATGCCATGTAAAACCCCAGGACTGACCATACCAGTCCTTTGTGAATAGTGGGTGAAGGAGGAGAATTTTCACAAGGAAACTCCTATTTGAAGATAATTATTCATCTATACCATTTTATATAGATACTGGTATTAAGATCAAAAGTCCATCTTCCTCAGGATAGCTTCTACTTTAGGAGATGATACAATATTTAGTAAAGAATGCCTGTGCCTGCAGATTCCAGTTTCAAAGGAATTTAATATTATTTACACAGTTAAGGAACAGATGATACATTTCCATTTATTAGAAACTGATCTCTATAATAAAATAGATTTTAAATTCAGTGTATGTCATTATTACTGCTAAGGAAATCTTAGCCCTTGTCTGCCTTAAAACAATCTTTATTGGCTGTAATTATTGCTGTGTAGTCACTGCTTTCTGTTAATTCCTCAAATCATTTAGATGGTCCTGTCTTCCACTTACTGGTCTACAGAGCTTTGATTGAGGATCCTACTTCCTGTGTAAGAGAAATTTAAAATATTTTTTGCTCTGTCCCTACTTTTGGTTCTGTGGCAGTTTCAAAAACAGACTCCAACCACAGATTTGGTTAAATTGCTTAAAAGAAAATATATAATAGAGACAATCACCCTATCTCTGCTTACAGCCACAACCTGAGTTAAAAGTTCAATTACTCCAAATAAATAGTTCTTCTAGGTACTTAATTAGGCCTTAGTATCTAAACAACCAACCAATTTCCCCAAATAAATAAGAAGAGGAAGGCAGCTCTATGCCTTTGTTGCTCTAGGGTGACACTATTAAGGACCTCACACATCATTTTTGTTTTAAAACTACATCTACTTATCAAGCACTTATTAAGCTTTATAAGTATACAGAGAACTCTAGTCCCAAGAGCTTTGTTCTTTACTCTCCAAAAATATCTCTTGGGAGGTAACACAAAATTTAAGTCCTCACAATAGTGACTTTATTAAATTAGTTGCTTTATAAAACATTGCAGATGTCATAATTGTTAACATAACAATTTACCAAACTGTAGTTAAGTGGCGCAGTTTGCTAAACACGTTTTATAAAGGAAAGGAAATGCCAAAACCCTGTTAAAGCTGATCCACTGCAGCCTCAGAGAACAAAGGAGATTTGTTTCTCAGACACTTAAATCAGACAAATAAAATAGGTAAGGAGTTTCCCTCCCCCATCTGAAACACTCCATCAGTAGAATAGTCTGATAAATAGAAACTAGACAGTCTAGCATTCAAGAGATTCCACAACTTGGTAATGCAATAATGGGAGAGGTTTACCTTCTTCAGCTTCCAAGTTGGAGGGTTTTGGTCATTTAATTTTTAAGTATCAAACTAGTGCTTTTCAGCCGCCGTATCTTCACTCTGAGATAAGCAGTCTTCTTCATAATGTATTTTTAATATCCTCACGCTCAATTTTAAGACAAAGCAACTTTAATACTAGGTGCACACCACATGCCCTTGCAGCAGACTGCTTTTCTTGACAAGTTATGAAGTAGTTCAAGGAGGTATGGTTAAGGCTGTATTACTGAATGGTGCTGGTAAATACTACACAATTTTTTGTCATGTTGCAACCTTTGTTTCCAATTTAGTGACTGCTGCTATGGAATCAGATAGCAACATTAGGTCTGTTTTTTAAAACTATGATTTAGTAGCAATGGAGGTTCCCAATTTTAACCCCTTGGCAGCAAGATCCAAGTTCCCGCATTTGCACATTAGCACCTAAGTGTCAAGGGGTTAATAACCAGCACAAAAGATACTGCACTTCTGATTGTAGCATTTGGCAGAACTGAAAGGAAAGGAAGTTGTGCTACATGTTGAAGGGATTGTGGGCAACAGAAAGAAGACACCAGGAGAAGATAAAACGTCACATGAAGTCTTCAAAATCTTGTACATATCCTCCATCATAACCACCATAATCTGCCAGATCATCTTTCATGGTAGCCTTTAATCCCCCTCCGGGAACCACACCTTTCTTCTTCTTTTTGGCTTTGCTTTGCTGAAGATAAAAAGAGAATAATTCATGAGATTTTATCTACTGTGGGCACCTTATATGGTACAGCAACCCTCATAGAGTCAACAAAGCTCTGCTTCTAGAAAAAACTTAGTTCTATAAGGGAGATCCCACACCTGACCCAGAGAAATTTCTATTATTAATTTAGGAGAACATGACCATGTCTGTAAACAAAAGGATGGTAATGGCACTCATACTCCTGTTCTATTCCAATATAAATGGTATTGGTGAAGTGCAGTGCTTGACTTCTCAGGCTCCTACTACACTTGTTGAGAATATTATGCCTATACCCCATCCTTGTGTAATACACATTTCCCATGCAGCTAGCTCTTACCTTTTCTTGCTTTTGTTTTTCACTGCAAAGTACAGTCAATGAATTGGTAATCTTTTTCAAGTCATCAATTTCCACTAAAAAAAAAAAGCATACCAGTAATTTTTAAGCATTTTGGAGAATAAGTAAAAGCAAAATATACATTCTTCCATCTAATTTGTCCATCATTAACTTCGGTAACTTGGAAAGGCTATTTATTTCTCCTGTTTAACATAACACGATGGAGAATCATTCAGCCTATGGCTAGGCTCACAGATCAGAACCGTTTAAAGTTAAATGGCAAACTCAGCAACAAAAATTTATAATGAACTCTAATTATAATGACACTGCTCACCAGCGAGAAACTAGAAATGTCTTTATAGCTCACAATACTCCCTACCATTTTTCCTTATCCGGTCTAAATACGCAGAGAATAACCATGACTTATGGAAATAAACATCCTTGATGCTCAGTGAGGAGTATCTGAATGACTATGTAACGACAATTCTTTTTTTTTTTTTTGCGGTTCACAGGCCTCTCACTGTTGTGGCCTCTCCCGTCGCAGAGCACAGGCTCCAGACACGCAGGCTCAGCGGCCACGGCTCACGGGCCCAGCCACTCCGCGGCATGTGGGATCTTCCCGGACCAGGGCACGAACCCGTGTCCCCTGCATCAGCAGGCAGACTCTCAACCACTGCGCCACCAGGGAAGCCCATGTAACAATTCTTAAACTACAGATGATAACTCCCCACCCCTTGGGGTCTCCATTTTATAGCATACGAATGAGAATGAAAGTGGTAGTTATCTCAGAAATCTAAGTGCCCCACCAGGAAATAAGCCCATTTAGTGGACAACACATCCTTCCATCCTTATAAAAATATAAAGCTGGAAACAGACATGAGTTTTTAGCTACCCAAAAAAGTGTTCAGTCTGGTTAGAGAGCACCTTCAAAAACAGTAAAAATAGTATACAGAAAATAAAATACCAACTATGGGTACATCACTGATCAAATTCAGAACCTTCAACTTAGTAATAATTTCCCAAAGAAAACCTAACTTAAAATTCATTGGGTAGGGACTTCCCTGGTGGCACAGTGTTTAAGAATCTGCCTGAAAAAAAAAATAAATAAATAAAAATAAAAAAAAAAAAAATAAAAATAAAAAAAAGAATCTGCCTGCCAATGCAGGGGACACAGGTTCAAGCCCTGGTTTGGGAAGATCCCACATGCCGTGGAGCAACTGAGCCCGTACGCCACAACTACTGAGCCCACGTGCCACAACGACTGAAGCCGTGCGCCTAAAGCCCGAGCTCCGCAACAAGAGAAACCACCACAATGAGAAGCCCGTGCACCGCAGGAAGAGTAGCCCCCGCGTGAGGCAACTAGAGAAAGCCCTAGTTGCGTGCAGCAACAAAGACCCAACGCAACCAGATTAATTAATTTAAAAAAAAAAAAAAAAACTCATTGTGTAGAATTTATTTTTCTCAATCTTAAAAACAGCAGACAGGGCTTCCCTGGTGGCGCAGTGGTTGAAGAGTCTGCCTGCTGATGCAGGGGACAGGGGTTCATGCCCCGGTCTGGGAAGATCCCACATGCCGCGGAGCGGCTGGGCCCGTGAGCCGTGGCCGCTGAGCCTGCGCGTCCAGAGCCTGTGCTCCACAACGGGAGAGGCCACAACAATGAGAGGCCCGCGTACAGCAAAAAATAAAAACAGCAGACACTAGCAAAAGCAGTCCTTCCCACCTTAGTGCTATACCACCCCAGGTTGTCACTCCCATATCCCCTGCCCCTGAAATATATGACTCAGCATGAAACCAAATCCATGGACCCAGAGAATGGGTGCCAGCTCTGCTGAGCAACTTGCACCTGGCCATGGGCTTCCTCATTTATAAAATCAACAGACACTCCCTGTGATCTCACTCAGCTCTAAAATTCTGTATGATTTTCCCCAAAAGACACTTTGCTAGCTGCCGCCTCCAATATATAATTAGATAAAATAAGAAACTAGTGTTTTATTAGCTGTTGTGCCAACAAGCACAGATGTCTCTTTGGGAAGCCACTGTAACACTCAGAAAGCACCCTCAAAAAACAAAAACAAAAGCACTCAAACTCAATGTATATCTGCAGAACAACGCTCCCAAGCTAACTGCTAAAAAGCAAATCTTAAATGTATTAGAGCAACCCCTCCCCTCAAAAGTCAATCTCCATCCTCCTAAGTATGATGTGCCCCTACACATCCATTCACAGAGGCCAGAGATTAGAATTACTTACATGAAATACACACATCTCGAACTAAGGCTTCCAAAAAACTGGCATAATATAGTGATTTTTCATATTGTGTAATTTTATCTTTTAGTAACTTTCCAAACTCTGTGAAGTCATCCCTTGAAGATGGGTTCATAGCATCTATTCCATAAACTGTATTATTAACACCTGTAGGAGAAAGGGGACACAGAAAATATCAAAGATTTTTTTACTCGAACTAAGGCTTAAAAAAAACTGGCATAATATAGTGATTTTTCACATTGTGTAATTTTCTTTTAGTAACTTTCCAAACTCTGTGAAGTCATCCCTTGAAGATGGGTTCATATCATCTATTCCATAAACTGTATTATTAACACCTGTAGGAGAAAGGGGACAAAATATCAAAGATTTTTTTAAAGTTTAGAAACTAATTAGATACCTGAATAACCCTGTTATTTCATTCTAAAACAGAGGTTCTTAACCTGAGTCTACTGAAATCCTTGGACAGAATTCAAATGGTCTGTACGTAATTACTGAATCACAGGTTATTTCAATATTTTGACACCTATTTCATTATAACAGGTTTCCTTTGTAAGTAAAATCCTGTGTATTTTATGCATTTAAAGACAGTATATTAAGAAGGGGCCAAAAGGCTTCACCACACTGCCAAAGGAGTCCCTGGCACAAAAGTGATGCTCTTAAAGCATCTGTCCAAGAACAGCCCACAGAAAAGTTGGGAGAGAAAGAAAAAAGCAAAGCAAACTAAGATGGTTCCTGTGAAAGTATCCAGCTAACTACAGAAGCTAAAAAAGAGCAAACCATGTGTTAAATCCCAATAGAAAAATTAATCTGGCCTAAAAGGATTCTAGGCAATTAGACACTATGCTTCCGTATACTCCTCAATTATCAAGTAAATTAGTTGTTAACAATAACATTGATCCAGTATTTTAGTATGAGAAACATTAAAATCCTATTAACCAAATGATCACCATATGAATACATGTTTTTGCCTTTTAATCTATAGATTAAATAGATTACCACATAAACCCTCCTCTTAAATAAACACATGGGTGGCTTTTACCATTCTACAAAGACAGGATAGTGGCCAAGTGCTCTCTGTAATGAGATGAGTGTGGTTAAGACATGCCAAGCACTCACCAGTGGAGCATCCATAGCAACTCTTGAGATTGCTAAAGACCCACTGAAAGATAAGGTCATACTTCCAGTGAAAAGGAGAATGATCACTACAGTCAGCCTGCTTGATCCATTTTAAAGAGGAGGAAGGAGAGGGGAGGAAAAAATCAAAATAACTAGATCCTTCTTGGCTCTAGGTTTCATTTAAAAGTTATTTAACTGTTTCAGGACTTCCCTGGTGGCGCAGTGGTTGAGACTCTGCACTCCCAATGCAGGGGGCCCGGGTTCAATCCCTGGTCAGGGAACTATATCCCACATGCATGCCGCAACTAAGAGTTTGCATGCCGCAACTAAGGAGCCCGTGTGGCGCAACTATGACCCAGCACAAGCAAATAAATATTTAAAAAAAAAAGTTATTTAACTGTTTCAACACAACATTCTACTCTGAAAAGCACTCAATAGAGACAACAACAAACTTGGTTAAATGAAGTGAGAACTTTTAATTATTTCTCTGACCGTGTTTCTTACATTACCCTCTGTGCCATGTAACTATCCTCCTGGAACACTCTGAACTTATTATCTATTTACAGAATCCTGAACATATCTTTTATCTTACACCAAAACCACAGCTGCAGGCATGGCACACAGAAATGGAAGTCCTCTAAAGACAGGGCATGGTGAAGGCCAAGAAGGGGTACAGAAAGAAAGGACCTTGAGCACAAGAAGGCACAACCAAAGCTGAATGCCCCACCAGGACCAGCATACTATTGTCTAAATCTTATCCAGACTTAAGACAACAGGACAGTCCTACAGTCAGTTCAATATTTAAATCTCAAAGCTACAGACTTCACATTTCACCCAAATTTCATCCAACTGATACATACATTTAAAGCAGCAGTATACTTTATTTGGGTCCAATGACTTTTTTTTTTTTTTTAAATCTTTATTGGAGTATAATTGCTTCACAATGGTGTGCTAGTTTTTGCTCTGTAACAAAGTGAATCAGCTATACATACACATATATCCCCATATCTCCTCCCTCTTGCATCTCCCTCCCACCCTCCCTATCCCACCCCTCTAGGTGGTCACAAAGCACCGAGCTGATCTCCCTGTGCAATGCGGCTGCTTCCCACTAGCTATCTGTTTTACAGTCGGTAGTGTATACGTGTCCATGCCACTCTCTCACTTCATCCCATCTTACCCTTCCCCCTTCCTGTGTCCTCAAGTCCATTCTCTACGTCTGCGTCTTTATTCCTGTCCTGCCCCTAGGTTCTTCAGAACCTTTTTTTTTTTTTTAGATTCCATATATATGTGTTAGCACATGGTATTTGTTTTTCTCTTTCTGACTTACTTCACTCTGTATGACAGGCTCTAGGTCCATCCACCTCACTACAAATAATTCAATTTCGTTTCTTTTTATGGTTGAGTAATATTCCATTGTATGTATGTGCCACATCTTCTTTATCCATTCATCTGTCAATGGACACTTAGATTGCTTCCACAATTACTTTCTATCTTAATCACCTTTTATACAATACTCAAATTATTCAAAAATCTGAACATGTATCTCACTCTACCTTAAGTAATGAAATCTCAAATATAAACAAAAGAGATTAAAAACTGTTTTCTACTATCTAAATTAGCCAGTATCATGTTTCTTCAAAAAAGGTGTTTTCTGAATTTTCGTAACTAGTAAGACTTCCATAGTATTCATCACTTGGAACTTCAATACTGCACTGTTATCAAACCCCCACTTACCAAAAGTTTCTTTCGCTAATTCGAGGTCTGCCTCTTCCTGTAATTTCTTTAGCCGCAGTTTATCTGCTAATTGTTCGTCTGGTGTTAGCACTTTAGGTTCTTCAGGTTCTTCTAACTAAAATGAGACAGCAATGAAGTTTTAAAAGGGCTGGGATTATAATGGACCCAGAACATTTCTGTATTGTATGAATTTTTTTTCTAGACACATATAAATAATAGCAAACACTTATAAAGTGTTTACTGTATTTCAGGCATTCTTTTAGATATTCTTATCCCAATTTTACAGGAAAAACACCTGAGGCACAGAGAGGGTAAGCAACCTGCCCATGGTAACAGAAGGTTAACTCAGGTGGTCATGTGACAGAGTTCAGATTTGAAGACTGGGTTTATTTTGTGGTAATTTTTTTTAATTAAGGAATTGAGATTGCAGACAACTTGAAAATGGCACTCTCACATACTTTAGCTAAGACTGTATATTGAAACAACCTTTCTAGGGTAACTTGGTAATATTTATCAAGTCTTAAAAATATTCTTATATGCTTTAATCAAATAATTCCACTTGTAGGTATTCATCTTAAGAAACCAAAGCTGCATACAAATATTCAGCCAAAAGGAGGTCAAATGGGGTATTATTCATAATATCAAATAAATTTAGAGATGACCTAAATGTTCCACAACAGAATGGTTAAATAAAGTATATGGCACATCCATATGACAATACAATGTAGACAGAAAAAAAATTTTTTTCAAAGAATTAGAAAAACATTTCCCCCCTATTTATCTTTTTGTTCCACTTCTCTGAGATGACAGTTAACAGTTTAGTTTATATCCTTTCTATATACTGTAATATAATTTTCTACAATTTGTTACAAGGGGCTATCTTTGATAATATTTATCAAAGTGGGAAAAAGATGAAGGGAATTTGTGCCATTCATGGTTATCCGTGCCTGTGCAGTTCGACGAGTTTGATTCAGAAGTCCACTTGTGAAATAGGTCACATTTTATTTCTCATGGAGAAGATGAAATAAGAAAGGTCATGGGCTTCCCTGGTGGCGCAGTGGTTGAGAGTCTGCCTGCCGACGCAGTGGACACGGGTTCGTGCCCCAGTCCGGGAAGATCCCACATGCCGCAGAGCGGCTGGGCCCATGAGCCATGGCCGCTGAGCCTGCGCGTCTGGAGCCTGTGCTCCGCAACGGGAGAGGCCCGCATACCGCCAAAAAAAAAAAAAAAAAAGGTCATGATGCCAAGTTAGGAAATCTCAGAACACTTTCTCGAAAGAAAAAGGGAAATATCTCAATTGCCTTAGTAGACCTGAACATCATTTCCTGCATCAAAATTGAATATATCTTAACTCAATACTTGACCTAAGATAAAATTAATTTACGCAAACTAAGGTTTCTTTAAGTTGGAGACTAATATCAAGATACAACAAAATAAGTATAATTCTAACTTCAATGACTAAGAAAGATCAAATCAATACAACTTCTTAGACTGAGCTATAAGAATCCACTGCTTGTTCTGATCATATAAACACACATGTAGGGACTTCCCTGGTGGCGCAGTGGTTAAGAATCCGCCTGCCAATGCAGGAGACATGGGTTCAATCCCTGGCCCGGCAAGATCCCACATGCTGCAGAGCAACTAAGCCCGTGTGCCACAACTACTGAGCCTGTGCTCTAGAGCCTGCAAGCCACAACTACTGAGCCCACGTGCCACAACTACTGAAGCCTGCGTGCCTAGAGACCATGCTCTGCAACAAGAGAAGCCACCACAATGAGAAGCTTGCACACTGCAATGAAGAGTAGCCCCTGCTTGCCACAACTAGAGAAAGCCCTCGTGCGGCAACAAAGACCCAGCGCAGCCAAAAATTAATTAATTAAAAAGCATACATGTAGGTATTTTTAGATATACAAATTATTAAAAAGCATCTAAAATGTTCCTGACTTGGGGAAAACAGACATTCTCACACATTGTTGGCCATGATAATTTGCTACTAAAAAGGAATTTTAGTAGCTGATTCCAGGCCTAGGGGAGTCTACCAGATAAGCCAGGCATTACTTTTTTTTAATTATTTTTTAATTTTTATTTATTTTTGGCTGCATTGGGTCTTTGTTGCTGCACGCGGGCTTTCTCTAGTTGCGGTGAGCGGGAGCTACTCTTCATTGCAGTGCGCGGGCTCTCACTGCGGTGGCTTCTCTTGTTGCGGAGCATGGGCTCTATGTGTGCGGGCTTCAGTAGTTGTGGCTCATGGGCTCTAGAGCACAGGCTCAGTAGTTGTGGTGCATGGGCTTAGCTGCTCTGCAGCATGTGGGATCTTCCCAGACCAGGGTTTGAACCTGTGTCCCTGCATTATTGGCAGGCAGATTCTCAACCACTGTGCCACCAGGGAACCCCCGGGCATTACTTATTGTGCCAAAAAACAAGGAACCTTTCAAAGACTAATGGAGTTCTGTCAAAAGGATGAAGATAGGAACAGCTTTGAGGGACCCCTACTGTCCAATGTTGGGACAATTTAAGCATCAAAAAAAAAAATCACTGTGGGCTTCCCTGGTGGCGCAGTGGTTGAGAGTCCGCCTGCCGATGCAGGGGACACGGGTTCGTGCCCCAGTCTGGGAAGATCCCACATGCCGCGGAGCGGCTGGGCCCGTGAGCCATGGCCGCTGAGCCTACGCATCCGGAGCCTGTGCTCCACAACGGGAGAGGCCACAACAGTGAGAGGCCCACGTACAGCAAAAAAAATAAAATAAAATAAAATAAGAAAGCTTGCCATGATCTATGGCAAGATTTCCATGATATATTAAATAAAGCAAGATGAAAACTATAAAAATTGGGAGGAATATGACTCTACAGTTGTACACAAATGTACAAAATCACCTTGGAGACATCATAAACGAATATTTACTTATGGGATAGAGGGAGAGAAACAGGACAAATGAGTGAAGAGTTGGGAGTGCTTCTTAATACCGTTCTGATTTTTGAATCATGTAAATGTGTTTTCTATTCAAAAAGCAAGTAAATTAACACAAAATTCCTGATATTGCTCCAAATAATCAAGAACAAAAACATTTATACAGCACATGGCAGAGAAATGGACACTTTCTGTATTCACTCAAAATGTACACTGCAAAAAAAACAAAACACTAATCACAGCTAGAGAGAACTGCAGGCAATGACAAAAATCACTGACTATGGTCACAACACAGTCATGTTCCAAAATGTCTGTGAAAACTTAAAAAGGCATTCTAAGACATACAGCTTCTGGGTTTGGTTTTTGCAAAAACCACAAATTCAGTTTGTTTGGGATCATCTTATCTGATGGTATCCATTTATAGTCCTTACAAAGCCCTTCAAATGATTAGGTAATATTGTCTATTAAGATACTGCACCACTACTGATGTGAGAATTCTATATTTTAGAAAATAAATAGTACTATTTATTAGGTAATACTGTCTGTTAAGATGCTGCACCACTACTGATGTGAGAATTCTGTATTTTAGAAAATAAATAGTACTTACCCTCTTTTTAATTTCTTCTTGCCTTTTCTTCTGCTGCCGTTCTTTCTCTTTTATCTTCTCTGCTGTTTTTTTCTTTTCTGAAATTTTTACTTCTGAAAGTAATGTTTTTAATCATAGTTATCTTGAATACTTTCCAGTTTATGAATGAGACAGACATCATACTTATATACTTCAAGAGACCAAACCTCACATAGCTCCAATTTCATATGGGGATTTCCTGGCAAATAAGAATAGGAAAGTTCTGGGACTCTTCCTTTCTCCTCTCTAATCTGACCCCTAAGATCCAAACATCTCCCTTCTTATTTCCCTACAGTCCTTTAGGCAGGACTTAGATCATTCAACTATGATGCCTTATTTTTTACTCTCTCCTTTAACAAAAGCACTCAAACAGAAATTTGGCAGGTATCTAATCTGATTATGTTTTGAGGAGAGAGAAGAGATACAGGGAGAAGAGAATGAAGTGGTAACGGAAGGATGTTTGGTTTCTAAAAATAACCAAAATTTCTGATTTTGTAGGCATTTTCTCATTTGTCTTAACATAAGCATCAGATGTTCACTAAGATATAAAACCAAAAATGGAAGAACCCCAATGGCTTACCTGGTTTTACTTCTGCTTCTTCTTTTTTTTCATCATCATCATCATCATCCCAGTTATCCTAAAGAAAACGACCTCCGTTAATAATTCTTGCATGTTTACTTTTCCACGTGATCTTTATTATTAGCTTGTCTAACCCCACAGAAACAAGTTTGTTGGGGTTTTTTTTTGGTGTTGCATTAAATTTATAAATTAATTTTGGGAGAACTGACATTTTATAATGTTGAACTGCCCTAGCCAAGAAAAAGGGCTATCTTTCCATCTGTTCAAGGCTCCCTCTGTATCTTTCAAGGAGTGTTTTAAAGTTTCTCTTACAGGTTTTGCACATTTCTCTTTAGGTTTATTCCAAAGTATTTCATCATCTCTGTTGCCACTGTAAATATGTTTTTTTTTTCCTTTTATGTCCTCTAACCAGTTACTATTTTAGTATAGAAAAGCTATTGGTTTTTGTATGTTAATTTTATACCTTGCTACCTTACTAAATTCATTTCAGTTAAGTTAGTTCCATCATTGATTTTCTAGGGTTTTCCCAGGTATACTACCATATCATCTGCAAACAAGAGATAGCTTTATTCCTTCTTTATCAATTCGTGTGCCTCCACAATTGATTTTTCTTATCTAACTGCACTGGCAAAACCTCTAGTACAGTGTGAATGAACAGTGGCAGAGAAAATGGGCATCATTGCTTTGTTCTTCTCTTAATGGAAATGCCTCTAGTGTTTTCCCCATTAAGTGCTATGTACCCCACCACATTTATGCAGTAAAATTTAATCTTTTCTTTTATTCCCTCTGGATTCCAAGTCAATTAGAAAGTCTTTTTTTTTTTTATTTATTTTTGGCTGTGTTAGGTCTTCGTTGCTGCACACGGGCTTTCTCTAGTTGCAGCGAGTGGGGGCTACTCTACATTGAGGTATGCAGGCTCCTCACTGCAGTGGCTTGTCTTGTTGTGGAGCACGGGCTCTAGCCGCGCGGGCTTCAGTAGTTGTGGCTCGCGGGCTCTAGAGCGCAGGCTCAGTAGTTGTGGTGCACAGCCTTAGTTGCTCCGCGGCATGTGGGATCTTCCCGGACCAGGGGTCGAACCCATGTCCCCTGCATTGGCAGGTGGATTCTTAACCACTACACCACCAGGGAAGCCCAGAAAGTCTTTTCTTAAAGCAAGGAATTTTCTTCTAGAACATGTATGCTTTCATTGTTTTTTCATTTAGATCTCTGATCCACTGGAGGTTTTTCTTTTGTATGGTATGAAGTATGGATCTAATTTTATCTTTTTCCAAATGGTTACCCACTGTCACAGCACCATCTATTGAAAAGTCCACCTTGCCAATATTTTCTAACGATAAATGGAGTATAATCTCTAAAAGTTGTGAACCACTATGTTGTACACCTGAAATTTATAATATTGTAAATCAGCTATATCTCAATTTTTAAAAAAGTCCATCTTTGCCCTGTGATTTACCATATACTAAATTTTCTTAGGTACCTAGTCTATTTCTGTTTTCTGTTCTATCGCACCGGTCTGTTGTCTCTTCACGTACCAGTACCGACTGTTTTGATTAGAGGCTTTATCGTATGTAAGCTGGGGCTAGTCACCCCTTGCAGGTTTTCAGGGTTTTTTACTGTTTTCCTGGCCATTCTTGCACATTTGTTTTTCCATATGAATTTTTATATCAACTTGTCTAACTCCACAAAAAAGCTTCTCCATTAACAATTAAAACACAAGACAACCAAGCCAAAACTAACAGCCTCTCTTAAATAATTCAGTTGTTTTAAATGAAAAACTGAGCAGTCTTTATACTTCTTACTTCCCCAAATGTAAAAGCATCCAACATTCTAGCTAATGGCTTGATTATTTCAAGCAATATTCCATACAACACAACCCTGGTTAATGAATTAAATCTTTATAAAAATTTAAGCCCAACACTATAAATCAACTATACTTCAATTTTTTTTTTTTTTTTTTTTTTTTTTTTTTGCGGTACGCGGGCCTCTCACTGTTGTGGCCTCTCCCGTTGCGGAGCACAGTCTCCGGACGCGCAGGCTCAGCGGCCATGGCTCATGGGCCCAGCCGCTCCGCGGCATGTGGGATCTTCCCGGACCGGGGCACGAACTCGTGTCCCCTGCATCGGCAGGCAGACTCTCAACCACTGCGCCACCAGGGAAGCCCTATACTTCAATTTTTAAAAATTAAATTAAAAAAAAGTTAATCCCAGTATTAGAAAAGTCAAGAGCTGATCAACAGCTTCATGGAACCCGCTCCCTAACTTGGGCAGGGCACTTTAAGGTGGATCTATACTGTCTTTACAGTCACAGTCACTGGGCAAAATATAAACCAATTATCAAACAATCTTCTAAAGGCTCCACAGAATTTAGAAGGTTTAATAGACAAAGACACAGCCCTGTGTTTAAATAGGCTTTAATCTATAGGTAGCCTGACCACTGTCTCAACAACCGCCAGGCACACCAGGACACGCCCACTGGAAGCTGAGCCACAGCATGGCAGGTGCAAAGCAGGAGGCCCTGACGCTACTGGAAGAGGCAGAAGCTGACTAATGTGCCATAACTATGACACCAAGCTTCTGGTTTTTAACAAGACAGGTCATAAATCTGAATCAGCATCCTAGGTATATAAACTAACCAATCCTTGATTCTTAATAAAAATTTGTAAATCCAAAGAAATAAAAAGTCCTGATTAAGGCTGCCATGGGGTCTGCAAGCAGTGGGAAGAACTTTGTACAAAAGCATTTTTATAATAACTTTACCTTCGCAATTTAATCCTTAGTTCATAGTTAACAAACAGAATGAAAGCAAACCAGCCAGTCATTGTTTGAACATCTAAGATACTAGATTAGAAATTAGACAGCAAATGTTTATATTACCCTGCTGGTTTGCTTAAGTGCTTGTATCAATACACCATAGTACAAAAGGAACCAGAGAACTAAATATAGAAGTTAACTACTACCAGGAGTTTTTTGTCATTTTAATCTTCACAGAACACAGGAAAGCTGGGTCTGTGAGTGATATGCTGCTTAGATGGTGCTTCAGATAAAAGGACCAACTGCTTACTTCCAGGGGATGTTTATTTATAACTCCCTACTAATACCAGTGATGATGATAATAATGATAGATAACATTTACTGAGGGCTTACTTTGCACCAAGCACTGTGCAACGTACTTTATGTTTTATTTTTACTTTTTAAATTTTGGCTGCACAGAGAGGCTTGTGGGATTTTAGTTCCCCAGCCAGGGATTGAACCTGGACCCTTGGCAGTAAGAGCACGGAGTCCTAACCATTGGACAGCCAGGGAATTCCCCAAAGGACTTTACATATAGTAACAGTTAACCCTCACAAAAGTTCTGTAAGTAAGGTGGTGTTATCCCTACTTTACATATAAGTACACTAAGGCCCAGAGATAGCTATCCTACAATCCGAATGGAAAAATAATGAAGGAACCTGTTTTGAACAGGCCAAAGTTCCTTTAAAGCGTCATATTAAACATGACTTCTTACCTGAGTGCTGAAGTATAAAATATATGTCTGGGAACTAGGTCCCTCCACACCAAAATTTGTTCTTTCAATTAGTTCTGGAATGAGGTCCCCTGGAATTTCAAGGAACCCCATATCAAAGAGAAGGGTTACAGTACATACTAAGATATGCCCAGCTACAAATATGTCAATTATTCATCTCAAATTGCCTGTGCTAGATTTCCACTAATTTTAACAAATGAGTCTAGCAGCCTCTGGTACTAGGAGGCCAAGAAGGGAGAGGTATAGCTGAAAATGAGCAGCTCCATCCCAGTAACTCCAACATAGAGAAACAGCACAACAGAGTAACATTTCTGTTCAATGCTGATGTGCCTCAGTTCCCTTTACCAGTAAAACATCACCCCACCCATATCACTGCTCCTTCAGTATCTCATTCGCACTAACTCTATGCTCCACCTCTACCCCGCCCTGGTTTCCCTATCAAAGAATAAACCTTATTCTAGACAGTCATTACATTGTCCCATCAGTGCAAGCATAACTAGGCTACAGAGAATTCCACCACAGAATGGATTTCAGTAGCAAAAACAGTGGTCCCTAGTAAGTCCTGGAAACAACCATGACATCTGCTCCTCAGTTCATAAAAGGACCATGAAAGGCACCCTCACCCCAGACTGCTTGAAACAGTAATAACTGCCCTGAAGTTATTCCTATACTGGGGACAAGTTCCTAAAGAAGGGAGCATAGTGATATCAGCAAGAAGAGCCTGGCCATACTTCCAAATAGATGCAATCCCAAAAGCAGAAGGCCAGGTAGCTTTCCCCCAGAACTTAAAGAGTTTTTGCATCCTTAGTTGTAAAAGTAAATGTATAAAAGTAGAATGTCTATATCTGCCTAATTTTCCATAAACATCAGGACTTTGTAAATACTGACAATAAATTCAGATAAAATGTAAGAAGGGTTCCAAGAGAAACACCTAAAATGAATACTTAAAATAGAGAGTTAAGTCTATAATTTTGTAAGCCCTAAATGGTTGTTTTTGGTTCAAGAGATTACCTATAAATACTGAGTTAAATTCTTTACCCAATTATCATTGGTAGCCAATAACTCTTCCAACTATAATATCCGATCTATCTCCAAAAGTATTAACCAGGCTGCTCTCCTAAAATGGCCAGCTTCCTCAGAAGAGAGGCTGTTGATAAACTACTCACTTATCTATACTCATGTTCTACAGACACACACCCAGCATCATTTGAGCCATTTCTCTGAAAGAGATGGCTGCTTTTCAAGTTTAAAATCTGCTTCCTAATCAAATATGACTAAGAACTGAAAACATAACATAAAAAATTTAAACCCTGCTTTCTTTATTCCTAATAATGCAGTCAGTAGTTGGCCAGTCTGTCATTTTTATAATGTACAACTACAGAATGTCACATGCAATGAGAGAACACATTTAGGGCTGAAAATGTTTTCCAACTTAAGCAAGATATATTTATAGATCATCAAATAGAAGTAGCTTCAAATGAGCAGTAAATTTCTTCTGTCCCATAGCAATAGCCCATTAACTAACATATACTCCTCCCCCTTTCTTCTTTAGTTTGGTTTAGATAAAGCATAATCTCTTGCAGTAAGAGTCATTTACTGGTGTTCTGTAAGCTGTACCAACCTGCTCTGAGAAGCCTCAGAACTCTGTAGTGAGCTCCTGCCATGGCTAGACCTGCCAGGAAACTTTAGTTCTTAAAAGAAGCCCAAATATTCTTCCATCACCTCAGAACTATGATGGTCTCTGGAAGCCAAGGTACCTGCCTCAATAAATTCTACTTCACTTAAGTCAATTCATTAAGTTTTTAACACCCTACTATGGCTCAGCACTCTGCTGAATTCCATCTTATTGCTGACCTGTCTCATATTTGGAACTGTTATCAATTCTACTTTAAATTCCTGGCTAAGCTAGATCAAGAACAAGACACTGAACTCTAAACAAGTGGCTTATTTATTTTCAATGGTCCAGCATGACAAATATATTAGGTAAATATTTTTCAGTATTTTTTTTTGCCTTTTAAATTCTTAAGATGTCATTTATTGTGTTTTTCTTTAAAAAAGGAAAAAACAAAACAAAAATGTAAAATGAGATTCAAATTGCAAAACAAAGGAGAATACAGAGGCACAAGTGGAGGAGTTTACTCGATAGAAACAAGGTAGCCGAGTCTAATTATGGCGAACTGGGTGGGGGGCCGGGAAGGGGTAATGGATGCCTTATTGTAAAAATAACCATCCTAACTAAAAACTTACTAGTTTATAAAAAAAACTATCAGGGTATTGAAATGATATAATTGGTATTTTCTTCAAAATAATCTGGTTGGGGGAGGAGAGCAGTAAGTGCGGATACAGAAGATATAAGATTGGTCATGGTTTTTAAAAATTTTTTTTTCTTTATTTTTTATTTTTTGGCTGTGTCGGGTCTTAGTTGTGGCACGCAGGCTTCTCTCTAGCTGTGGTGTGCAGGTTCTCTCTCTAGTTGTGGCGTGCAGGCTCCAGAGTGGGTGGGCTCTGTAATTTGCAGCACATGGGCTCTCTAGTTGAGGTGTGTGGGCTCAGTAGTTGCGGCACGCAGGCTTAGTTGCTCCGTGGCATGTAGGATCTTAGTTCCCTGACCAGGGATTGAACCTGCATCCCCTGCATTGGAAGGCAGATTTTCTACCACTGGACCACCAGGGAAGTCCCTGGTCATGGGTTTATTAAACTTTTCTTTCCACTTCTTTATATGTTTAGAACTTCTCATAAGTTACACACACACACTTCCAGATACCCATTTCCTAGCAAAATGCCACCTTCTGAGAATTCCCCAGCAATCTCCAATTTCTTTGAAATACAGATGCCCTACTTCAGAAGTACTGTTTCCAACGCTTAAAAATGTCCTTACTCTGGTAGATATAAACTATTAACCAGGATAGGATCCTAACAGACAGTTGAATGGGCATGAGGCAGGCAGTTTTCAACTAAGTCAGCTCTCTAGGATCTTTGTTTGTTTGTTTGTTTTTGCAGTACGCTGGCCTCTCACTGTTGTGGCCTCTCCCGTTGCAGAGCACAGGCTCCGGATGCGCAGGCTCAGCGGCCATGGCTCACGGGCCTAGCCGCTCCGCGGCATGTGGGATCTTCCCGGACCGGGGCACGAACCCGTGTCCCCTGCATCGGCAGGCGGACTCTCAACTACTGCGCCACCAAGGAAGCCCTCTCTAGGATCTTTTAAAGAAATTCTGTAATAACATTACAGAAGCAAATGTCTGAGATGATTGATCACAGCCAGAAGTTTTCTCAAAACAAACTCCACACCCTTTGAATAAATCTAGTTTCTAATCTGTTTCACTGAAATGATGGGATACTAGTAAAATGGAGTAAAAGTTGTATTGTTCCTGCGTGCAGTGGGTAGGTACTCACTGCCTTCTTTCTTTCTTTTTTTCTATCTATCTATTTGGCTGCGTTGGGTCTTCGCTGCTGCACGTGGGCTTTTCTCTAGTTGTGGCGAGCGGGGGCTACTCTTTGTTGCAGTGCACGGGCTCCAAGCGCACAGGCTTCAGTAGTTGTGGCACGTGGGCTCTAGAGCGCAGGCTCAGTAGTTGTGGCACACGAGCTTAGATGCTCCAAGGCACGTGGGATCTTCCCGGACCAGGATCGAACCTGTGTCCCCTGCACTGGCAGGCAGACTCTTAACCACTGCACCAGCAGGGAAGTCTGTGCCTTCTTAATCAACATAGCCTACACATCATTCCAGCAATGGGGAAGGAATCCAGAGATATATGCCAAGAAAATAATTCCTCCCACTGCCTCTACATAACATCAGGATAGTACAGAAAGGGAATATAAAGCTAATGTGACAGGAAAGTACGCTCCCTAGTTCTTACCTTTTCACTGGGAAGAAGCATAGACTCCCCCCTACCATGAATATTAAAAATTCTACAGTTTCACCTATACGCACTGCCACTTTCAGACAGCTATCTGAAAAGTCAAGGGCAGCAAAATGCTATATCTACTGAAAAACAGTAAACTACTGAAGCAAGTTACTGTAACGAGGACCTCAGTTTTCCTTTCATTTCTCAGGACACTACAAATGACATTAAACCTATACTCTTAAAGGTTAAACACTAGATGCTGACATAAACTGAAGAACTTACTGTTTCTACATACCTTACTTTTGAAGGACTTTTCAAAAATTCACATACTGTATTATTTAAGGACTATGATTATTCGATCTCATGGTAACTAAACCTTGTTAGCATCTCCTTACAAAAGGATTAAATGCTAAAACATTAGAATTCAGAAATTTGGTATTATAGGTATCCCTCACTTTTTAAAGTTCACTTTATGCCACTTCGCTTTTTTGAATGACCCTCGTTAATAACTGTGCTCGCTAAGTGAAAGAAATCCAAAGAGGATTTTCACTTTTATTACAAGTGAAAATAGCATTCGTTTTTGCACTGAGCCATTATAGAGGCAGCGTGCACCCAAGCAGCAAGAGTGGCACTGCCAAGGCCAAGCTCCTTCTCCACCAAGCTACTCAGCATCTCAGCATCAAGCTGCCATAGCTTTGAACTGTGTCTGCAAGCATCTGTGCTTTACCTTGATTCATCCTGTGCATTTGTTAGCAAGATGTGTCCTAAGGCAATTGCTTCTTTCAGCTCAGGGAAGGTTTCATAGGAATGCTCTACTTTCGGATAGCAGGGAAAACCTGTACTCACTACCATTCAAGGTGACAAATTTCAACTCTAGATTGGTAACCTCTGAGCAAGCAAAAACTTGCTTGATAACCATGGTCATTCAGTTCAAAACAAAAAATTCACAGTAAACAGCCACCGTGGAGAGAACTTACTCCTACTGAGCTTAAGCACAAGAAAATGTGGCACAAAAATAACCCCAGCTACTCGATCTAAACAGCCTAAAGATATTTTCCATTAGCCAGAAAAATACTCTCTTGCAGAGAGAGAGAATTAACATTTACTGAGTGCCTACCAAGTGCCAGGCAACTCTGCTTAATGCTTGACATATTATCTCATTTAAAGTGCAAAATAATCCTCTGAGGTAGCTTCTGTAATGACAAGATTGGGAAATGGAAGAGAAAGAAAAAAGGATTAAAAAACTGGTTCATGACCACAAACAGAAAATGTCAAGGCAAAAATATAGATCCAGGTCTGTCTATTCCAAACTACTAGGAATCAAACTACTCCATGATCACCTTAATTTGGAAGTCTTGGAGAAACTCAACAGAAATAAACCAGCATTTCAACATGGAAATAAAATGGACAAGTTCAGCTTTCTACTCCAATATCAACTTCAAAGTTTATGTAAAAGAAATAAGCTACTTGTATAAAAGAAAGAAATTCTGCACTAAAAGAGTGCAAAGAGGCGAGATGACCTTTAGGGTACATAAGATTTACCTTTTTGTAAATAAGATTTACAACTTATAAATCTCCAAAATTAGTTCCAAGTGGTCAGAATTATATTTATCAGGATTGACACCATTAAATACAATAATTTCAGTCAGTCTTCTTCATGATATCAGTCTAGACTACTTCATTCAAACTTCATTTTCTGATAATTCTTTTCTGATTTCTCTAGTCGTTTCTTCTCACTTATTCCCAATTTTCATAACAGATGTCTTAACTCCTACATCCACTCTGCACAGAAAAAGTGAAAGGACAAATCTGAACTAAAGACTCAAAACAGAAAATCTGCTACAATGTAGGGAGGTAACTAATATCTTGCAATGAGGCTGATAACACAATCCATTCCCATGTCTATACAACATTTAAATGAAACATTTAAGTATCTTCACAATAGTATTGCTCATTTATTAAACCCAAGATTTGCAAAGCTCGCGTCATCCCTGAACCTCAGGCTGTTCAATGAATTGGACATCCACCTCATCAGACTCAGGTAAAATGTAACAAAAGCAGTATTAACACAAAATTCAGAGTGATTACCTAGCTTAAATTTTTTTTCAACCCAAGCAGAAGGATTTGTAGGGTTGTTAGCATGAGCTGAAGGGTAGAAGTTAGAAGAGTAAAACATTCACCAAATGAATTGAAACCATAAACAACCATTTTCCAACTCATACTAAACCTTATCTTCACAAAAATAAAAAGATTTTGAGAAGTTTGTTAGTAAGAGTCTTAACATTCTGTGCTTGAGACTTCTGTAGCTACCTGAAAAACAAAAACGAATGCAGTAGTCATAATGTCATCTGAAGCCCCCAGGAGTTCTCAAAAACAAACGAAGACGGTAAATCAGGTTCAAATCTACAAGGCATAGGAAAAACAACCACCAAAAGAACACAAAACACTGACTCCCTCGTCTTCTCCAACCACCAAATCTTCACTATTTCCTTACGCGTTCGTGTGTAAATGAATAATAGGTCGCTGTGTGGACTACCCAGGTTTCTCATCACTAACTGCTAGCTATCTCAGTACTCAGTTCATCCTTTTACCACAGGATGGGAGAAGGGAGGCTAAAAATTGTTGCGTTTGTGTGGGGGGAAAAAAAAAGGTGGCTAAAATTAAACCACAATATTTCACTCATCCAACACCTCGAACAAACTCTACAAATGGGCCTTCGGGGATATAAATGAGTTATTGGCCCTGGGGAGACCTGAGCTTGAAAGGGCAGGTGGGTTGCAAGACTTTCCATATGGGATAAGCCAGAGGCTCCATTCTCAGCTTCCCAGTCTCATCCCCGCGAGCAACTCCAGACCGCGAAGTTTGCACGTGGGCCGGTCCAGCAGCTGCTGTCACCTCCCGTCGCCAGTTGGCGGGTGGGATCCAGGCCGGAGCGCAGACCTTCAAAGAAGGGCCGGGGCTAGGGCTAAGGCTAGGGCTGGGGCCAGCGACTCGTTAGGGAAGTTCAACAGACCACGCTGCCCGCCTCCGGCCCATATGGCCGGCGAAAAGAGGGGAACAGGGCACCGCCAGGCCCTACGCTCGAGCCTAGACCCACGGCCCGCAGGCCCGGGCGGCGCCCCCGGGCCCACACTCCGTCCGCCCGCCCGTCGGCGGGCAACTCTGCCCGCGACACCGCCAGCCCGCTCCAACACTGCTCGGAGCCCCGGCCCGCACCCACCTTGACGTCCTCGTCCTCGTCCTCGCCTTCCCAGCGGTCCCCGCCGGCGGTGCCGCCGCCCCCCACCTTCCGCACCGGGTCTTCCACGGAGAACGTGTCCGCGTCTACGGAAAAGAGCGAGCCACGTTAATGCCTCCCTGGGTGTGGGGCCAGCGCCGGCCCAGGCCCTGCTCCCGGAACTTCTCCTCACCCCAGGAGTCGGAGTCCCCCGCCGCTGCCGCCGCCATCTCGAGCCGGGTGTAAGCGTGTGCAAGTAGAGAGCGAGCAAAGAGTTAGCGCGGCGGATGTGAGTCACTGGATCTGCTCTCGTTGACCGGCGCAGGGCACGCTGGGACCTTGGCTGACTGAACGCCAGGGCCCAGGCCCCGCCCCTTCTGGCGGCGGCTGGGGCGACGTGCGCGCGGGCCGGAAGGGGGCGCGGAATGCGGCGGGCAAGGCGGAGCGTCCTGTACTCCACGCCCCGGGGAGGTCCTGTGGGCTAGTGGGGTGGGGAGAGAGGAAGGGGCTGAGGGAAGGCACCCAATCCTGGGCCCTGGGAAGGAAATGTAAGTGCGGGAAAGTTAGCAGGGCGGTACCTTGCCTGGCGCTGGGCTCTCGCCTGCCCTCTCCACCCCTCCCCTGCCAACCCCATCCGCGCCCCAACCAGTCGGATGCGCCCTTCCTCTGGTCACACGGATCGCCTCTGGCTGCCGCTGGCTGACACCTAGGAAACCCACAACCTCTCCACGCCGCACTCAGAAGCGGGCTCTGAACTCCACGCCCACCTATGGGGGCGGTGGATTGGCCTCCCCGATCACTGGAGGGCGCGGTTGCGCTGGGCGAGGTGGGGTCCCTCTGGAAGCCGGGGTACGCAGGGCTCCCGGGAAGAAGCGAGCGGAGAGGGCCGAGCTCCTGGCAGCCTTCCCAGCCAGGGTGCTCAGAGTCAGCTCCTGGCACACTTGCCTCCAGTTCGTCACGAAGGAATCGAAGGCAGCCCCAGTGCTCAAGGATTTTCCCTTCCTTTGAGCTCCTTGAAGCCAATACATGATTCATTCTTTCGCAGAATAATTTCGGAACTCGGTCTGCGCTAAGCATAAACTCTAGCCTTGCCCTAAAGGAGCGCACAATCAAGTAGCAAAAATAGACATGTAAACAAATTTCGACACAGTGCGATGACTGCAACAAAAAGAAGCATTGCGAGGTTAAATGTAAATGGGTAACATTAACCGCGGGGGGCGGGCGGGGAGCGGTAGGCCACTTGAAAGGCTTCGGGAGGGTAAGCACTGCAGTAACGAGTTTTAAAGACGAAGTGAAATTTGCTCCAGTGCATTTCCCGTAGAAAGATTGCATGTGGTCCCTGGTCTGACTGAATGGCGCAATTGGAGATAACCTGAACAGGTAAACTGATCGTAATAAAGGGTTTAAGATGGGTTAACCTGCACTCTGTCCTTCGGGCCATTGGGCTCCACTGCAGGATTTTCAGAGGCGTGCAGTTTCAGATATTTTTATTTTGTTTTTGTTGTTTTCTTAATTTATTTTTGAATATGTAACACACGTACTTGGTACAATGTTCAAGTTATAAAAGGGTATACACAGTGATCAGCCATTCTGTTTTTTCTGGTGGCAACTATGTTTCCCATTTCTTGTGTACCTTTTCAGAGTCTACAAATAGTACACATTTTATAAAAGATGGTCTTCCAAAAGATATCCTACAGCCCACTTACTCAAAGTTTGTTCCTGATCAGCAACACCCGGGAGCTCGTCAGAAATGCAGAATCTCAGACTCCATCCCAGAATCATAATCTGCCTTTTAACGAGATCCTCAGATGATTGTACGTTAAAGAGTGAGAGGCAATGCTATACAGCCATCCGTTGATAAAGAGGGATTGGAAGGAGGTAAGACAGAAGGCAAGGAAAGACTAGAATGTAAGGTCCCTAGGGCACAATCTGTCTTTTATTAAGTTATATCTCCAGCATTTGGCACAGTATCTAATACATAAGTAAATATTTTATGAATTAATAGAGAAGAACACCATCCTAAAGCAAGGCGGTGGCCAAAGAGGAAGGAACCAATCAGATAAATAGTTAAGGGTCAGAATCAACAGAATTTAGTGACTCTGATGATTAATTTTATGTGTCATCTTGGCTAGGCCATGGTACCCAGTTTTTGGTTAATCACTAGTCTAGTTGTTGCTGTGAATGTATTTTTTGTTTATGATTAACCTTTAAGACACAGATTTTTGGTAAAACAGATTACCCTCCATAATGTGGATGGGTCTTATCCAATGAATTGAAGGCATTAAGAAAACACACCGAGGGCTTCCCTGGTGGCGCAGTGGTTAAGAATCTGCCTGCCAGTGCAGGGGTCACGGGTTCGAGCCCTGGTCTGGGAAGATCCCACATGCCGTGGAACAACTAAGCCCGTGTGCCACAACTACTGAGCTTGTGCTCTAGAGCCCCCGAGCCACAACTACTGAAGCCTGCGTGCCTAGAGCCCGTGCTCTGCAACAAGAGAAGCCACCGTAATGAGAAGCCCGCACACCGCAATGAAGAGTAACCCCCGCTCGCCGCAACCAGAGAAAGCCCTCACGCAGCAACGAAGACCCAACACCGCCAAAAATAAATAAATTTTTAAAAATTAATTATTTTTATTTTTTTTAAAAAGGGGGGCTTCCCTGGTGGCGCAGTGGTTGAGAGTCCGCCTGCCGATGCAGGGGACGCAGGTTCGTGCCCCGGTCCGGGAGGATCCCACATGCCGAGGAGCGGCTGGGCCCGTGAGCCATGGCCGCTGAGCCTGCGCGTCCGGAGCCTGTGCTCCGCAACGAAAGAGGCCACAACAGCGAGAGGCCCACATACCGCAAAAAAAAAAAAAGAAAAAGAAAACACACTGAGGGACTTCCCTGGTGGCACCGTGGTTGGGAATCCGTCTGCCAATGCAGGGGACACGGGTTCGAGCCGTGAAGATCCCACATGCCTCAGAGCAACTAAGCCCAATGCACCACAACTACTGAGCCTGTGCTCTAGAGCCTGTGAGCCACAGCTGCTGAGCCTGTGAGCCACAGCTGCTGAGCCGTGTGCCACAACTGCTGAAGCCCCTGTGCCTAGAGCCCAAGCTCCGCAACAAGAGAAGCCACCGCAATGAGAAGCCGGTGCACCGCAATGAAGAGTAGCCCCCGCTCTCCACAACTAGAGGAAGCCCACGCCCAGCAACGAAAACCAAAAAAATAATTAATTAATTTTTTAAAAAAAGAAAAGAAAAGAAAACACACTGAGGAAAAAGGGATCCTGCCTACAGACTGCCTTTGGACTCTGCAGCATCAGCTCTTCCATGGGTCTCCAGCCTGCTGACCTGCCCTGCAGATTTGAGACTTGCCAGCTCCCACAATTACGTGAGCCAATTTTTCTTTCTTTTCCTTTCTTTTTCTTTCTTTCTTTCTTCCTTCCTTCCTTCCTTTCTTTCTTTCTTTCTTTCTCTGCACTGCACAGCTTGTGGGATCTTAGTTCCTCAACCAAGGATTGAACCCGGGCCCTCAGCAGTGAAAGTGCCATGTCCTAACCACTGGACAGCCAGGGAATTCCCTGTGAGCCATTTCTTAAAATAAATCTTTCTCTCTATATATACACATGCTACTGGTTCTGTTTCTCTGAATAACCCTGACTAACACAGTGACTGACTGGATATGGAGGAGGAGGGGAGGGGAGCTGTAGAGGATGATGCCTTTGGAGATTGAGTGGAAGTAACATCCAGCTATAGGTGCTCAAGTCAAAAACCTGGGAGCTATCCTTGCTTTCTTCCTCTCACTTACCCCTTAAATTTAGTCCATCACCAAGGTCTGTGAATTACTTCCAATGTTAATCTCGAATCCATGTCTCTTGCTACCACCTTAATCCAAGCTTTCTCTAGGCTGTTCTACTATAATATGCTTTCAATTGGTTTTCCTTCTTCTACTCTTCCCTCTCCACAGTCCATTCACTATACACCAGGCAGTTTATTTAAAAAATGTAAATTAGATCATCACACCCCTTCCTCCTAGTTGAAATCCCTTTAGTGGCTTCTTGGTGTTTGTTTGTTTGTTTGTTTTGGATTTAGATTCTGAAACTCCTTATGATGGCCTACAAGGCTCTGCACCATCTGACTCCTACCTCCCACCAACCCCCTTATGATGCCATTCCGTCTCATTAACATCATTGTTACTGGCCCTCTGAGGCTACTAAGCCTTTTCCTATTTTTGGACTTTGTGCTTGCTATTCTTTCTGTCCACAGTGCTCTTTCCACACCTTTACATGGTTGGCTTTTCTTCCTCCAAAATTCAGGTGTTACCTTTGTAGAAAGTTCTTCCCTGTTCTCCCTCCAGCAAGGGGCCTCTCCCAGTTACTCATCTTGTCGCTCTGGTTTTATCATAGCATTTATCACAATTTCTCATGACCTTGTTTCCTTATTTAATATCTGTTTGGAGCACAGGTATTTTGTCTGTGTTCTTTGCTACTGTATTCCCAGTGCCTGGCATGTAGTAAATGCTCCGTAAATGTTTCTGAAGATGCCTGAATGGTGTTTCTCATCATAATAAGGAATGAGGATAGGTTAAGTTTTTGGCCACACAGATCTTGACATTCCTCTGAGGCATCCAAATAGAAATGTCTAGTATATATTTGGAACTAGAGAGGTCTGAGCCACAGATAGAGGATTAGGAGTTATCTGATGATGGGGGTGGATGGAATCAAGTGAAGTAGAGGCCATCTGAAGATAGGATAGAATGAGAAACCTTGAAGGACATCAACATTTAAAAGTAGCCAGGAGAAAAAGGTATATAAAGGATAGTAAGTTAAAAAAAATTTTTGTATCCTTCCAATTCTACTACATTTTTTAATACAAATTTTAAAATGCTATGCAATATAGTATCTTTGAAAATTCACTGTTGTAAGTCAGGAGACCTGAGTTCTAAACATTCAAATGATCAGATTATATTGAACTGAACACTGGACACTTATGGTGAGGAGTGGGGAAAGCTCACAATGATTTCTCCTTTTCTGGAAATCATCCTAGTATACAAGAGTAGGTGGGCTCCCCAAGCCATTCTACTCCCTTACCATAGCTGATTTGAGAAGGGGGGTCAGAAGCAGATTATCTATGAATCTAATGAAGCTGTAGCTTCAGGGCCCCTCATTGCATAGGCCCCTTCCATTCTTCAAGAAAGCCCTCCAAACTGTATATGCTTCAAGCTGTATAAAATCTGAATCTGCCCCTAAGTGGGATATAAATAACCCAGTGGAACCATCAAATTATCTGGTAGCTAGTCTCCAAAGGTGGCCCTTTAATGAATAGTATCCAAGCCCTTATATAATTTTTGAGTCTGGGGTAGCCCTATGATTCATATTTAACCAGTAGAATAGGACAGAAGTGACACCCAAGGTAGGCTATAACAAGCCTTGCAGCTTCCACCTGTGCCTTTTGGAATGCTCACTCTGGTAGAAGCCAGCCACCATTTAAGAAGTCTTATTACCCTAAGATTGCCATGCTGTTTCAAGATAACTTTACAGAGAGCCTGTTTAGGGAGAGAGAAGTATTCAGCAAGCCCCTGGCTGTTCCAGATTATCCCAGCAGAGATGCCAGACATGGGAGCAAAGAAGTCATCTTGGACATTCAATCTAGTTGAACTGTCAGATGATTCCATCCACAGCTACCCTTTTTTTTTTTTTTTTTGCTGTGCAGCTTGTGGCATCCTAGTTCTCTGGCCAGGGATCAAACCCGGGCCCCCTACAGTAGAAGCTTGGAGTCCTAACCACTGGACCACCAGGGAATTTGCAATCCACAACTACGATCGCAACCACAGAAGACCCCAAGCAAGAGCTGTCCAGTTGAGCCCAGCCAGCCCACAGATCTGTGAGAGATAACTTATCTTAAGCCTCTTAAGTCTTGAGGTGAATTGTTATACAGTGATAACGGAAAGATTCTCTTTCCCAGGACTTTAGAATTTGGAACTCAAGACTCTCAGGGCCTGGGAGTTGGTGGCAGATGACAGCAGCCTGAAGGAAAGACCTCCTGATGAAGTGATGATTTCCCAAGCGACCTTACTTCCTCTTGCCTTCCCTTGAGGTCCAGTTGTCTAGCTCTTCCTTAAATGCCATGAGGTACGCCAGTATCTTTCTAGTAAATTCCATTATTGGCCTCAGCTAAAATTTTTAACAAATACATCATAGTAGTCTTATCTGCAGATAAGAAATCTTGAGAGGCTAAGCTCTGGTATACTTCAGTCTGTTTGGCACATAGTGGGCACTTAATAACTGTTGAATGACTGCATGAATAAATTTCTAGGCAAAACTGGTTTTTTCCTCAAAGAAAAACTCGCCCATGAGGCCATTGTTTCTCCTCATGAAAGGTAGTCTCAAAAGAAAATTAATACAGCTGCACCCCAAGGAAAGCTGCTTTTTTAATATATTACTAGTAAGCCCACAGCATTTTAGCAATGACCTGAACTAGGAAATAGTAAATAATTGGCTAAGAAGGTGCCAGATTCAATCGAATATCCCAAGGTGAAGACTCAGGAAAGCAAGCTTGTATATTTCTGAAGTGGTAGTACAGTCATCTGTATTTACTTGCCTGAAGATGTTCTAAGACAATGTACCTTCAAACAAACAAAAAGTGTTAACAGAAAGAAGGTGAAATATAGGGGAGGTGAGGCCAAAGAACAAGATTTGGACAGTCCCCAGAGAAAAGGCTAAGCTGACCTGCAGACTTCTGGCAGATACCTAGCAGAGATGAAGATGAGGGCATCCTGTTGACTTGATATTAGCCGTTATGATTCTCTTTCAGTAGACCTTCTCTCTGGTTCTACCCTTACCAAGCTGGCATCGGACTGTGATTTAGTTTCATAAGGAGGTAAATGAATGGAATTGATATTTGGTCTAAAAATTAGTGTTTTGTGAGTTTAGTTAGTGTGAACCAATTCCTCTGAATTTCATCAATTCTGAGTTGCACATTCAGAATCAATTTTCTGGACTTATAAATTGAAGTTCAAACTTTGAAATATGAGCTCATTCATTATATCATGTATTCAACAAATAATTATTGACGGCCTACCCTGTACCAAGTACTATTCTAGGTTCTGGGGTGTTAACTTCACGGTATTAAACCACATGCAATTGAAAATAGGGTGTGAGAGTTGGAGGTGCTATGCAAAAAATATGTGGGCTATATGTATGCTTCATTGATAAAGTTTTGAAACAGAAATTGAGAATAGAATTTATTCACAGAATTGTGCATGCTGCTTTTTGAAATAAAGAAGCTGGGAGACAATTGTCAAGAACTCTGTGCTGGAGACTTCGATTATTCCTTAAAACTAATCTGTGATCCACACGCTAATCTCTAGGGAAACCCTATAATCACACATAACACTATTCCCATCTTACAGATGAGCAGAGTGACTGATCAGTGTTTGTTGAACAAATTAACATCAAAACCTCTGCCTTTAAGAAGCTTCATCATTAAAGCCATAGGAGAGTAAATGCCAGCAGAAAAGAAGCAGGGCTGCTTATGGCTTATTTTTAAGTGAAGTGCCTTAAGCACCAGACTCAAAATCTCCTAAAGATGAAATAAGGCCAGGCTGAGGAGGCGGTTTTAATTGCAAATAGAACCAGATTAAAACTCATTTATAGGGACTTCCCTGGCGGTCCAGTGGTTAAGACTCCGCACTTCCAGTGCAGGGGGCACAGGTTCCATCCGTGGTTGGGGAACTAGGATTTCACATGCTGGCCTGCTTGGCCAACCCCCCCCCCAAAAAAAAACCACTCATTTATAAAATACCAAAATCACTGATTTGATTTACATGATTTGATGTAGAAACAACTAATGACTTTTTCAATTTTAACCCTCCTCCCCTAAAGAGCCTACCCAAGACGTGAAATGACGGCATCTGTCTCCTTTCAACTCCTATACATTTTTCCATACTTAACTTTTATATGGTGCCATAAAATCCTAGAGTACCTTCCCATTTCTATCATTAAGCTGGGCAAGCCATACTTTCCCTAGAACTTTACCAATCTCCGACCTCATATTGTCCATTACGATGCTACCCAATACATTAATACATTACATTACATTGGGTTAATACATTAACCCAATACATTAACCATATTATCGTGGAGAAAGGAAATTCTTTGTGTGGAACGAATTAAGTCAACGTCTGTATTTCTTCAAACTGGTCTCCCACTCAATCTATTCCATATTCAGCAGTCAAAGTGATCTTTTTAAAACAAATCTGATTATTTACCCCCTTGCTTAACTTCACCCCCTCCCCCAACCAAGCCTGGCTTAATATTCTTTCAATAAATGTTCTACAGATCTCAACTTAATACTTCTTCAGCCAATCCAAGCCTGACTTCAGATTAGATTGTGTTATTAGCCCTCAAAGCCAGTCTTTTCGTTCGTGTTCCTTTTCCCAGCAAATGTCAGTCTCCACTGCTAGCCTGTTAGCTTGAGGGCAGTGTCAGGTTTGCTTTCTTCTGCCATCCACAGAGCCTAGCACAGTTAAGGCAGTGTTTTTAAACGACTTTTTAAACGACTTTTACTGTCATCAGAAAGGCTACTTACAGCTACCTTCAACAATTGTCATACACCAAATATAACATTAAAGCTCAGTATATGGGAGCCACTAAAAGCTCTAGTTCATTTGGTTCACTGATTACTAAGAGACTTCTAACTCGGCAAGTCATTTACATGAGCCTGCTACCCCAACTACTTACTTCTCAAGCCATTTAATACTCACTCTTTAATTTCCTCATCCTCCATTTCTTCCTTCGCAGTTAGCATTATTTTCATCCAAAATGTTCTTAACCAGGGGTCCCCAACCCCCGGGCTGCGGACAGGTACCGGTCGGTGGCCTGTTAGGAACCGAGCCGCACAGCAGGAGGTGAGCAGCCGGTGAGCAAGCGAAGCTTCATCTGTATTTACAAGCTACTTCCCGTCGTCCCTCGTATTACCGCCTAGGCTCCGCCTCCTGTCAGCATTATGGTGAGTTGTGTAACTATTTCATTATATATTACAACGTAATAATAATAGAAATAAAGTGCACAATAAATGTAATGCGCTTGAATCATCCCGAAACCATCCCTCCCGCCGCCACCAGGCCGTGTTAAAACCGTCTTCCACAAAACTGGTCTCTGGTGCCAAACAGGTTGGGGACCGCTGTTCTTAACAATCATAGGTGACCTCTCCATTACCACTTCTCCAGTCTTTCTTTCCAGACTGCTTGCTGCTCATGTCTTTCTTAAAAAAACCTCCCTGACATCTGTGGTATTACAATAACCTGATTCTACTGCTCATTTCTGCCCCCTCTAGCTTCAGACATCTCCCAACACCCTGTATAGATCTCACACACCCTCAAGAAAATTAGCTGCTTTAACATTTCAGTTCTGGTAGTTATTTGTATACATGTTTCACCACCCATTTTACAGATGAACAAATTAAGGATCAGAGAACTCCTTTGTCTAGTAAGTGGATGAGTTCTTAAGTTCTTTTGAACTTCAGGTCTTTTGACTCTGAACTTTCCTTTTTATTACCCATACTCCTAAGTCAGCTATTCCCAAGTCCAGTCATTTATTTCTAAAGGCCTACTGCAGTGACACTCAAACCAGTCTGTGTGCATTACACTCCTTTCAAGCTCAGGGAAAATAGTTATCAAGTCTCATCCCAGCCAGGAACTGGGGCGGGGGGGGGGGGGGATGAGAAAAATGAAGAGATGTTGGTCAAAGGGTACAGACTTCTAGTGGTTTGAGGATCTAATGTTCCAAGGATCTAACGTATAGTATGGTGACTAGAGTTAACAATACTGTATTTAAGTCTCATCACAGAGATTGGGGTGGGACCAGCTTGCTATTTTGTTGTTATACTGGTTCAAGTTATTTAGCCCATTACATCAAGTATAATTTCATTTTAGCTCACCATAATCTGGTTCTTTCTTGCCATTTTCTCTCTACTTTTTAAAGCTAACCACTTCATTATTCAGGTTTTATGCAACTTCTGCACTTCTGGTAGTTCCAGAAATTAAGAATGTTATTCCTCCTAAAGTCATTACTTTGAGTAATGGTAATTAAGAGAGCTAGATTCTAATCCCAGCTTTGTGATCTTGGGAGGACACTTTTCTAGACACATTTTACATCTGTAAAATAAAGATGTACCCTTAGAAGATGGAATTTCCTTCTAGTTTAAATATTGGATTGTTAAACTCTAGGGCCTAGTTTGTACCACAAGCTTTTGCACTGAGTTAATATATTCTTTTATAAGAACACTTTGTTGGCTACATTCATTTTATAAACTAGGGAAAGCTTTGTATTTATGTACAAACATGATTATACAAAATGCCAATGCCTTGGGAAATAGCCTGTGGTAATGATACTTGAATTCAAGTCTCCTAGAACAGCTGTGAGGTCTTGGGTCACAGCCCTCTCTGAGCTTGTTTCCTTATCTGTTTTTTCTGTATCTGTAACATGCTCTATGTTCCTTACAGATCATCGAAAGAGAAAGCAATGTGAAAAAACTGTGTACTTGTAAACAAAGCACTATACAAATATAAGTTGTTAGATATTATATTGTTTCTAATGGCTGATAAAATATCACCAAAGAAAAGTGCTTCCATAAAAGTTTTATTTATCCCCACAACAACCCTGTGAGGTAGGGTGATCAGGGCATTTGAAGATGAGAAAACTAAATCTACATTACTTGTTCACGGCTATACTGCATAGTAAATATGTAGAAATTAAATTGAATATTTTAAATGTCCATGACTTTATATTGATTCATGTGGAAAAAGGCAGAGAGAATATTAACTCCCCCCTACCTTAATGCCAAAAGGACACTGCCTTGAAAAATCCCATTTCAAAAGATGAAAGTAGTATTTCATTGCTTATTTCTACAAAGATTTATAAAATAAAAAAATAGTGAAATATTTTACAGTTAATATATATAATGGTCTCATTCAGGGATATGTCCTTCAGCTGTGTATATGATCAACTATTCCAAGTGCTAGAAAATGCAAACTCTTAAAAAGTATGAAAGACATGAATGATAATAAGCAGTAACCTCAATCTTCTTTATTATTCCTCCATGCATCTTGAATAAGTTCTGTGAAATCTGGTCCCAGTTAAAACAAGAAAAAAGAAAACTCTACCACAAAGAGATGTCTGGTAAACTTAATTTTGTTGCCTATTCTCAACTCCCAAACCACTGTCACATTAAGTAAAGTAGTGATTTCCCAAATCTATGAGAATCACTTGGAGAGCTTTCAAAAAATACGAAACTCTCAGGCCCCACTCTAGACCCAGTGAGACAATTTGGCAGAGGTCAGGCCTCAAGAATCTGTATTTCAAAAGCTCCACAGAGTAATTCTAATGAAGAGTCAGGTTTGGGAACCAGTGATATATTTTAAAATACTAATAACTAATATAAAAACCATAAAGTAAGTATAAACTTGTTGCTCTCATCTCCCCTTTTAAAAATTTCTCAAAACACATAACCCTGGAACTCTTGCCTCTGGGCAAGTAATTTCAATTCAAGATACAGAGAAACATTTTATAAAAATGTATCCTAGTGAATGAGACTTGGATTCCAATAATAATTTAAATAGCATTTAAATATAAGATACTGAGTTCTGTGGTTCTTATTCTGAAATTTTTAAAATGTATTTTATACAGGTTCTTAGCAGGCTTTTAACTCAGGGGACGACATGAAAAGTAATGACATAATCAAGCACATAAGCACTGAAAAAATACTATACTCAAAAACAGCTCATGAGAGGAATAAGAAAGTGAATGAATGACAACCTAAGGCCTTTTGGCCCATACATTTTTGTTCCCAGTCCACTCTTCCCCTATAAGGGGAAATAAAATAAACATTCTTTCCTAGTTACTTGGCATAGTTATTTGGTGGGTGACTATTAACACTAAGTTAATTTAGATACACAAGTTTAAAAGAGATAACAAATAAATACCTAGGAAGACAAAGAGAAGTCAGGTCAGAAAACCTTAACTAGCTAATGATGTAGTATATAACACCATCATGTTAGGACAATTAAATGAAGGCTTCAGTGTCCTTTACATTTCAGCTTTATGTGACTGACACAAGACGTGGAAAAGATCTGGTCCTTATGAAGAAGTCTGTGCTCGCTGCAAAGATTTGTAGGGATAATGAAATGCTTTCTTCACCGATGAGATGAAGTCTCTGTTTTTCAGCAAGTTGACTAAACAAAACAGTAAAAAACAAACTTCTTTAGATGGTTGAATGCAAGTAATATCTAGTTGAAAAAGTCATTGGCCAAAGATAACTTTTTTTAAAAAAATGATTCTATGTTTAACCATCCCCCCCCAAAACCCAAAAAACAAACAAACCAGGAAAACCAAAGTAATATAAAAACACAATGTACACATCCATTTTCACTGACAGTTACAAGAAAATAGCCATTTATAGAAGTTACAATGCTTTCAACAAATGCCCCCAAAATTTTGGGAAACAATAAAGCCATCAGGTAAATAAATATACATACTAGCTAATATAAAACAATTTATGCTTTTAAATTGTTGTCAACTCTCTTTTAAGACCCAAGGAGAAATATGGTGCTATAAATCTGATTAGGGCTACATATATTACATGGAATTAAAAAACACAACTGATTAAAACATCCTAACAATAATACAAATATTTAAAAGAATGTCTTTAAAAGTCAGACATTTACCACTGGAAATATCACAATTATAATATGTACTTCAGAGTCGTAATGTGTATATAGGTCACTTTTGCTGTGTCTTATCAGGTATCCATCTCTCCTGCATTTACTAGTCAGTTTTTAAGAGTTCATGTTTTCTGTGTGAACTGAAGAGGCTGGGCACATCTCAATTCATAAACACCTCCATTTAACTAATGGAAATGTTTAAGGTAATATCTACCAACAGATAAAGGAAAGAAGGGGTAATAAGATAACACATTTTAAAGTGGAGGAAGCTGGATAACTGTCTCTATAACTTATTTTAAATTTTGTATTAATAACAAATTTAAAATGACTCAAATCAAGTAATGAAGAAAAAGAGACTGAATTGATCTCAAGAAATTTTCTCAGGATATATAAAATTCTCCCTTAGTTTATTTCTTTACAGAATCTTGTTAGGCTTGATTCATTTGTCAGTCAACTTAAAGGAGCTCTGCTAGCAGGGGATCAAAAACAGCTTTACCAATAAAAGATGATTAAAAGTTGTTTTTAAAGTGCCTATAGGCACAGTGGTATATATAGGTGCTTACATTTCCCTTTTAGTTGTGGGAAAGCCCGTTGAGACTGTCTATTTACTTAATCAGAAAAGCTTTCAGCAATTATAATGCAAGCTGAAAGTTTAGATCCTGTATAGGTTTTGGGTTTTGCTGTTTGAACATAAAAAGGGAGCAAGGAGAAATGTAACCAGGTTCACAATTTTGAGCAAGAGCATATGTAAAGGTAACATATGTACATTTTATTTCAAGAAAGACAGAAGACAAACAGCATAAAGATGCCCAGATGCCCTAAAGATAAATACATTTCAAAGATTCTCATTAAAATGAATCTGTAGTATTTTTTTCCTGCAAGCAAAATACCTTTCTTTAAATTAAAAACAAACAAACAAAAAAACCCCCAGTATTCTGAATTGCAAATGCTTTTGCTTTTTTTTTTTGCAGAAAATCTGCCATGATTATTTTTTTAATGAATAAGGATTTTCCACAAAACAGGCTTGCTCTACATGCTAGATTTTTAAACAGTTCAGTGACACAATATGCTAACTACATACACAACAGATAATACAGTAAGAAAACACTCAACCTGATGAAAAGTTAAAATCTTCATTAATACACTGAAAATTGACATAACTCATGCCTTTAAAATCAAAAATACAAAAATTAAATGTTTTCCTAAAAAGATTTCCTTATTTTAAGGATTCATTTGAAAATGAAGCTGCATGTAATTTGTACAATAAGTTGTACAAGTAAACAGGTAATATACATAAAAAATTAAGTGACATACTCCTCAATTATCAGTTGTCCACCTTTAATTTCCAATACTGTACTTTCTTAACAAGCATACAAAATATCAAACTTCTCTTTAGAAAAAGTGCCGTTCTTTGACATCCTTTACACAAAAACAGTCTGAGCCTGTGGCATGATAATGCAGTTGAGAGGCAAAGCATACTAACTTTTACAAATTCTACCTTCCATAAAAAGCCTCCCGAAAAAGAGATTACACGCCACTATAAAAATATCAACCTCTTGTGGTAGCTGCATTAGAGAACCAAGGCTTGAAGACTATTTTCATATAGCATAGAAAACCACTATGAGAACATATTAACTGCATTGGTGGCTTGGGAGTTTACTGTGCCACAGGATTATGCATAGCTACTGTAAGGTACCAAGACTGTTACACAGAGTTTTAATTGATTGTAACTGAGAGCATAACAGAGGTACTACCAGCCCATGCAAAGTAACTAAAAATACTGAATCACTGTGCTGAATACTTCATTCCTGGAGAAAACCAAAGGCATCAGTAACCAAATCAAGCCCAACAGGTGACCAAACTCATTCTCCTCAAAGATTGGTGAGCACAGTGAAGTCTGAGGTATACCTTTTATCCATCAAATCTGTGTGCCACTGCAAGATATTACCACTTGGGAACACATGCCATCACAATGGTTTAAATCTTTTGAATATTAGTCATTCATATATTCTTATCTACCCAGTCTCTTGATTTTTGAAAAGATTTCACCTACAGTAGAATATTACAGAAACAAAATATAAATGCATGTTCTAAATGAAACTTACATGGACTAAAAGTAGAGAATATTTTTAAACAAATATACAATATGCAGGCAGACAAAGCAGGAAAACGGCCATTCAAATGTATAATAAAAAACTAAAAATTGACTATTTCCAGAAAACTATGAAGCGCCTCAACTAAAAGGAATGCATAATGAAATTCTAATCTAATACAGGTCAAAAATGTAAAAAGGTTATAAACCTTAACAGGAAAAATAAAACAACTTTTACTGGCCATTCCTGTTGAAATGAGAATTTTAAAGTAACAGAAAAGTGGCTACAAACCCACTTAGAGCACCAAACAGAGAGAAAATAAAAGTCCATTTTCATCTCTGTTATTATCATAAAATCCTGTGTGACTACAGGTCAAACTGCTGGTGGCAGAAACAGAATTCTTTATAAACTGCAGATGTCCTGTACATAAAAAAATTTCACTGGAAGTTGCACTAGTTCTAAAGACTCTTCTGTTTTAGCCTACCTACTGTATGTATTCAATCTGAGATAAAGTCTCTTTCTGTAACCCTTGATTATTATTGGGCACCAAGATAAGAAAAGCAAGACGGGGTACAAAAATGCAAAATTTCAACAGTAATGGCAATGTTTTTGTCTTAGTCCAAAAGGGTCCTGCATTCTCTCCCCCTTCAGTGATTTGACAAGTCTTTGTACTTAATCTGGGGGCAGCAAATCATGCAAGCGAAATCGGTCTCTGATGTGAGGTCGAACATCTTCATTCTGTGTGGAGAAATAGACATTTTAAAAGCCACGTAATTTCAAAGACATGATCCTCATAACATTATGAACATTCTTACTTTGCAAAGAAACTATACCACCATTTATCAATATTTTATAATTTACATTATTTTGTTTGCCAAATAAAAAGATACTACACAGAAGCAGTTAAATTTAGATTAAAAAAAAAAGCCTATCATTAATGTATTAATTTTGTAAGAACAATTATGCAATAAGAGGTCAAACCAAAAGACAGGTAAAGCATTCAGCCAATGAATTCTACTTTATATAGTAGTTTTAAAATTAATCCATGGACACAGAGGAAAAAGTTCCCAGAATAAAGTTTCAGTACCATAAGCATTAATTCTAGACCTGAACTACAAAATCAATTTAACACAACTAGTTAGTAACAACTAGTTAGCAAGAGGAAGTCTGATAAAATAAAACATTCGATATATAAATTTTTAAATACTGATAAACATAACTTTATATAGTAGTTTTAAAATTAATCCATGGACACAGAGGAAAAAGTTCCCAGAATAAAGTTTCAGTACCATAAGCATTAATTCTAGACCTGAACTACAAAATCAATTTAACACAACTAGTTAGTAACAACTAGTTAGCAAGAGGAAGTCTGATAAAATAAAACATTCGATATATAAATTTTTAAATACTGATAAACATAATTTTAATATAATTTATAAGTTTCAAAAATGCTTGTAATCTTTTTTCAATCTCTACCCTAATGTCCCACCATGTTGACTTAAAGTTAGTACACATAAAGCAACTGAAAATATTTATTTCAACAGAGTTAAAGCAACAAAAACCTAATAAAAAGATAAATGATAAGATAGACTTACCAGTTCTACTAGCTTCTCCAGAAATGGAATCAATTTTAGAAGTTCATTGTCATTTTTATCCATAAACCAGCTTTCTATAGGGATTCCATTAGATAGCTAAAGTGAAAAATAAGTAATTAACTCTTTTCATTTACATTTTGCCTACTTTGGAAAAGCTTAAAAGTAACAGATTTTAGTAAACATTAATCAGTAAGTTCCTCTGAAAAAAGGAATGCCATCAGAGTTTATGTCTGTCATATTCTTTGACAGCTTAATAGTGCAAGAGACAGATGTTAAGGAAGGAACTGAAACATAATTGGTTTTTCAGAGTAATTTATTCTTAGTGTATATAAAACTTAATAAGAAATATTCATTAAAACAAGTTTTGCATTAACATAACTAAAAACATTATTCATTCAAGAAATATTATTAGTCAATGCTAGGCATTCTGAATAAAGGAATTTTACCAATCTCAACAGAGAATACTATTAGAAAGCATATACTCTTACACAGGGACTGTGTCCCATTATTTTATTCCCAGCAACTAGCAAGATAACCTGAAACATAGTAGGAACATAACAAGTTGACTCAAAGGTATTTCATTGGTCTAAAAACAAAAATACAAACCATATTTGTTTTATAGTAAATATTCTCTAGGATAAAATATCTTTTAACATTTATGCAGAACACTGTGTTTGAGATGGAGGATAACTGAAATTATTTTATTGCCGAACCAATTACCAATTCTTAAAAACATTATTTCAAAATGCAAGTGAATAAAAGTAGTGACCTAAACTGAACATACTTCAATACCATATGCAATTTTTCCCCTTGTATTCTTTTTTACGTTTTATTATGGACATTTTTGAAACAGAAAAGTTAAGGGCAAAGCTTGTTTCATCTACACCCAACCCACTTTCCACCATTCCAATTCTGCACTGATTTATTCTGAAGAAAATCTCAGCCATATCACATGAACATACTCATAATGTAAAATATATCTTGCAAGGATGGCTAATCTCTTGTCTGTCTGTCTGCTATCTATCTATCTATCTATCTATCTATCTATCTATCTATCTATCTGTCATATGCTGTGCTGTGTGGCCTATGGGATCCTAGTTCCCTGACCAGGGATGGAACCTGGGCCCTCAGCAGGTGTAGGTGCTGAGTCCTAACCACTGGACTGCCAGGGAATTCCCTCTAGTTGAATTTATATTTCTAAGAATCATTGACAAAGGGTACAAACATATTGACAAAATAGTCTAAGAAAATATTTTGAAACGCCAAATCAAACAGACCAGAAGAACATGGTTAAGCTATTCATAATTCTGAAACATGTTTACAATCAAATTACTGATTTAACAATAGATAAGAATGCTATTAAATGATATATATCTTATAGTCGCTTCTTAGGGATTTACTACTTCAGATTTACTACTCAGATTTTTATGTATGTTGTACTTCATTTAAAAGAAAAATTTCCACAAGGAATATACTAATTTGGCATTCCTAATTCTAAAAGATGACACTAAACAGGGAAATTCCACCAGTGTAAATTCTGTTATCCCATCATATCTTTTGGCAGCATTTGTCTGAGTTTGTTTAGCAACCCTCTTCCTACCTGATATGCAAAGGCTTGTGGTGAGTTGTCAATTATTATAGTTTTTGAAAGATCTCTTCCAAGGATATTTAAGTCCTTTATATAGTTTCCTTGTACACAAACACAATGTTCGCGGAAAAGCCGGTGCCTAAACATAAAAGTAAAAACAAATTAACTAAAAAAAAAAAATATATATATATATGTAAAAAGCACAACATATACTGAAACACATATACAATACACATACCATAGGCTTTTCAAGTTAAGCCTTATCATTTTCTCTCACAAAGGAAATTCAAATACAAGTGTGGGCCTAAGCTTTGGGCTATAGTTTTATTATAAAAATTCTTAGCAGGCTTCCCTGGTGGCGCAGTGGTTGAGAGTCCGCCCGCCGATGCAGGGGACACGGGTTTGTGCCCCGGTCCAGGAAGATTCCACATGCCGTGGAGCGGCTGGGCCCGTGAGCCATGGCCGCTGAGCCTGCACGTCCGGAGCCTGTGCTCCGCAACGGGAGAGGCCACAGCAGTGAGAGGCCCGCGTACCGCAAAAAAAAAAAATCCTTAGCAATTATTGAAACCTTACAACCAAATATTACCATGCCTTAAAGAACTTTGTTTTACCCCAAAATGTTATATTAAATGATAAAGAGGGATTAAAAACTCTGTAAATTGTTTTTGTAATTTATTTACCCAGGAAAGCTCAGTTCAGATGCAGCATCTGGTTGTCATCGAGGTCCTGCTTTTTAACCAATTTTCCAGATGGTTGACTGAGGCACAAGGAGGTCAAGTGACTTGCCCAAGGTCACACAGTAAGTCAGTGGTTAGCCCCGCATTGGAACCCAGGATCCTCCTGGCTCCCAGTCCTTTGCTCTAACCAGAAGACCACACAGCCTCCCTATCCCTGCACATGCCAGAACAGAAAATATAAGAAGGAATGTTTCCGTGTTGGCATTTTAAAAAAATGTTTTTAGTTTCTCTTATAGTTTTTGAGGAAAGGTGCAGAGGCCAAAACATTCCATCATTTCAACTTTTCCCAAACACCCATCTTTATTTTAATTGCATGCGTGTATGTGTGGGGGGTGAGAGATCATTTGAAAAAACAAGGATTGAATGAAAAGATGAATTCAGATTTAAGTATTACAAATGTAAACTTATCTTTCACCAATGAAACTGAAAAATGCTATATCATTTTAAAAAGCTATTAAGGTTTTATAATAATATTTATATACTTGTAATAATTAATCTCCATTTAGCACTCAGAATATTAGATTCTGACTATTACTAATAACTGATACAGATCACCTTGAAATACTCCACTTTGCATACATTAATTTATTTGGTAGTTTGGCTTCCTTGTGTCTTAATCCCACTATACAATTTTTCAGGAGCTAGGGCTTACACATACCTATATTTTGAATTATCCAATTTCAAGAAAGGGGAATTTTCTACCAACAAAATCTGCCATAGCTCTAACAACAACAAAACTGATATTTTAATCAGGGCCAATGGTGATGGAAAAGTGGAAGAATTTTAAAACCAGACAAAATGTAGTATAAACAGTTCTTTTTCCCTTATTACAAAGAATGCTTTTAATTAAATGTTCATGAGTTAAATGATCACCTACCTCTGAAAGGTTTAAAGACAGTCCTACTTTGAAAAACATAAGACTAGGCAAAAGAATTTAAGTCCTGGTTGGACCTAAATAAGATTCCATATTTTATTTGTATAAACATTTAGATACAAGGAAATTGGAGAGGCAGGTACAGCACATAACTGCAAATCACTATTGATAACTCTTCTCCAATAGCAGCAAATTCATCAGACACAGGAGACAGCTGAATATATATATATATATATATATATATATATATATATATATATATGGATACTAATGATTATTTTAATTAAATTATACTAAACCCCTTCCAGTTATTCAGGAATCTGAGGGTCAATAGCATGTATTTGCAGTTTTAGAAAGAAACTGCTTTTGCTAGTCATCAAATTTGCATTCGGGATTCAGAGATCACAGGAATTTCTGAGTCTACCTTGTCACCAACATAGATGATTCCCTAAAGCACTCTAACGCATTCAATATACTGTTCAAAAAGTTTTTCCTGTTTTAACTTTCTCAAAATACAACTAGATAAAACAAGTTTAAACTCCCAAATGTGTAGATTTTATAAAACTAGTTTAAAAGAGGGGTTTTAATTTGTAACGTAACTGTGTGACTATGATTTGTCCCCTAGTAAAAATGAAAGCTCCAAGAAGGAAGGGCTTGTGTTGCTCACCACTATTCCCTGGAACATTGGAGGTGCTGAATAGAAATCTTCAGAATAAATGAAGTCATGAGAGCAAAATCACTTGTATGCTTTTATAAAAGTTAGGTAAAATGAGCATAAATTATAATATACTTTTATGAAAAGAAAATACCATTTTCATTTGTGTGTCTGAAGCTTGCTTATATGGAAGATAAAGTGGAAACTGACTACAGGACACATTTTGATCCTTTAGATTAAAAAAAAAAATCACATTCTATTTACAAGGGGAAAATCTCCTAAATGTGGACATTAGGAAAAGCCTTTCACCATAGCTGAAACCACTCAATAATATAGGTACTTTTAACAGTAGAAATTAAGTTTAGGATTTTCCACTAAGACAGTATGGGAGAAAGTATTCAAGACAATGAACACCCAGCTATTAAAGCTTTTAGGAGGCTTTTGTGGCATCTCAGCTCTTGATCAAAACTCAAACATTAACTCCTATACCTTAGAGGATGCAGCAAGACTGCTGAGTCTGGGTATCTCACTTCAGTTGACAGAAATAATGAAACTAATTTTCAAATTGTTTTAAATTCCCATCTAACCAGGAAAACACTCCCATCTAACCAGGAACACACTGCATCTGCTGGCTCAGGACACACACAAGGAACTGAGTCCAGATCAGCAAAACCTGAGTGACTAAACCAACTGCAATTTCCAATTAGATTTCATGTAACATTTTCTTTCCATGGAAGATAAATTTGCTCTTGAAAAAAGCAAAAGTTTAATTTGATCCTTTTTTTTAAATTAACTTTTATTTCTCTAAGCCATTAAAAAGATGACAACACATGCATTATCTCAGAGACAGAAGGAAGTGAAAACATCATGCACACAGTGAAAAATTCCACATACCCCCAATTTCCCCTCAATCCCAAAAGAAGTGAGGATACAGATGTACAAGTGAATAAATACATTTGATCTTTGTATCCTTTAAAGAACGTCTGTCTGGAGTTAAATAATTAGGAACTCTTAAAGACTTCTGGGGCTTAAAAAAAAATTCACTTATTTTCCCCATTTAACACACAAATCTCTATATATGCAGCCAACTGAAAATGGCTATCAAAATTAAGTAGAAGCATAGTAATTTCATAGATCAGTGTGACAGACATTTCCACTATTTCTTAATTAAATTTACCTGACCAGTTGCTTTTTAGGGTCTAGTATGTTCAGTAACTTGTCTGCATACACCTTCTTAGAAGCAGTAAAAAGAATGATCTATAAATTCAGGGGAAAAGAAGTAATCATTATACATGATCTAAATATGGGTACTATATTGAATAAAATAAAAATACTTATATAATTAGCTTAAGTATATTTACCTCATACATCTGAGACATTCGTTCCAGGAATTCCCTGAAGAATGGTCTTAATCTCACGTAAACCTGAAAAAATACAAAGATAGGCTTCAGCAAACAAACATATAAAACAGGAACAACTTATTTATAAGGTATGTTCTAACTTTGGATATAATTTAAAAGTTCATATGTTAAGGTAATACAAAAGTTTACTAAGTACCACTCAACCAAATATATTTCACATACACCAAAAGTTACTTAAAACAATCTTTTGGTAGGGTAATAATAATCGTTGGTGATCATTTCACTTTTTAATAGTTAAATAGCAGCATATAATAGTACTTCATGGAATATAATTTTAATAAACATTTAAACTAAAAATGGCAGGTTTCCCTCTGAGATTTTGATCCACCAATCAGCTCCATCTTCCAGCCAGGTAGCATCCATCCAATTATTAGGCAGGCTGTATATCCACCTCTAGCTGACCTGTCTCAATGACCTTCCTCAATAATTACTCAGAATTTCTTCTTAACAATCACCTGCTAAGAGTACCTTTATTTTAAATTTCTATTAAGGTAAATAATGTTCAAGAAAGAGATGTCTGGATTGGTGGGTTTAAATAACTGGAATTTTTCAGAAATCAATCTTGTTCTATACTTACTGATTCAGATGTGGTATCTAAATTAGCACTACTGGGCTACTTGAGATTGAAAATGTAACAGTCAAACACACCAGTTATCAAAATCAACTGACAATATCAGGAAAGACTACAGTACCCAAAGAACTGACTTAAATACATTATTTTCTTATTTCTGTCTTCTTTTTGCCTACATTTAATGTAGCTCTTGTAATATACTCAATATTCAAAAAGCACAGAAATATAAGCCATGAGCAACCACTAAAACTGATTTACAAAAGAATATGACTCCTTTAAATTGTATTTATTTTGTGACAAAAATTTATAAAAAGAAAAGTTTGTACTCTACTCAAAGGTGATTATTAACATCAAAAAACATGAACAACAAATACTTATAGAATGCCTATGCACCAGATTCACTTGATTCAGATTTTTTTTAAAAAGCTGTGGTGGCAACAAATTCAAAATTTAGGCTTCATGGAATTTAATTTTGTTGTCAATACACATCTAAACAAAAATGCCCTTATGATAAAAATCTAGTTCTAGGAATATTTTAGGGCAGAACAGGGAAATCAGGCAAAGGATATTAGGAGGTAGGGACTATGTACTACCAGTCTTTGTAAGTTCTGAAGCCCAAAGGGCGTAAGACAGTGCCAAATATATAGTAAGTACATGATAAAAATCTGTTAAGTAAATTAAATATAATTGCCTGAACTTAAGCAATATAAACAAAATAGAGAAAGAGAGGCAAGGCTACATACTACACAGGGACAACTACTGAATTTCCTTAAGAACCGATCACTTGTGGAAAACCAATTTCAAACATTAATATGCTAATAATATCACTCTATCCCTGCCTACAGGCTAGAATAATAAAGGTTTACTCATTTTTAAGCCTATTAGGCAGTTTATCTCAGTATCTTGACTAATCAAAAACCAAGTAAGCCACACACCCCCACCCCTAGCAAATAAATATGACGAAATCCTTAGTATCCAATCCCTATCACTTAGGATGAGGTATAAAATTTTTAACTAGAGTTGTGCTTCTAATTAATTTTAACATTTACATTGTGAAATATTTGGTATAGTCTGGTTTAGTTTTCAACACACCTTATTTGTTTGATAATCCAAGTAACTGATAGATTTAGATATATTACTACCTTAACTGACAAAAACCCACAATTCGGCCAATACTTTTTTTCAATTACCTTATCTCATGGAGGATGATAAACCATGAACCATCAGAGCCTTCTGTTTATTGCTAAGAAGGCTTATCAGTTAAATGCATTTAATAACCAAAAATACTTCATTTTTGCATATGTATAAATGTTTTCATTTGCTTTCAATATCCCTGCTATCACTTGCTCCATATTGTAAAGTAAAATAAGCAGGGCCTCTACAATTTGGGATTTGTCTCCTTTGAACACTAAAACACTTCCACTGTAAAGGAATACTTCTATTTAAACAGTATTATCTAAGCATAATAAGTGGAGCACTGTACAAAGGTGTCATTTTCCAACTTCTTACACAGTGACTTCCAGATTATGTCAAAACTATAACTTCATTATGCATTCTACTACTTTGACTATACTTAAATATAAAACACATCTTAAAATTTGATATTACTTTCATAATGTACCTGTTCACTGGGGATGAAAGGTGGCACTGAGATAGAGGAATATAATGCTAGAGTGTTTCCTTACCATGAGAATAGAATAACTGTTGACTGTAAATGTTCCTATTCTCAGAACAGATTCACCATTTGAAACACAGGAAGGTGTTTCAGGATTAAAAGACACAGGCAGAAACTGAGATGGTTAGCGGCGGGGGGGAAAAAAAAGGACTGTAGAAAGGTACAAAGTAACAGCAAGCCAGGATGTGGTTGGGACCACAGGAGGTTCTGCCATGTGCTGAAAAGGTAAAATCTCAGAAAGAAAAATAGAAATAGAGACATAAGGCTTCCCTGGTGATGCAGTGGTTAAGAATCTGCCTGCCAATGCAGGGGACACGGGTTCAAGCCCTGGTCCGAGAAGATCACACATGCTGTGAAGCAACTAAGCCCGCGCACCACAACTACTGAGCTTGTGCTCTAGAGCCCATATGCCACAACTACTGAGCCTGCGTGCTACAGCTACTGAAGCCCGCGTGCCTAGAGCACATGCTCCACAACAAGAGAAGCCACCACTATGAGAAGCCCATGCACCGCAACAAAGAATAGCCCCCACTCGCTGCAACTAGAGAAAGCACGTGTGCAGCAACAAAGACAAAACACAGCCAAAATAAATAAATAGATAAATAAATAAAATTTAAAAATTATAATAAAAAAAGAAATAGAGACATAATGCCAACAAGGTCTAACTCATTTGGATGGATATATTAAAGCAGAAATATATAGAAGTTAAGAAGCACTAAGCACTGTCCAGTAGGAAATAAGAACAATTTTAAGGTATGTATAATACAGTGAGACTACGATCACTTATTGTATTAGGTCAGAGATATACAAACATACAGATACACACATAGACATGCTTCCAAATGCTTCAAAATCTATTCCACAGATGCTCTTAACTCCATTTTTCTTCTCCTAACCTTCTTGTAACAAAGATTCCTGTCCCAAGCTGCCTACTTCCTATTTTCTACATTCTTCTACTACTTAGTACTTCAGAAACCATCCTTCTTCAAACCTGCAATTCTTCAAAATGATGTAGTCTCTCAAATGTAAGACTAGGCCATAAGTTTCATTTCAGGCTGGTATACATATATTCCTCCAAATATACAGCAATTATTCTATCTACACAACAAAGTTTTAATCTATCACTAAACCAAATATATTTTGAAAAAGTCAGTTTTAAAATAATGCATAATACTGTAATAATGAACAACTGTTATACAAAAATACCATACCCAAAACATGTCTTAAATAAGACTGCCTACTACCCAAAGATGTTCATGTTATGAAATGTTTATTATGTAAAATTTTTGTACATTTCATGCTCGTGACTCTATTTTGTAACTGGAAGTTTGTACCTCTTAATCTCCCTCACTTACTTCATTATATGTTCATGATGTAAACTTTTAAAACAAAATCTACTAGAATAATGTCTGCAAAATAGTGATAATGGAACTAATCTTGTATAATATATTGTGGGCTGATTTTACCAAAACTTAAATTTTATATAGAAAAATGATAAATATATTATAGAAAAATAATATTACATTAACAGTACACGAACACTACTTGATTTGAACAATATCTGACAGTCAGCCTGTACTTTCTTTAGTACAAGAGGATGTCCTATAACTGTGCATGATCCTAATAGGCAATAAATGGTTAATGGAACTAGATTTAATAGTCATTAAAATAGCAAGCCAGTTATAAATTAATTATAAATATTTTCTGACAGTCTGCCTAAAGTCAAATTCATGTCTAAGTATGCAATGTCAAGTTATATATACGAATTTCTGACTATTAGTTTACCAAACCATTATCTAAGTTATCTAGGTAACTTTATGAGCACGACCAAAAAAAGGGGTAGGGGGAGAAAACATCCAAAAGATAAGCAATTTCAATTTGTGGGCAAAATTGAAAAAAAATTTCTTATATGTGGATCTTTTTAGGAAGAATATTTCTAAATGGTTTTAAGCACAGATAATATGACCCTAACATATTCAAAAAGAAGTATCTTTAATAGTTTTTCCATGAAATCCTTTGAACTTATTGCTACACTGTTGCAGAAAGGAAAACAAAAAGATAAATTTGGTGGTATTCACCTACTTAAGAGTAGGCACCTTTAAATAAAAAGATGATTGGTGGATGCTATCTATTTAATCAGCAGTAATAAGTTAAAACAGTAGAAAACTAACAACACTGAACAATGTGAAGAAGAGATGCTACAGGTATTAGCAGATACCACAGGCATACAAGGGGCTCTACCATTTTTTTTTAACCCTTCTGCACACTTCTGTTTCTTTATCTATAAAATGGGTATAATAACAGTACCTATATAGTGTTGTTTATTAAATAAGTTAATACATATAAAGCACCTAGAACAGTGCCAGCACACTGAGACTCCTAATAGCTATTATTACTATCCACTTTATTATTTAAAAGTAATCAGCCATAAGGAGAATAGCTGGAATGAGTAGGATTTTATGTGGGCAGAACTGGGCAACCTCAACTCAAAGAGAAAGCCATATCTATACTTTAAGAAGACGTAAAGTCAACTGATTACTTAACTATTTAACTTAGTTAACATTGTCTTAGCATCAATACCAGATCATAGAGACAAAACCCAAACCTTCTCCATAGAAAGAGGGTTGCTCAGATAGGCCTTGTGGAGGCCTCAACTTCATAACCCATTGGGTAATTTTACAAGTCACCTTTTGCTTCACACAGTTCCAATAAGAGGCTGCTGGGGATAGTATTTGTAGGTGGATCAATCTGAGGATGAATAGGTAAATACTAAAACATCAGAACCAATAAAAATAAAAACAAACAAAGCCCCCAAACTAAAACCTTCTGCAAAACCTTATACTGTATTAAACAGAAATAAATTTGAAAAGATATTTTCTTATGGAGTCCCAAAGGGATAAAGTGCTTAATGTATTCATACAGAAGGTATATTAAAAATTAGCAACGAAGCATACTTTTCAAGTCATGGCCATTTACATACATATATAATATATATACAAAATACATATACAATTTTTGAATTTAAATATGTATGTACACATATTTGTGTGTATATATAAAATATTAATGTGTTTATCTTAAAGTCAAGTTTACTCATTTTAAGAGCAAAAAAAAAAAACCCCCACAAATGTTGCCTTTAAAAACAAATTCTAAATTTTGAAGCCTCCAATTTAATATGCTTAGTAATCAACTGTCACATCTCCTATATTTGCAGAATATTTTTAGTTACTGAACAAGAATTTTCTGTATTTTTAAATGAACTTCTTCTAATTTTAAGATACATTTATAAAGAATACAAACCATGATGAAAAAATTAGTGCCAATGACTAGCTATAAGGATGGAAAAATTACTTTAAAATTATTTAAAATATTGACTCACAATTAGTTATCAAAATATTCTTCCCTACCAGATATAAAATATTACTTTTATCCTCAATACTGTGTCCATGACCCCAGATGTTTTAAGGAACAAAATACATACTACTTTTTTTTTTTTTTTTTTTTGCGGTACGCGGGCCTCTCACCGTTGTGGCCTCTCCCGCTGAGGAGCAGAGGCTCCGGACGCGCAGGCTCAGCGGCCATGGCTCATGGGCCCAGCCGCTCCGCGGCACGTGGGATCCTCCCAGACCGGGGCACGAACCCGTGTCCCCTGCATCGGCAGGCAGACTCTCAACCACTGCGCCACCAGGGAAGCCCTACATTCTACTTTTGTACAATAAAATTATACTTTATGAATGTCAAAACAAAATGCCTCTTATTTAGTATCAATTTAAGTCAGAGCTTGAGGGGAGGAAAAACTTGATTAGGTGTTTACTAACAAAACTCTTCATTTAAACGATTGCTTTGTTCTTCGTGAAGCAAAAATAATGCTGACTCTTCTTCCTAGACTGGAAAAGAGATGCCACTGACCCTCTACTTCTATTTTTCTGTGGTATAAAATATTTGAGATCCTTATGAAAATTATCCTAGGTTGTAAGTTTCCCAAGAAAACAAACTATAATAATGAGGAAGAGGCTGAGCTTTGCTAACATGGGGCTTCCCACCCACCTCTCCCCCCAACTTTTCCCATAAAGGCAACCTCTACTATTAAAACAAAGCATCCTTTATCAAGTAGCTCCCTACAAGATCCTATCTCTCCTTGAGTGCTTACCACAATCTGATTTCTGGACAGCTGACCCAAAGTTTGTTGATTTTACTGATCTTCAGAAAGCCACTGACTGGCTAAAGTCTTATTGGTGAACAGAGTCAAAAATCAGATGCCCCTGCCATACTTTACAGAATGAGGAGTTGGACAACACAGTTACGTTTGGTTGCACTGTAGTGAAACATATGAGGCATCTTCTTTTTGTCTTCAATTAGCCACGTTTGGGCTGAGTAGCTCTATTACATCTTCAAAAAACTGAGCTCCAGTTCTTGATGGAGACAGAGGAAGGTCATTGAGGAGGTGGTTCAGCTCAAGAGCTAAGTGAAAAATCTGTCTTTTGATTCAGTCCTGCTTGTGGATAGAAGTCATCTTCTGGATGGAAGAGGGAGTGAGATGACCTAGAGTCTTGAATTGGTGGATCTGCAGGAACAGAAACTAAATACAGTGGAGACCTCTTAACTGAGTAACACCACGAGATGGATTTCCTGACAATGTGTCAATATAAGCTAAATATAAAAATTAAAACATGTGCATTGGAACTGATCACGCACTTGTTTTTCCAGATATCAAATGCATTTGTACCATTCTATGAATAAATACGTTTCCCAATATCTAACGGTAAAACAATTCATGGAAAAGCTACCAATTAAGGGAGAGGAAAAGACCCATTCAAACAAAAATCCATATACTTTGCCTTTGTGAATGCCACACCCTCACTTTAAAAACTCAGTTCTTCTTTCAAATGACTTTTTCTCCATATACACAAACTATGATCTGTCTATCCGTATAGTGTCAGTGGTAACATATATCAAAATTTTAATTTGAGTTGGATCTTTTAGGTTTATCTCCTAGAGAAATGGAAATTCAAATACATTCAACGTACTAATTGAGGCTTGAATAATCTACATCCTCATATATTCTAAGTCTTGCATTAACTAGGTTGAGTCCTACTTATCAATCAAAAGAAGAGTGTATATCATGAAGTAAGGCAATCTTTAAACGTGAGTAGTGACCACCTTAAATTTCCCTCAAACTTTCATCTGAATAAACCTAAGAAAGCCCATAAGCAGGTTACAGTGGACCTAATTTTAAATCTCTCTATATATTAACAAGAATTCTAACGAACATTTGATTACTTACTTCCACTTAAAATTTGAATATGTAAATTTATTGCATATACTCTCATAATTATTAGACCAAGGGTCAGCAAACTATGGCCTTTGGGCCAAATCCAGATCATCATTTATTTCTGTAAATAAAGTTTTAATGGGACACAGTCATTGCTTATTCATTATGTATTGTTTAGGACTACTTTCATGTTACAATGGCAGAAAAAGTAGTTGTAACGCAGACTGCAAAACCTAAAATATTAACAACTGGCCCTTTAAAGGAAAAAGTTTGCCAACCCCTGATACAGACCATTATCAAAACATACATAAGACAACTTATATTTTAAATTGTTTTGAAAGAAAGAGAATAACAAATAGAATTAACATTAGATATGGTTCTACTATAACAAACTTACCATAAACAAAAAGCAAAAGTAACAAAAGTCCCAAGAGGAAACTTTATCTAGCTTTGATTCAGATGAAGAATTTGATCCTATCTTAACATTATCATTTTATTTTTAAGAGTATATACATAAATGTTATGGAATTGACATATTCAAGAGTATGTAAATGCCATGAAACTGTTCCCCCTTAAAAATGGTTAATTTTATGTTGTGAATTTCATCTCAACAAATTATTTTTTTAAGAGTATATACAGTATTTTACAGGTTTCTACCTTTAAGTGGGCCACATTATACTGTAGTGGTTAAACATGTAAGTTACATCTTACCTAATAATGTGGTTTCTCCAAAATCTCTTAGATCATCCCAGACCCTTGTGTATATTTCTTCTTTGCCAGTAGATGGAGACAACACCACTGAAAGTTTAAAAGACATCATTCCCTGTTTAAAGGGAGCTTGCTGGTCTGAAAACTGGGGGAACCCTAACCCAAGATTTCTTCAAAGTTATTTTTTAAAAAGCAGACAGAATGGCTATGCCAAAACTAGAAATCCAGTATTAACTATGGACATCCTCAAAACTTACTGAAAGGGAACTAAACTCTGTACATGATGTAGTAACTAAATCATTTTAAAATACAATCATCTCTATAATTTTTAAGATTCAAATTTCCTGCTCATTGCTCCTGATTTAGGTTAGCTCATTTAATTTTCCTGTTTCAGAAAGTATAACTCAGATATATAAGAAAAAGAGTTCTTTGAATTCCACAGAGGTAGATGCAGTACATATGAAGTTATTTTTATATTAGTCATATGCACTGCTAGGAGCCTTTTATTCAAAATAAGACAACTGTCTGGATCCATAGGAAACAGTAAGAATTTTATAAAGAAGAGAACTAAAGAAGAAATGGTGGAAGCAATAAGAAAAAAATTCAATTTTATGGTCACACTGAAAAGAAATACACTCATGAAAGGGAAATCAAACTCATCTACTCTCCAAGTTTCTTATTTCACTACTAAAAATTATGTAAACAGACCAAAACCATCCATCAGAAATAAATTTCAAATCTGGAAGCTTAAGAAATCACATCAAAATAATTATTTATAGTTTTCAGTAACAGTTTTCTTTTCCAAATTCAAAAGCCTGAAAGCCATTGTTTTTAAGGGCAATTTTGAACATAAAAACAAGGTTATCAAGCTAAAAAGAGAGAACATATTGCCATGCTATTTATATTTGCCACAAGACTCCTGTCCTTGAATTACACTAAACAAGAACAACCTATTTGGCAGAAAATGTCTTAAGAAAAAGATTTACCTTAAACAAGTAATATACAGTTAAAAAGGAATTCAAAACCCTAAAATCCCTCATTTTTATGTATATTTTGCTCATCCTCTGATCTACATCAGAACTAAAATCAGTTTACATAAAAGGGAAATAAATATATTGATAGTATCCAGATATTACCATATCTACAGTACCTTTCTAGGTTAAACCAGAACTGACAATAACTGCTTAAATCCTCTTATGACTGATTACAAGATAACATAGGTAAAGTAGATCCTGAACCACAAACTATTCAACTCTAAAATTTTATGATTTCCGAGCTATAATAACTATTATGTGCCAAGAAAACTATACACATATTCTAACTGCCTATTAAGAGCACATAAACAACCATAAACACCTTTTCATTGTTCACATGGTAAATGTTCTGTGACTTTATTTAGTTAATCCTTGGGTTGGCTTCCACCTGCTAAACAACAAAGTTTTTGACCCTTTCCCAATCCTTCAACAACTGGTATATAAGAAGGTAATGCTAGTTCAACAACAACCTCCATGAACAGAAAGGCACGTCGTAGTTTTTGAAGTGTATTCATATATATTAATTCAAATTATATGATAGGAAAATCTGAAACATAAAGTAAAACCTATGGTCAACACACATAGTCTGCAGTGAAATGTAAATGGTATTTGTATTTTGCACTGTTACCTGTCCATCGACACAGAGGAGGAAGAAATACTTATACTCTAATTTTTTAAGTAAAGCAGTAACTAGAAGAGTGTCCTGGAATTCTGTGATTAAAATAAAGTAGATCTACTACACTGCAACCTACACACCATATTACTACAAAAGGCAATAAAAATGACCAACAAGGAATAAGGTTTCTTCCTATTAATTGGGTTTTGGAAAAACAACAACAACAACGCCAAGTGTTAACCTGGCAAGCTCTCGGGGACCTAAGATGTCAGTGTTCCTGCCTCCACCTGCTGGCAAACAGGTTATGAAACTAGCAGAGAGCAATGGGTAAAAAAAGTTCACATTTTTTGGGTAACATTTATGTTGTTTTATGTAGTTATTTATTTAGCATGATGCTACTTTGTGTTACTAAATCATTAAAATACAGATGAAATCCATTAGGAATAAACACATTAAATTTCACCAAAAAAAAAATTACAAAAGATTTCTTTGTTCAAAATATCTAACAGGCCAAAACTCAAGTTAAAAAGTTTTAATTACCTGATAAATGACATCTTGAAAAAGGACTGGAAAAGTAAGTGCTGCATCTTCTAGCTCATTTAAACTACAGTGTACTAGTGTTTCATCCTTAAAATAAAAAGGACATATTGAATGAACCAAGATATTACGACATTTCAATTGATAATTTTATGTATTCATGATCACCAAAAACATTTATTAAAGCACCCATTCATACATGGAATTTTATATTTATAATACATTATTGTGTGTGGCATAGCAATCTGGGATAGAATTTTCTAAGTCACTTGTTCTCATGTGTGGCTGCTAGAACAGCAAGCAGCATCAGCATCATCTGGGAACTACTAGTTAGAAATGCAAAACCTCCAGCTCCATTTTTTATCATTCAAACTCAGCAAGGAGTAGAGAGGAACTCAGCAATCTATGTTCCAATAAGCCTTTTAGGTGATTAGGATGCATACGCATGTTTGGCAACCACTGTTCTGAGTCCTGCAGTTGCCAACTTTCTGTTAAGTAAACCACATATAAACTTTCTTAATTTTTTTTTTTACAATTTGCCAATGGAAGTTTAGTATCTAACTATTAAAAAAATATATCTTCTATTTATATATAGCTCCTTATTCTTAAACCTTTTATAAAGAATTTTATTTTAGAAAATGGATATTTCAGTATCTGTTGAACATGTTTCATAGACATAAACATTGTTTAACTAAATTAGCAGTCAATCAAGACTTCTTTCTCATCTTTGATTACCAAGCCCTGTTTTCTCATGAGGAAAAGAAGGTAAGGATCATTCAACGTAAGGTATGTGCAAATATGTATATTTCTCAAATCCTGAAGGATAAAAATAAAGGCTTCCATTTGTAGAAAGTGACAACACTTAAAAAAATAAAGCTGCTAGTAACTACCCCCCAAATTTTTCGATATGTTTAAGATGAATTAAAATGAAACACAAATGCTCATACCTTGTGATTCCACATCTTATTAGCTGGAGTGTTTCTTTTAACCTAAAGTTAAACTCTGGGGAGGCAAAGAGCAAAAAATACTCTAGATATGCCTCCTTTTCTTTTTCTTTTTTTTTTTTTTTTAACATCTTATTGTAGTATAATTGCTTTACAATGTTGTGTTAGTTTCTGCAGTATAACAAAGTGAATCAGCTATATGTATACATATATCCCCATATCCCCTCCTTGAGCCTCCCAATCCCACCCCTCTATGTGGTCACAAAGCACCGAGCTGATCTCCCTGTGCTATGCAGCTGCTTCCCACTAGCTATCTATTTTACATTTGGTAGTGTATACATGTCAAAGCTCACTTTGTCCCAGCTTCCCCACCCCGCCATGTCCTCAAGTCCATTCTCTACGTCTGCATCTTTATATCTGTCCTGCCACTAGGTTCATCAGAACCATTTTTTTTTCGATTCCATATACATGTGTTAGCGTATGGTATTTGTTTTTCTCTTTCTGACTTACTTCACTCTGTATGACAGACTCTAGGTCCACCCACATTTTCTTTTAATAGCATATCAGAGTACACAATTCAAGGTATTCCCTTAGTATCTTTAAAAAAGGTATTCTCTTTCTTCTAATTGAATCATAGCTAATTCTACTTTCTTCATCTACAGCCTATCTAAATTTTGATCATTCTTCTTTACCCAATTCTGTAAAATTACTCATTTATGCTCACCAATTCTTATCTTTCCCTCTCTATTTACCTCCACATTGGATTAAAAATTATATGGCAAAACTTGCTATCATGACATCAACTGCTAACATAAAAATCTAGCAAAATCTTTTTCAGTTTCTGTACATCAAATCTAAACTACTCATAATCAGTTTCAAAATTTTTCTTTTTTTGCCTACTTATCCTCTAATAAACACCTTAAATACTTAGGCCTTCTGGATGCCTATTTTATTTATATCTCTTTGGCTAGGCAAAGGCTAAGGTGCTCAACTCTCAAAACAACTATATATGCTAGTTAAGATTTTAAAAATATGCTTTCCCTTAAGATAAAAAAAAATTTTTTTAATAAGAACTAAACCACATTTCCAACTATAGGTTACTAGTAACAAAGGCTTTTAAATAGTAAAATGTTTTCCAGTATTATATAATAGATACATATTTTTGCTAATATCAAGAAATTGCCAGCAGATGGTAAATAATGGTGACCATATATTAAATTTGGTTAGGAAAAGATAAGAGATACTCAGTTTTCAAAGCTCTTCTGGTACCCTAAAAAAATATAAATTTTAAAATTCATACCAAGAGAGCATATTAAAGGTTTTATTAGTCAGCATTAAGAAGTCATGCTTTTGAGAGTCTATTAATAAAGTTATTAGTATTAGATAATACTAATACTTAGTATTAAGTATTACATAGATTGCCCCTCCCCCCAAAAAAGGAACAAGAAAAGGAGTATGGTCTTGCATGAGGTTAACTCATTAAGACCTAGGTCCTTCAGGGGAACATGACTGTGACTCCCCCACACCCCAAAAAGGTTGAAATCTAGCCATGAAATTAGAATTTATTGGGACATTAAAAAACAAAACAAAGGGTATAGGAGTATGGGGGCAATAATTAATTTAATTTAAATAGAAAAATAGTGAAATAGCGGGGGTTGTTGGGGGAGAAAAAGAAAGCCTAATTTATTTTCAAAGGGTACTGGAAACCAACAAATTGGGGAGGCCCTGGCATTAGACTGTGCTTAAAATAAAAACATTTCAGAACACCTAAGACATGTTTTTATAGTAAATGTATGTGTAAGGCTATTCATTCACTTGTATTCTTTTAGGTATTTTGGGCTAGTATTTTTAAAAAAGAATTTAACGCCTTTATTTTCCCTAACTCTACAGACAATATACTTACCAAGTCTAAAACTAGGGAGAATTCTGGTGTGCTTCTTGTCTTCAATGGAAGGGCAGGTTTCCTATTTAGTTGTTCTTCTGTCAGTGGTGGAACATGTTTGATGAAATAATAGCTATAAATCAAATTTTAAGAAAATTTCAACATTTCTACTTTTTTGTAAATATAAAACATATTACTAAATTCAGCCCATCTTTAAGTTTTTAATTAAATAATGCATATTTAACCGAGTAAACCAAACTTATAAAACACATAAGTAAAACTGAAAATATACAAATTAGTATTTCAGTAACTCAGCAAAGTATTAATACCTACAGGTCAAATGCTCTTTGCAATATACCATTTAGCCACCCCTCTACACATGTACTTTCATTCCTTTCAAAGAGAGAAAGGGAAAAAAAAAAAACTCACGGGTCAAATACTTCCCAGTCTTCTTCATAGGTGGCCTCTGCGTGGGCTGATGAATAACCACTATCTGGAGTTACTGGTGCTATTTAACAAAGTGAAAAACAAAATGTTGCTTTTACTCACTTAATGCTTCCATGAAGTATACATTTTTACTGCTTTTATTAAGATCTTCCTGAAGCCCTGTGTATTTTAGGTTAAAGATAAGACAGAAATAATTTGTAAACAGTATTTAAAAGTAAATTTATAAACACATAGATCTAACTCTGGATCCAAAGGAAAAATTTACCATTACAGACAAAGTGGCAAGCTATATCATGGCTAGCAAAATTTAAATCCCTAACAGCTAAGAGAAAATTTACTACTTACACTATTTCCTACTATTTACTACTTACACTGTGGAGTATATTATTAGGAAAATACACTCCACAAAATTTCCATTTCTAACTGGATGATGTTTGTATGTATAACCATAAAAATTTCATGGTGCTCATAGCAGTAATACTTCACAAAGTGCACAGTACATACAGGCAGTCAATATATGTGTGCTGACAACAGATCCCGAAGGTAGTTTTAAACCTAAGATCCATGAACAGGCTTTAAGAGGTCTACAAACACCTAGACTTATGAAAAAATGTTTTATGTACATTTTTACAGGATTCTCAAGGTTGTCTATGATCTTAAAAGTTAAGAAATTATGCTGTATATAGAAATCAGTGCTTTAGAAGACCCATTATTTTACTTCTCATTTACAAGCAACTTAAAAATAATCAAGAAACAATTCTGTATTCCACGACACATAGTCCATTCTAAGTTTGAATTAAAATTTGATCAATTGATAAAGCTTTAGAAATTATGTTAGGAATTTTCTAAGACAATATTTACAACTTAAATTCAATGAGACAATGATAACTTACAAGCTAAACAAGTAATGTCTTGGAGATGAAAGTTTAAGGTGGATGCTAGAGACTGAATGTTTGTGTTGCCCTAAAATTCATATATTGAAACCTAATCCCCAATGTGATGGTGTCTGGAGATGGAGTCTTTGGGAGGTCATGAGGTCATCAGGTCATGAGGGTGGAGCCCTCATAAATGAGATTAATGCTCTTTAAAAAAGACCCCCAAAGAGCTTGCAGAGCTTCTGGCATAAGAGGACACAGTAAGAAGACAGCTATCTATGAACCAGAGAGCAGATCTTCACCAGACACTGAATCTGTTGGGGCTTTGATCTCAGATTTCCTAGACTCCTGAACTATGAGAAATAAATTTCTATTGTTTATATGTCACCTAGTCTAATGGTAGTTTTTTACAGTAGCCTGAAAGGACTAAGACAGTGGGCCTCAATAAAAATTGCTGTACTCTCTCTATAGGAATGGAATACTGGTGGATAGTAGTCTTTCAGGATAAAAACTTATGTTTTTTGCTATTACCATGTATTAATACCTTCTGAGACAGAGCCAATACAGTATGTATGTTCAATAAATGACAACAGATATAAAGCAGAATTTTTGTTCATTTCTAACAACTTTATGCCAGTAACAGTTCATTAGCACAAGGGGACAAATGGAAAAATATATCTTCCTACCACTTTACTATTTCAAATTCCTATTAATCTCAGAGAAAGGGGGACAGGAAGTAATTAGTATTTGAGCACCTCCATGCTAAGCATTTTTCATATTTCACCTCATTTAGCTTTCAAAGCTCTAAATTATTATTACCATTTTAAAGCTAAGAAAACTGTCTCAGAGAGCTTAAATAAGTTATCTAAAGTCACACAGATAAGTAAATGGTAGAGCCAGCCTCCTTCCTTCTTGTTCTCTTTGGCTATGTTCTTGAAGTTGGGGAAAAGTACCACTTTTGTCACTCATACTCATATTTGAAGATCAGCAAAACTTTTACTTCTTCCTTTCATGATCCTCCCAGAGTAACTGCAATGAGCCACCTCAATATCTTGCTCATTTATTTGTAACAGCACTCACCACACTGTACAGTAATTTTTGTGTATACTTGGCTCATCAATTAGATCATATACTCTTCAGGGTCAATGGGCACATCTTAGTCATCTTTATAAATAGTGCCCATCACAAAAAGTACGTGTTCAATTAAATGTTAGAAAAACGAATGAATGAGACAAATGGAGTAAATCTTACTATTCCCCTCTAGAAACTAAAGTTATAGAAATCCCTTCCGGTAGGCACAGTTGTCAGAAAAAAATGAGTACAAAGGTTTATGTAGAAGCACAAAAACAGAAAAAACATCAAAGAAGTCAAAAGCCCTGGCTTTGGGGCTTCCCTGGTGGCGCAGTGGTTGAGAGTCCACCTGCCGATGCAGGGGACATGGGTTCGTACCCCAGTCCGGGAAGATCCCACATGCTGCAGAGCAGCTGGGCCCGTGAGCCATAGCCACTGAGCCTGCACGTCTGAAGCCTGTGCTATACCTTATCATTCACTAGCTTGTAACAACAGGCAAAGTAATCAGCATTAGATTTGCTTGTTACGTTAAGTATTATTCTTAAATTATAACATTATAATTAAACATTATCAATATTAACATTTTATTTATTATTGATTGATTGAGTGCCGCACCACACGGCTTGTGGGATTTTATTGGGTTGGCCAAAACGTTTGTTCGGGTTTTTCCCTCAAGATCTTACAGAAAAACCCAAACTTTCTGGCCAACCCAACAGTTCCCCGACCAGGGACTGAACCCGGGCCCTCGGCAGTGAGAGCACAGAGTCCTAACCACTGGATAGCCAGGGAATTCCTTATTTGACAAATTTAAAATAAACCTTGGACTTTCCTGGTGGCACAGTGGTTAAGAATCTGCCTGCCAATGCAGGCAACATGGGTTCAAGACCTGGTCTGGGAAGATCCTACATGCCTCGGAGTAACTAAGCCCATGCACCACAACTACTGAGCCCACGTGACACAAATGCTGAAGCCCACGTGCCCTAGAGCCCACGCGCCGCAATTACTGAAGCCTGCACACTCTAGGGCCCGTGCTCCGCAACAAGAGAAGCCACCTCAATGAGAAGCCTGCGCACCGCAACGAAGAGTAGCCCCCACTCACTGCAACTAGAGAAAGCCCGCGCACAGCAACGAAGACCCAATACAGCCAAAAATAAATAAAATTTAAAAAATAAATAAAATAAACCTTAACTCTATTATGCTGCTTTTCTTTCATACTGATACAGGGTTGCACTGTATATAAGTTTCATAGTTGTATGCATTTTTTCTTTAAATGTATCATGCTGTTTCAATGATTTTTTTTCAAGTTTCCCCTTTATATCAGAGAGATCATCATTTTGCTTCCTTTGCCGAACTTATTTCTCAACCAATATATATGTACTAGGCTCTCTCAAATATCTGGCACCATAAGGAAAAACAAACAAATCTAAAATAAAAGTCTAAGAACTTCTCCTGGGAAAAGATGTCCATCCTCAGTTTTATTTCTGCTTTTAATCATAATGGAATACAATTTCATCTTTTAGCCTTATATGTCTACCTACCACAACCCTCAGAAGTAACAAATGCTGACCTCACATGTTTCTACATTTCCATAACAACTGGCTCAGGGACCTAACAATTATGTTAGGCCTTTAAAAGCATCCAGAATTAGGCTGCAAAGTTTGTGTATAGGAGAGACCCAAGAACAGAAGCTTCTTCTTTGGGAATGTCATCTGTATATGAAACAAATCTGAAGGTATGAGACTACCTCTATGTAGGGACTTCAGACCTTAGGGATCTAAGACTCGTGCAATTATAATAAATATGTTCATAAATGTAAGCATATTATTTTGTTAGCTGTGTTAAATTTCTCTAAGGGGTAAGACCGGTACACATAATTAAACTGTAAAGTGACTAATATGCAGTCAAAATAACCTTAAAAAAATTCAATTTCAAAATGACTGGATTTGGGGGGAAAAGTTTTATTACCAGTTTTAATTTTATTAACTTCAAGGAAGAAAAACTTATATATTTAATCTGCCTATTTAAGAAAAAATACAGTAGTATTTTTACAAACTATTCATGAAAATGTATAAGAAAAAAAGGAATCTTATTTACCTGTAAGGGGTGGGATATCACGATTAACTGTTTCTTCTGCTTCTTCTAAACCATTTATTGATGACCTCACTTGAACTGCTTGATTTGAGTAAGCTGCTCCATTAGCTGATGTAGTAGTACTGGTAGTGATTTCATCCACCTGTTCCATATCAAGCTGTTTTACTATCTCTTCAGCTTCCACAGCCTGTCCTGGGGAATCGGATCCTGATGTTCCTGAAATCATGATTAATTGTACATTAATCGTCACTTAAAAGCTCACAGTGGGTGGGAAAAGACGGGAACAAACTTAAAACAAGTAATAAATAAGCCTTAGAGAGCTAATGCACAGTATAGTGAATACAGACAACATTATATTATAATCATCAAACCTGCTAAGAAACTAGTACTTAATTACTCCAACCACCAAAAATAAAGAATAATTATATAACATGATAGAGAGCATATGCTAATTATCACTACGATGATGATCAAATTACAATATATAAATTATCAAATCAACATGTTGTACACTTTAAATTTATACAATGTTACATGTCAAATATATTCAATAAAAATTCATAAATATTTAGAAAAACTAAATGGAAAAGAAACAAAGCTGAGGATACCATTATTTAGTGACTCTTTACTAGACATTTCAAAAATAAGGAATAAAGACTATTATAAGCTAGAGTAATATTTGTGAGCAAAGTTTTCTTAAGAGTGTTCAAATAGCTTAGAAACACCCATTTATAGTCAAACAAGTCAATTTAGAAGTTTAAAATTTTTAAATGAGATATAATTAACATAACATTGTATAAGTTACAGGTGTACATATTGATTTAATACTTTATATACTGCAATATAATTACCAACTGAGCGTTAGCTAACACCTCTATCCTGCCACATAATTATTTCTTTTTTGTGGTGAGAACATTTAAGATCCAGTCTCTTAGGAACTCTGAAGTATATACAGTTGACCCTTGAACAACATAGGGGTTAAGGGCACTGACCCCCATGCAATCAGAAGTCTGAGAATAACTTTACAGTCAGCCCTCCATATCCACAGTTCCACATCCTCAGATTCAACCAACCACAGATTGTATACTATAGTATTTATTGAAAAAAATCCTTGTATTAAGTGGACCTGTGCAGTTCAAACCCATGTTGTTGTTGGGTCAACTGTCATACAGTATTTTTGACCACAGAACTTCTCTTCATTAAAGCAAATATCATTTATTAAGTACTTACTATGTGCTGGGCAATACACACAGCACGCGCGCGCACACACACACACACACACAATTTTCCATTATCCTCAAACAGCTCCTGATCTTTCTAGTACTAAGCATCCTAGCCATTTTGTGCAGTTGTAATTTTTAAACCAGAGACAGTTCTCTAAAAATGAGCTAACTGTTCCCCTAACCATGAGAACCTTTTTATTCAAAGACACAAGAACAATTTCTCAACGAAATTCCATCTCAATAACAAAGATAGAAGCTAGTTTCCTCATTATATTCAACCATCCCCTAGATGAACCCACTGCCCAATTTTTCTTCCACTATGGACTGACCCCAAGTCTCCATTTCTTTATGAAATCCTCTGAATGTCATTGTCAACAACAAAATCAACCGCCAATAACTCTCAACTTCCTCACAGAATATTCTTTCTCCCTCATTGCCTCACATTTAACCTTTTTCCAAAAGACATCTCTTTTCCTGATACCCTTCCCTCAAAGCTGTTTATTCTCCCATACTTGTTTCTCAATCAGAATTCATTTACCTCCACTGCCGCCACCAGATCATTGGTTTTCCACTAATGTGTAAAAATGTTTGCTCCTTCGAGATTGCTGTCACCTGGCTATACAATTCTTCGCTTATGCCCTCTGCTGTCACCTACCATCTATTGCCAGCATCCTCTCTCAATCTCAGAGGAATTTAACACCTAGATACCAGTTTACTGCTCTATTAAATGCCTATATAGTTATTACAGGTGATGTCAATGACTCATCCAATAACTAACCCTCAAAGGTCTTGCCCTATTTAGCCCCAACTACATTCGTAATGCTCTTTAGTAGTTATTACCATGGTTACAACCTGGACACTATCACAGAGAAACTGTTCACCTCTGAAACCTATAATTCAAATAATTAATCTCCTACCACGACCTCCTAATCTTCTAATTAGCTATCTAACTATCTATCTAATATTTCTATTACATGTGATCTTCACTTTTGATAAAAGCCAATCTCTTTTATCCAAACACATCCCTCAGTGGCTTCTTCTCCACCCTCCTCATCTAGTTAGACTTCATGGTGTATTATTTAAACCACTCTCAAGCCAGCAGCCTCACTGTCCTCGCTTCCTTGTCTTTCCACTGTCATTCATCATAGAAATCCCTCTTGAATCAATCTAACAGGCTTCTCAGGCACTAGACCCAGGTAATAAAGAAAACAATAGAATTATAAAGACTGATTGTACTCCAAATAAAATCCTCTAATCTTAGCTACGCCTATAGCATGCTGCTCAGTATTTCTGTGTGTGAGTCATTCAGCTTCTTTTACTTATACCCAATAGCAAACATTCTAAACCTTCATTCTCTTCAATCCCTGCCACCAGGACCATCTCAGCAAAATGATACCATGTCCTCCTTCAAAGAAAAAATTCTATCAAACATGAACTACTGTTGCCCAAATGTTCTTTCCTCCAGCATCAGAGAAAAATGTCTATTCTCCTTGTTTCAATTCTAATCCTTCTACCTGTTCTCTTGATCCCATCCCTATCAGTAGATCCTAGAAACTTTCTTCATGAGTTTTTCTTTTTCCCTTATGTTTAACCTATTAGACCCTTCCCTGAGGCTTAACAACATGCTTGCTTCTCACAAACACAAAACATCCCTTGAGGCTTCATGACCTCTCTAGTTTTTCTCATATTCAAGTTCCTCATAACAGTAATCTATATGTGCTGATCCCTTTCTTACTCTCCATTTCACTCTTTTAACCCATGGATTAGGCTGCCAACTCCAATCACTCCTCTGAAACTCTTCTGGCAAACGAAACCAATGACCATCTAATTACCAGGTTTAATGATACCTTTTCAATGCTCATTTCCTTTCCTTCTATCTTTACAATTGTTTGACCCTCGGTTTGACAGTCTCTTCTTTTGGCTTCTATGACTCAGTTTCTCCTGGTTTCCTCCATTTCTCCTTTGTTGGCTTCTTTAGCTTTGTCCAGTCCTTAAATGTCTTTCCCCAAGATTCTGGTCTTAGTTTGATGAACCAAATGGACCATTTAGTCCACTGGTTTCAATTAATATTTGTAAGCTAATAATACCATGCTCTACTGCTTATTCAGATTTCTAAGCCCCATACCTGAATGACAAATTGTTAGTAGACATTTTTATTTGGTCGTTTCAAGGCCTCTCAGGCTCAGCATGGCCCAAATTAAATTCAATTATCTATCTCCCAGGAACTTACTTTTCTCTCTTGAAAATCTAATGTGTACATCTTACTCTCTCTCTTCCTTCACCTCCAATCTGTTTCCAAAATTTGTCCATTTGCATCTTTGATCCTTCTTTTCTTCTCTAATACTACAAGTAAGGTTGTATGAAGTCTCACATGGACTACAAGTCTACTAATGTTCTCCCTGCATCCAGCCTCTTTAGAATTTAGCCTACATGCTACTGACAAATAGATCTTTAGAAAACACAAATCTGGGCTTCCCTGGTGGCACAGTGGTTAAGAATCCACCTGCCAATGCAGGAGACACGGGTTCAAGCCCTGGTCCGGGAAGCTCCCACATGATGCAGAGCAACTAAGCCTGTGCACCACAAATACTGAGCCTGCACTCTAGAGCCTGTGAGCCACAACTACTGAGCCTGTGAGCCACAACTACTGAAGCCCGCACGCCTAGAGCCCAGGCTCCGCAACAAGAGAAGCCACCGCAGTGAGAAGCCCGCACACTGCAACAAACAGTAGCCCCCGCTCGCCGCAACTAGAGAAAGCCCACACACAGCAACGAAGACCCAACACAGTCAAAAATAAATTAAAAAAAAATAAAAGCTGTAAACTTAAAAAACAACAACAACATAAACCTGTTCATATTACTCACAGTTTAAAACCTTTCATTCATCCCCCCATGACTAAGGATAAAGTTCAAAAACCCTACAAAATTGGCTCTATAATCTGACTTCTTTATAATTCTCCTATCTTATCCCTTCCCATGCACTCCTCAAATCTGATGCTCCATCTGTGACAAACTAATTTGTTTCTGAAATACACTGTACCTTTGCTTACACTGCTCCTTCTACATGGAATGCCCTTTACCATCTTTCAAGATTCAGCTTTTCTATGAAGCCTTTTGTGAGCCACCACCCAGAATACAGGACCATTCCATTCTTTGAATACTGTTCCATACCTCTCTCAAGGCACCTATAAAAATTTATTATACTTATCACAATGGCTGGAACATAGTAGATGCTCAATATTTGTTGAGTGAACTGGACTCTTCACTCCTCACATTTAAGTATAACTACCCTTTCTCATGGATTAAGAGGCTCAAGAGTTTAAAGAACTGGTCCAGTGTAACATAAGTAAACAGTGGCAGCTGGGAACAAATTTAAAACAAGTTTATCTAACTCCAAAGCCTGTTCTTTTCCCACTACACCAGCATTTCCAAAGATGTTTTAGGAGGCACTAGTTCTAAAAGATGTTAAGATGTTAACAGATGTTCCACACAAGAGTACTTGGTCAGATATGTCTAGGGAATACTGGGTTAAACAAAGTTAAAGGTAGTTTTTTGTTTCTATTCTAGGACTTCACAGTTCTTTAATGTGCTAATATACATTACTTCTGCCCCTACATCATCTTGATTTTACAGTGCACCATTCTGCCTTTTAAAAATTGCTTTATCATCCAGAAATCAGGCAATAGTTATTTAATGCCTATTTCCCATGTGCCCAATACTGTATCAAACAACATGGCAGATGTAAAAATAAAGACATGACCTCTTGCCCTCAAATAATCTAGAGACTAAATTATCATGTATGAAATTAGACATTAATTATCAGAAAAAATAGGACACCAGATAATTTTAAAAAGATATGTTGAGAAAGAGGCCATTTTTAATTTTTTTGCAAAGGCATACAATGGGAACCTTCAATTCATGTGAATTGGGGTAGTTTTACTATTTGTCTAAACTGAAGATTCCCTACGGGGGGAAAAAACAAGCAAATGATAATAAAAATAAATTGTATTACCAAAAAAAAATCTGGTTTCAACTCACTCAAAATATTCAACAAATTATACTTTACTAATCTAGAATATTGAAAATGCTTCTCAATTCTCTCCTGTACACACTCTAAAGATGCAGAAGTCATCCCAACACAGAAAAAATAATACTTTCCCTCCAGCCCAAAGTTTATCATCTAGCTTTTCAGATAGTTAATTAAACATAACCTACATTTATTTCAGTCACTAAAAAAAAAAAAAAAATGCCTTTTAGAAGCTGTGTATTTTGGGGACTTCCCTGGTGGTCCAGTGGTTAAGAATCCACCTTCCAATGCAGGGGACTTGGGTTCAATCTCTGGTCGGGAAACTAATAAGATCCCACCTGCCGCGACGCAACTAAGCCTGTGTACTACAACTACAGAGCCCACACGTCACAACTGGAGAGAAGCCCACGTGCCGCAATGAGGAGCCCACACACCGCAACGAAAGATCCCGTGTGCCACAACTAAGACACGATGCAGCCATAAATAAATAAAGTAAATAAATATAAAAGAAAGAAAATATATTCTTTAAAAAAAAAAAGTCTGTGTATTTTTAACGAGGCTGAAAACAAACATAAGATGCTAACAAAAATACGCCAAAAAAATCAAACAGATCTTTTAAAAAGCCAGGAAAACGATTAATCTTTTAAACCCAAATTATGGTTAATGACTTATATTTACCATTTTTATTTGCTGGTGAAAAAAAGTTGAAGACAGGAGAAAATATGGTCCCCAACAATGTAGTCCTTGGAGGACTGCCAGAGGAAGGATTATCTTCTAATTTTCCATTTTGTTTTACATGCTGATTTGTCATTTCATAACTACCAGCTTCTAAGAAAGAAACAACAAAAATAGTTGCAATCTAGAAAACATGACTTTCATAAATGTGTTCTAAACCATTATTATAAAAATAACTTTTTCCCTCAAAATACATAAGGAAAACTGATGAACATTAATGTTAAAAAGCTTATTATTTCAAGAAATCCTGAGGTAAATCACTTGTAAATCAAATGATCTTTACAACAAATTTATTTATAATGGTTTATAAATGCTAAAATTTACTGAGTTTTTACAAAGTAGATTTATATCTGGAATTACACAGACTGAAAGTCTTCAAATCAACACAGTGTAACAGAAAATGAAATAAAACTCTTTGTAAGTAAAGCAAGCAAGTTACAATATGAAAAACACAAATGCAAGATTTTGTCTTTGTTTATTTACATTTTGGGATGCTGCCTACTTCACAAAACTTACCCCCCAATCTATTTCTAATGAGTAACAGCTAAATAAATAGAGGCAACTAGTTCTACTGAAGCAGAAGACTATATATACAGCAGTGTCAAAAACTACTTATAGATATTGTGAGGCACCATTTCAGAGTAGTTAGGAAGAATAACCAGTTTTTTTTTAAGTTTCTTATAAATAAAAGAAATTTAATGGGTTTTGGGAAAATATAAAATACAAATGTCTTAATAAATCATCCTTGACCCTCCACAACTTTAGCACATTTCTTTCCTTCTTTGTTAGTGCTCTTTTAACTTGTCTATCCCTTTTCCCCCTTATGGTCAATTCTAACAATGGAGATACATCACTGCATTAAGAGGAAAGAGGTAGGGAATTATTATCACTGCTGTGTTTAAAATAGTATTGGTTAAAAGGTAGCACTCCATGCTCTAAAGTGCTATTCTGTATAGGTTTCTCTGCTTGTCCATCTTTTTTTTCTCCTTTTTGACTTTGAGGAGCTTGTCAGCAATACAATAAGATACTGATCTAGAAAAGGATTTATAAATAGCAACAACACTATTGGCTTTTGGGCTGGATAATTCTTTGTTATGGTAGGATGTCCTGTGCATTGTAGGATGTTTAGCAGTGCCCCTGACCGTCACCTGCTAGATGCAAGTAGCAATCCCTCCACAGGTTGTGACAAACCAAAAAGGTCTCCATACACTGAAAAGCATCTGCTAGGGGACAGAAACACCCCTAGTTGAGAACCGCGGACCTGAGAGCTTCAAGCCCCCTCTATAGCTCTGAAATTCCATAATCCAGAAACAAATTCTTTGTACATATTTCAAATAAATTAAGTCACAATTATTACCGCTTTAAGAAATGAGTTTCATATACATTTTCATGCTAAACAGTATAAAGCTAGTTGCTCTGCCTTTGTCACTTTAATTCATCAAAGTAGATTTACATTAGGAAGGTAAATTTTTATTTACTTCATGCCACTAATATTTAATACAAAGAAGATTACAAAAATAAGGCAGAAATTGCTCAAAGTAGATTTTTAAAAACAGAACACAAACATGTCAAGTGAGAACTCTTACACCTAATAAAGCAATATGTAAACATTAACAAACCTCCATTTACTTGACTTTTCCGTCTTACTCGAGATATCTGTTTGTTAGGCTTTTCTCCTGCTCTTGGTGTTGATGTGATCAAATTATTATCTATATCACGTTCAATTCTACTCCGTTTTGAAGGATTTTCTCTCTCTTCCTTAAGATATAAAAGGGAAAAACATGCATTGAACAGTCATTCTGCTTTACAGGTTACTTTTTTTTTTTTTGCCACACCACGCAGCTTGTGAGATCTTAGTTCCCTGACCAGGGACTGAACCCGGACCCATGGCAGTGAAAGCACCGAGTCTTAACCACTGAACTGCCAGGGAATTCCCTACAGGTTACACTTACCATTATCAATTGATGGACACTTAGATATGGTTGTTTCCATATCTTGGTTACTGTAAATAATGCAGTGAATATATATATATATATATATATATATGCATATAACACACACACATGTATACATACATACATAACAATGGAATATTATTTAGCCATAAAAAAGAATCAACTCTTGCCACTTGCAACAACATGGATGAACCTAAAGGGCATTACACTAAGTGAAAAAAGTAAGAGAAAGACATATACCATATGATCTCACTTACATGTGGAATTAAAAAGCAAAAACAAACAAAAAACAAAAACAGCAAGTTCACAGATACAGAGAACAGACTGGTGGTTGCCAGAGGCAGGGAGGTGGGGATGAGTGAAATGGGTGATAGGCGTCAAATGGTGCAAAAGGTTATAAAATAAATAAGTCGCAGTGATATAACGTACAGCATGGTGACTACAGTTAATAATACTGTATTGCATATATGAAAATTGCTGTGAGAGTAAATCTTAAAAGTTATCAGAGAAAAGAATTCTGTAACTATGTATGCTGACCGATTTTAACTAGACTTATTGTGGTAATCATTTTGCAATATATAAAAATACTGAATCAGACTTCCCCGGCAGTCCAGTGGTTAAGATTCCACGTTTCCACTGCAGGGGCACAGGTTCGATCCCCGGTTGGAGAGCTAAGATTCCACATACCGTGTGGAGCAACCAAAAAACAAATTGAATCATGCTATATATCTGAAACTAATATAATGTTGTATGTCAACTATGCTCAGATTTTTTTTTTTTTTTCTTTTTTGCGGTACGCGGGCATCTCACTGCTGTGGCCTCTCCCACTGCGGAGCACAGGCTCCGGACGCGCAGGCCCAGCGGCCATGGCCCACGGGCGCAGCCGCTTCGCGGCACGTGGGATCCTCCCAGACCGGGACACGAACCCATGTCCCCTGCATCGGCAGGCGGACTCTCAACCACTGCGCCACCAGGGAAGCCCAGATTTTTAAAAAGATAAAATATGTTGTAATATGCTTTCTCCTCTTTTTTCATATCCAGGAGAAACAAACAGAATTAATACCTAACAGTAGAAGAAAACACAGAAAAAATCTGACAGTCGTATTTATTAACGTTATTACAATACACAAATATAATTACAGCATCCTCACAATTCAGATTCTTTCCCCAGGGTCCGTTAAATTTTCATGCTACTGAAATACTGAATCTCACAATGTGGTCTAAGTTTCCAGCAATTTTCCTTACTTTTAGAATTACTCAAAAGAACAGGAGTCATTTCCTTGAGCGAACCCGACTGGAATTTGCTGGCATTATCACACAGTCCCAAAAATGACACAAAATTAATAGGGCCTGCCACTGCCACACACCTAATGTCAATTCTCAAAATGTCCAAATTAACACTAAGGAGTCTACTCCTTAACAAAGCTCTCTATTCATTTCCTTATATGGGGCAAATTCACATGACCAGTTTACACTATTTTTGCAATATAGAGTTATCATAGTTTGACTTAAAGATTTTTTGACTTTACAGTGATGTGAAAGCAATACGTATTCAGTAGAAACTGTACTTAGAATTTTTAATTTTGGTCTTTTCTCAGGCTAGCCATTTGCAGGTACTATACTCTCTTGTGATGCTGGGCAGCGGCAGCAGTAAGCCACAGTGAGCCACAGCTCAAAGTCAGCCACTTGATCATGAGGGTAAATAACTGACACACTTATAACCATTCTGTATCCATGCAACTACTGTTTTTCGCTTTCAGTATTCAATCAATTACATAAGACATTCAACACTTGTGATTTTGCCCAACTGTAAGGTAATGTAAGTGTTCTGAGCATGTTTAAGGTAGGCTGGACTAAGCTATGATGTCCATCCAGTAGGTTAAGTGTCTTAAGTGCATTTTCAGCTTACAACATTTTCAACTTACAATGGGTTTATCAGGACTTAACTAAAATATTATACTCCATGCAATAACCTGATTTTTCTCCATTTATACATCCATCTTCCTCATCTGTACAATTTTTCTAGAGTCACCATCACATGAGCAATCTTCTTCCATTACTGTAATACTGGCCTATAATTCCTTGCTGTTTTAATGAAAGTACCCAAAATCTTTTGATAAGGATTAGATTTTTCTACAACAAATAATAATACAGTATACTACTATGCATTTTCTGTAAGTTGAATATTATTATTTCTGAAACAAACCTTGGTATTGTAAATGGCCCAAATTACAATTCCCTACCAGGATCAAAATAGAAAAAAGATAATACTGTAAGTATCATCCAATACAGAATTTTACATTTACTCACCAGTTTCTCTAATTTTAGGTAGGTTCATCAAAACAATCTCATTAGCACAAAATAAAGCCTCAGTGATCCACAACATAATTCCTCAAATTTTTACTGTTTATTATTCCCCTGCATTTAAAAATGATGAATAGGAAGCCTCAAATCCCAAACACTGGATCTTTATTACAGGAGAATTATAGGGGCTCTTTTTATAAAGTCCTTCAAGAACAGAAACAATGCTGTAAAGCCTCACTACACTAAGCTCCAGCATTTTCTTGAAGTCTCTTAGTACATCTGGTATAATGTAAATACATACATACATTCCTGGAAACTTTGCACTCTGCAACCCTAAAAGTAACAAGGCTTATGGGGAAAAAAATGGGTCCAGAACAGTAGAGAGGGGTACATTGGGGCAGATCAGCCAATGCCCCTGTAACTCTGTAACCACAGCACTAAGAAAACCAATGATTGGGACCTCCAGAGATAACTTGCACACCCCAGTTAAGCAGCTAAGAGCAGCTGAAATGCTTCCTCAGAGCTTAATAAAAGGTATTAGAAGCAAAGAAGTAGAGGGGCTTCCCTGGCGGCGCAGTGGTTGGGAGTCCACCTGCCGATGTAGGGGACACGGGTTCATGCCCCGGTCTGGGAGGATCCCATATGCCGTGGAGCGGCTGGGCCCATGAGCCATGGCCACTGGGCCTGTGCGTCCGGGGCCTGTGCTCCGCAGTGGGAGAGGCCGCAGCGGGAGAGGCCGCAGCGTTGGAAGGCCTGCGTACCGCAAAAAAAAAAAAAAAAAAAAAAAGGAAGTAGAAACAAGGGTTTATGGGAGCTGAGAAGTGGAGCTTTAAGCCAGGAAGACTGCTAAAATGGACAAAAAAGGAAATGCAAACTGCCATATGAAAAGAAGAGTCCCTGCTAGAGCAGGGTGTACCTCTCTGAGAGGGAACCCCTTACACAACTTACCACTTTTAATTAAAAACTCTGTGTGCAGTATAAAATTCTACCCCCATTATTCAGGATCCCCCTGTCCAGTTTAGAAAAAATCACGTATAAACCAAAACCCACCCATGTTATACTGAAACTACTTCCCTATTTACCAACAGTATATATAAGCTAACTTATAATATGCAGGTGCCCCATATAACAGAAAAGGTTATACTGTGGTCAATTGAGAATATATTCAAATACTTGAGCTTACATCTCTAAAGAGAAAGAGGAAGCTGTTAAGATCAGGATTCAAGGTCTGCAGTCATTGACAATAAAATTCCATCCTTCAGAATAATGCATTCAAATGTCTGATGATGCTCCAATTCTGAAATGTGTCACCAAATCCTACTCTTCCTTAAACATTCAAGTATATAATTTGGGGACATTTTTGGATATAGTATGATTTTTAGAAGAGGAACTAGGAAAAACAAGATTTCTACATTACTGTACATTTTTAAAATTTAATAACCCTACAATGTCTTGTCTGGAATTTGTATTTTTCAAAGTTGTCTCTTAAGATAGGCTTTTAAAGGGAAAATCTTGGGAAGGTCATATTCTTAAATCTCTGAATCTCAAAGGAAAAATACAGAGAACTAAAGAGGCAACAAAACCCCAAAAGCCAATTTACAACAAAAGCAGGAAACAAGGTTTCTCCCCCAAACTCCAAGCAGATGAGAACAAACCAACAGTCATAACACTGGAGTAACCATCTGTACCAGTGCAGAAGAAAGCAAAGGAATGCAACATGGCATGAGACACATCTGAGAACAGGAGAAGCCCCAAATAGCTAACAGGCAGATATTCAATTGAAAGCATGGCAGGCCAATTTAATGACAGCAGATGAAATAAGAGGGACTTTGCTGGTGGTCCAGTGGTTAAGACTCTGCACTTCCACTGCAGAGGGTGTGGATTCCATCGGGGAACTAAGATCCCATGTGCCGCGCAGCGTGGCCAAAAAAAAAAAAAAAATGCACACGAGAACAGACAAAAATTATATACCTTTATTTCAAAAAAGACAAAAAGAGTTAAGAAAGTGATACGACATATACATCAGAGTTAGAAAAAACTCAGTAACAGAACAAAATAATTAGAAATAAGAGAAAAAAATTTTTGGAAATAAAGACCAAACTAGAACAGACATAAAAGTGAGTAAATAGAATAGATTATGCCTTTAAGAGAAAGAGAAGGTAAAATGGGGGAGGGGGGCTGGATTTTAAGACATCAAAATGTGTCTAGCACTGAATATGGACAAAGAAGATCCAACAGACAGAAAACAGTAGGCCGAGACGGAAGCCAAAACAAGAGCATATCAGAAAGTTTTCCTCAAATAAAATATCTGAAATTACATACTGAAAGAGTACACTAGTTTATTTATTTATTTATTTTTGGCTGCAACCACTGTGCAGCTTGTGCAATCTTAGTTCCCCAACAAGAAACTGAACCCGGGCCCTCGGCAGTGAAAGTTTGGAGTCCTAACCACTGGACCACCAGGAAATTCCCAGAGTATACTGTTTAACTAAAACTATCAACCCAGAAAAACAACTACCAAGATCCTAAACTTAACAGAATTTAAAGAAAACAAATCCTTTGGAGAACAAGGCAAAATCCATTTATCTACATAGGGAAAATTAGAGTACCATCAAACTGTGAAAGCAATGCTTTTTATGCTGGAAGAAAATGGAATAACATTTTAAAAAATCAAGAAGAGAAACTGTGAGACAAGGATTTCATATTCAGTAAAACTGATTTTTAAGCACAGAACTCAGATAATAGTGCCCATGAGTGCTTTGTGTGGCAGCTACCAGAAAATGAGCTTTCAACAACAAAAATGACTACAGATCATAACTAGAGGACTGAGGATAAGCATTAAACATACAGAACACATGTAGAACCTGTGTAAGATAAATGAAGATTAAAAGATAGTATGTAGGACTTCCCTGGTGGCGCAGTGGTTAGGAATCTGCCTGCCAATGCAGGGAACACGGGTTCGAGCCCTGGTCTGGGAGGATCCCACGTGCCGCGGAGCAACTAAGCCCGTGAGCCACAACTACTGAGCCTGCGCGTCTGGAGCCTGTGCTCCGGAACGGGAGAGGCCGCGATAGTAAGAGGCCCACGCACTGCGATGAAGAGTGGTCCCCGCTCGCCACAATTGGAGAAAGCCCTCGCACAGAAACGAATACCCAACACAGCAAAAATAAATAAATAAATACATACATACATACTTTATCAGACCACGTGTTGTAATTTAAAAAAAAAGATAGTATGTAATGGCTTCAGGCTCAGAATATATAAACTGTTAAGAAAAATTGGCAAGAGATAGTAAATACATAAATTTTTTAAATTGTTCACTTTAAAAACATTCTGAGACAGAAAAGCTGACAATTCATTTCCAGCTGATCTCCACAAGAAATAACAAATGAAGTTCTTTAGGCATAAAATAAATAATACCAGATGGGATCCTAAATTTGCAATAAGGAATGAATACCACTACGGCAAATCTATGAGTAAATACAAAAGATCTTTGTGTTCAATATTTCTACTGTGCTTTTACTGTCTTCAACACTAACACCTGCTATAGTCTCTGTAGTCTCATTATGATCCAATAAATTATTCTGAAGTCTCAAAGTTTTATTTTTTTTCTCTCTCTCTATGTATATACGGAAACATAGTAAGAGTACTCTTGTTTTGCTTTGCAATATTATTAAATTTGGTTTTTAAAATTTCACCTAAAAGTTATTTTAGAATTTAGTAACTCTTTTTAAATAAAAGAAAATTTATAATTTAGAACTAAGAATAGATTGTTGGATTGAAAAAGGGAGCTGGGCGACTTGTAAATTCAATCCATTACTGCAAGTGATGAAAAGAAACCGACATAGAATTCTCTAACTCATGAAAGGGGGGAATATACTCTAAGAAATAACTGAACGAAACTGTAAATTACAAATGAAAATATGATAAAACTAATGTCCCTTTGGCTGTAAAATTAAGTTGTCTTATGCAATAGAACATATTCAAATAGAATTATGGTGCCGATTCAGTTGCATTTGAGAACAATCATTCCGTTTTAAAAACAGAAACTCAATATTTTAAATGTACACATGATGAGATCTTTAAAAGCCAAAAAGTTATAGCTTTTCAAACTTAAATTACAAAACCCAGTGAGATATCTTAAAAAGTTATCATATTGCATTGTTCAAAGAAGTGTACATAACTTACGAGAAACTTATAAACTCTTGCACAGTAGTTTGTGCTGAAGCCTGCTCAATAAAAGTCGATAAAAGAGGGACTTCCCTGGTGGTGCAGTGAATAAGAATCCACCTGCCAATGCAGGGGACACAGGTTCAAGACCTGGTCCAGGAAGATCCCACATGCTGTGGAACAACTAAGCCTGTGCGCCATAACTACTGAGCCTGCGCTCTAGAGCCCACAAGCCACAACTACTGAGCCCGCAAGCCACAACTGAGCCCACGTGCCACAACTACTGAAGCCCACGTGCGTAGAGCCCGTGCTCCATAACAAGAGAAGCCACCACAATGAGAAGCCCCCGTGCTGCAACAAAGAGTAGTCCCCACTCGCCACAACTAGAGAGAACACGTGCGCAGCAACAAAGACCCAACACAGCCATAAATAAATAAATATATAAATTATGAATCTGGAAGGTCTTACCTTCCAGATGAGTGTATGTTTTAAAAAAAAAAGTCAATAAAAGAAACAGGCACTTCCACTTTCTAATGATAAAGTAAATCATTGAATTAAAGACTTAACTGTAAATACAGAAAATGAGTTAAAATCTGGTGTGTTGAATTGCACTTTAGCCTTACTAATGTGGTTGGACTTTCTGTTTTGACTGTACTTGTCTGATACTAGTATCAACTAATCATCAAAAATTGTCTTTACTGTGAATGCGTGGTAACAAACACAAGTGGTAAATTATTTTTTTAACATCTCAATTTATCCTAGAATTACTTATGCCAAAATTTGCAATGACTGTGCAAAAAAAATGGTTTATAACTACTGCCACCTTAGCACAAATCAAGGCACTGACACCCAATAGTTATTTTTCACTGCCATGCACCTGCATGGGGGAAAAAAAGCCAGCTCTACTTAGGAAGGTCCATGATGAAAATGTAAAATTAATTAAATCTCAACCCTTAAATATGTGTTCAATTCTATATGACAAGATGGGAAGTACACACAAAGCGTTTCTGCTGCCAACTGTGTTTCCACAACTGTCTTGAGAAAAAGCATTAGTGTGACTGAATTGTAAGCTGAATTAGACCATTTTTTCTGATAGAAAACTATCTTTACTTGAAGTAGATTATTTTCTGAAAAGTGAACAAAGCAAGCCTGTCACTTCAAGAAAAACTGATACTTCTTGCTGCCAACAATAAAATTTGAGCATTCAAGCAAAAACTGAGATGTTTGAAAACTTGGACAAAGCACCATGAGACTGACAGCTTCCCAATACTTAAAGATTGTTCTGTTGAGATCAGTGGGGTTGTTTAGAAATGTGATTTTTAAGTATTAAATAATGAACTATGTCAATGTGGACACATATGTGGAAGATCTACATAATTCAGTGAACCAATATTTTCCAAATAATCAGTGCATGATGTTACAAAATCATATATAGATAAAAGATTCATTCCAAGCACAAGACAGACCAATGAAAAGATCATTGTAGTGCTCTCAAATTCAATCTTGGAACAAGAACTTAAGATACTGCACAATTTGTCAAGTTTTGGTATAATATCTGCAATTATCTACAAAGAATATTAAAATACTCTTCCCTTTTCTAAATACATGTATGATTTTCTTTATATGCTTCAATGACAACAAACTACCTTCTATGAAGTTTCGATTAAAGAGGTTTATAAAACTGTAATGTCATGTTTCCCACTAATTTCCTTTTTGTCTTTAGAAAATAGTTAAAATATTATTTGTATCAACATGTAGGGTTTAGAATTATAATTTTGATATTTTCAAAATTCCTCAGTTTTAATATCTAATGAGATATATTGACAGATATAACCCACATAAACAAATGTTCTTTAGGGTTTCCAATCATTTATAAGAAGGTAAAGGATCCGAAGTTCAAAAGGTTTAAGAACCACTTGCTCAAGAGGGACTACTGATGAAATCACAAGAGAAAATTTTAAAAGTCACCCCCAACAAATGAGAAAAAAATTTGAGCTGGAAGGTGGAGCTGACAAGTGAGAGCCAAAGGGTCCAGAGTTTCTTTGGGGAATGATAAAAGTGGTCTAAAATTGACTGTGGTAATGTCTGCGTAACTTTGTGCATATACTAAAAGCAACTGAATTTATACCTTAAATGGGTGAGCTTTATGGTATGTGAATTGTATCTCAATAAACCTACCATAAAAAAACACACATATATCATATAATCCAGCGATGTCAATCTTAGTTATTTACCCACGTTTAACCTAAATATATGCCCACACATGGATTCAAGACTGAAATATTCATAGCAACTTCATTCATGATAGCCAAAAACCAGAAATAATCCAAGTGGATAACAAATTATGACATGTGGTATACTCATACAACAGAATACTACTTGGAGTACAGGAGAGGGAGGGGATAAATTACGGATACATGCAGTAACATAGATGAATCCAAAAACTTTATGTTGAGTGAAGGAAGCAAGACATGTTATATTCATAGGTCACTCTAGAAAAGATTTATGCAATCTAGAATGATAGAAAGCAAATCAATGGTGTTTAGGGTGATGCTGTGAGACTGTCTGCAAAAACTCCAAGGGTACTTTTTGGTCATGGGTGTACAATTCTGTTAAAATTCATGAAAACATATACTTTAAATCAGTGTGTCTTATTGTGTTTCATTATACCCCATAAAGTTAATTTTTAAAAAGTCAACATAGGAGAAAAAGTGGAATTCTAAAAGATAACTAGTTCACCAAAAAGAAGGCAGGATAAGAACAGAATAACAAATAACAAATGGGATAAACACAGAATAAATAACAAGATGGGAGACTTTAAACTCAACCATATTAATAACTACATTAAATGTAAATAGACTAACCATGCCAATTTAAATATAAATACACAGTGGAAAAAGGTGTATCATGTAAATGGTAAGCAAGAAAACTGTGTGGCTTTATTAATATTAGGCCAAGTAAACCTCAAGGCAAATAATATTACTAGAGATAATGAGGGACATTTCACAGTGGTAACAAGAACAATTTACACCCAACAATCATAAATGTGTATGCACCTAACAGAGCTTTGAAACACATGTAGCAAAACTGACAGAACTGAAAGACAAGGCAGACAAATTCACAATTAAGAGTTGGAGATTTAAAATAAGACACAGAAAATTGGAGTATTATCAACTAACTTGACCTGATATTTATAGAACTGCACTAACCAATTCCAGAATATGCATATTTTTTCAAATACATAAGACATTCACCAAAATAGTCTATATGCTACAAAATATCAAGACACCAAAGAAATGAAATCATACAGAGTATATTCTTAGATAACAATAATATTAGATTAGAAATAAACAATTAGAAGATATCTAAGAAATGCCCAAATATCTGATCTGGAAATTAAATAACACATTTCTACATAATCTATGGGTCAAAGAATAAATCACAAATAAGCTAACAAAAATATAGTCAGAGGACTTCCCTGGCGGTCCAGTGGTTAGGATTCCGTGTTCCCAATACAGGGTGCTCAGGTTTGAACCCTGGTCGGGGAACTAAGATGTACCACATGACACACCCCCCCCAAAAACACACACACACACACACACACACACACACACACACACACACACACACACACATAAAATCAGAATATGTGGGAAAGCAGTACTCTGAAAATCATAGCTTTAAATAGTTGACTTAGAAAAAAATTAAGGTGTAGTATTAATGACCTAAGCAAGGGGCTGGCAAGCTACAGTCCAAACGCCAAGTCCAGCACATTGTTTTTGTATGGCCAGCAAGCCAAGAGTAGTTCTTATATTTTTAAATGGTTGGGGGGGGGGAGAAAAGAACGATAATATTTTATGACTCATGAAAATTATGGTGAACATCAAATATCAGTATACAAAGTCATGCTCATTCATTTACGTATTGTCTACAATGGAAGAGTTGAGTAGTAACTGCAATTACAAACAATATAGTCTGCAAAGTCTTAAATATCACTTATCTGAAATATTCACAGGAGAAGTTTACTAATTCCTATTCTAAGCTCCCACTTCTATGAGTTAGAAAAGTAGAAGTAAACCAGATAAAATAGAAGAAAATATTAAAAATAAAAAGCAGAAATCAATTAAACAGACACTGGAAAGAAAAGAGAAAATGAACAAAGACAGATGTTGGTTCTTTGAAAAAGTAATGAAATTGATAAAGCTCTAGGAGCAAAACGAATCAAAACAAAGATAAATCATAAATTATTCACATCAGGAGTGAAAAGAGGAACATATCATTACAGATCCTGCAGACATTATTAGGTTAATGCAGAAATACTGCAAAGACTTTACACCTAAAAATTTGATGACTTTGATGAATAGACAAATTCCTTGGAAAACACATGACCAAAACTGAAGAAGAAATAGAAAAGCTAAACAACCCCATATATATTAAAGAAATCAAATTTATAATAAAAGCTATTCCATAAAGAAATCCCAGTCACATTCCAGAAATTCCTCTCCAGAATTCATCAGTGCATTCTACTCATAATTTAAGGATGAGATAATACTTAGTCAACACAAGTTCTTTTAGAAAAAAAAAAGCAGCAGAGGAACAGTTCTTGACTTGTTTTATGATACCAGAATAATCCTGATCCCAAAATCTTAAAGCATTACAAATCAAAACTACAGACCAAAACCCTCATGAACACAGATGTAAAAATCCTTAAAACAAACCCAGCAGCAAATCAAATCCAGCCATACAAGTTTGGTTTTCCATTCAAAAAAATTTATGTTCTACTCCACATTAAAAGAGGAAAATCTGAAGAATATCTCAATAGATACAGAAAAGTCTTTGATAAAACTCAACAACATAATAAAATCTTATAGCAAACTATGAACAGAAGGGAACTTCCTCAAACTGATAAAAGATAACTACGGAAAACATTTAGCTAACATCATACCTAATGTAAACAAACTCTCTTCCCCTAAGATCAGTAACAAGTGTTTGCTCTCACCACTTCTACTAAACAATGTACTAGAGGTCCTGACCAATGCAATAAATGAAGAAAAAGAAATAAAAGGCCTAGAAATCAGAAAAGAACAAGAAAATTATGGTTATTTGGTATACGATTATGTATGTATAAAACATTATGAAATCTTAAAGAATAGAATGATTAAGTGAATCTAGCAATTTCACATAGTACCTGGTCAATATAGAAAAATAAATTATATTTATATATATTAGCAACAAACAGAAAGTAAAAACTTTAATGTATTACAGCATTTAAAACAGCATTGTAAAACATCAAATGTCTAAGAATAAAACTAATGAAAGGTATGTAAGACCTTGATATTAGCAGGAAAAAATTAAGAACACCTATATTAACATAGAGATATATCACGATCATGAAGTGGCAGACTCAATATTGTTAAGATGTCCAGTCTCACTAAATGATCTACATGTGATGCAATCTCTATTATAATTCTAGTAGGCTTTTCTGGAGAAACAGACAAGCTAATTCTAAAATTTACATGCAAGGGGACTTCCCTGGTGGTGCAGTGGTTGGGAATCCGCCTGCCAATGCATGAGACACAGGTTCGGGCCCTGGTCTGGGAGGATCCCACATGCAGCGGAGCAGCTAGGCCCGTGCGCCACAACTACTAAGCCTGCGCTCTAGAGCCCACGAGCCACAACCACTGAAGCCCACACACCTAGAGCCCATGCTCTGCAACAAGAGAAGCCACCACAATGAGAAGCCCATGCACCACAATGAAGAGTAGCCTCTGCTCGCTGCAACTAGAGAAAGTCCTTGTGCAGCAACAAAGACCCAATGTGGCCAAATATAAATAAGTTAATTAAAAATAAAAATAAATGGTAAATTAATCTAGTTGTTAAAGAACTCATCTAGAAAGACGTTCTTTTACACAAACAAATGAGATTTAACTTTGGAAGGAAGAAAATTCCCAAATATAACTATGAAGCTTAGTAATACAAAGGTTAAAGAGAACAAAGTTTTCATCTAATCATGTTTTTCACACTAAGGAGCACAACCCATCAGTGGATCATAAAATCAACTTAAAACATGAAAATCACCTTTAAAAGGAGAATAAGAAACAACAGCATAGAAAAGAAAAATCAGAACACATTAAGTATGTTATGGGTGAGTTTTGTTTCATATGTATGAATGTAGTATATAAGATGTTATTTCTTTCTGTGGATCATAGTTAAAAGATCTAAAAACACTGATTTAATGTAACAGGAAACTGATGACTCCTAACTATGACAGTGTAACAGTATTTAGGTAACAGAGAAAAAGACAATTTTGTTATGGGAAAACTCTAGAAACCACCTATTTAGAAAGGAATAGAGAGATCACTGGTATAAAGCAAATACATTTTAGTTGTGAAGTCTTCTTTCACTTCAAATATATATTAGGAATCTCATCATGCTAAAAGCAGAAAGACTGAGTATGAACACTTCCTGAGTACTCTTACTGACAATTCATAATTCTGAAATGAGAGAAGTGGTATATCCTTGAATCATAAAATCTAGATCTGGAAGACATGAGAGATTTCATTCATTCTATTACAGTCTGAGTTGTGTCCCCTAAAATTCCTATGTTGGAGCTCTAACCCCAAAAGCCTGAGAATGTAGTCATACTTGGAGACAGGGCCTTTAAAGAAGTAATTAAAGTGGGATCATTAGGATGGGCCCTAATCCAAATATGACTAGTGTCCTTACAAGAAGAGGAGATTACAAAACAGACAACACATACACCAAGTGGCAACCATATGATGCCACGGCAAGAAGGTGACCATCTGAAGTCAAGGAGCGAAGCCTCAGAAAAAAACCAACCTGGCAACACCTCATCTTAGATTTCAAACTGCCAGAACTGTGAGAAAATAAATTTCTGCTGTTTAAGCTACCCAATCTGTGATATTCTGTTATGGCAGACTATTACATACCCTAGTAAACTAATACACACCTCTTAGATGAACAACATATGTTTAAATTATCTAAATACTCTCATGGCTAACTTATGCCAAGTTAGGACTAGAATACAGATTAAAACTTATAAGGAAAATAAAAATAGGTCAGTGAGAGTAAACTGGCAAGAATACCAGCAGCCATTCAAACTGGAAATCATACAGTAAAGAAGAGCAAAAAAGTTGGCCCATATGCAGAGACCAAGTTTCAAAAAGCCAGATTCATAAGACAGGCATGAGAGCAATGTCAGACACCTTAGAAGAAAGACAACTCAAAGAAAAAAGCAAGAAGACTTGTCTATAAAGTTCAATTCTAACCACATAACTTTAAAAGTCCAAAAGAAGAGAAAGGAAAGGTACCAAAGAAACCAGTGGCTGCATAGGGAGTTATCTAGCTAACTTGGATTTTAAAAGGACACTTGTAGAAATAAGAGAAGCCGTCTATCATCCAGTCAGAAAGACTGAAGACAGAGGATGATGATACATGCAAAAAGTACTAGGGAAAAAAAAATTTCCTAGAAGAATAAGCCTCAAGCTTTGAGCTGATGATAGAATATAAATAAATGACAAAATCAGCAGCATAGAAAGACTCAATTCTTATTTACTTTCATCAAGAAAGTTTTCAATCCTTACACAAGACAGGTGATGCTATAAAGATATTATCTAGCTACTTTGAGACAGAACGGTATAGGAAAAAGAGCACAGATATCAGAGTCAAATTGTACCTGGGTTAAATCCCAGCATTGTCACTTATTGGAAAGGCAGTAGTGCATATTGTTAAATAATTGACAACAATTACTATAGAAAAACCCTGAGTGTTTTAATTGACATGGGCAAAAATGTGCTGACCAACAAAGAAGATCTAAAACTACTAAAGGAGAAAAAAGAAAGCATGACATGATATATGATATAATATAATCCCACATTAGTAGAAGTATGTCCAAATCAACGGAAATAAATATGAACAGAAGTCAGAAGACATAGGAAAAACCAATGTTCGCTTCTGGTTGTTACCTTTCATGAACAACAGAAAAGGGTGACCAAGGTGGTGATCTATATCATATATGTCATATAATGAAAACTAGAAATATTTAGCCAGGACAGTGACTGAGGGTTTGTACTTGCACATGAAGAAAAAGAACCTATGAAAAAGTAAAGGGTACGGGCTTCCCTGGTGGCGCAGTGGTTGAGAGTCCGCCTGCCGATGCAGGGGACACGGGTTCATGCTCCGGTCCGGGAAGATCCCACGTGCCGCGGAGCGGCTGGGCCTGTGAGCCATGGCCACTGAGCCTGCGCGTCCAGAGCCTGTGCTCGGCAACGGGAGAGGCCACAGCGGCGAGAGGCCCGCATACCGAAAAAAAAAATAAAAATAAAAATAAAGGGTAGGTATATTTTCTTCAAGATAAGGAAGAACTTTACAACATTTAGAAGTGTTCAGAGAATGAACTGACATATAGTGATGTTCTCATCAACAGAGGCTAATGATAACCCATACGGAATTTAAAGATTCAGGAATTCATGTTTCTGGAAGGAATTTTATCATTGTTATACAATAATACTAGAATACTTCTAGGCTCATGTAAATTAACTCAAAGAAACTTAAAAATTACATTTAAAATTAACAAAAGAAATTTTACTTATATTATTAGAAAAACAAAATAAAACCACCAAAACGAAAAGGAAAATTCTAACACAGAATACTTCTAAACCTTGGCCAATAGTTCACAGTTACTAGGCATTTTTAGTTCTATGATGACAAAAATCTATCACTATGAATAAACCGTCACATTGATTTATTTTTCTACTTATCAAAGTGACAAACTTACATTATAATAAGAAATTTATCATATATATAATAATCCCAAGAAAGAACATAAGAGTAGGCAACAGTGATAACAAAATCTACATACAATGAATGATAATAACATTATCATTAATGCATTAAAATTTCTCAAAATGCTTTTCCACCTGTTTGCCATCTAATCTGAAAACAACTCTGAGGCAGACAAAGCAGTTAGTATTAGTCCCATTTTACTGTCTTCCTGAGGCTAAGAGGGGCAAATGCCTTTCCTCAGATCATTTAAGTTGGTCCAGAGTAAGAAGTATGAATCTAGAGCATATGACTCCTGGTCAGTGTCCACATGGCTTGCGGGATCTTAGTACCCCGACCAGGGATTGAACCCGGGCCCATGGCAGTGAAAGTGCCAAGTCCTAATCACTTGGACCACCAGGGAATTCCCCATTCTTTCTTTAATAACTTTTGTTTTCTCATCAATGAATAATACATTTTCATTGTACAAATGTTAGAATTCAGATAAATCATCTCCCTAATTAGACAATGTATTAATATTAACAAGAAACTTTAACTTATCTTTGAAATGAAAAAAAATGTAAGTAAAAGAAATAATTCAAGTAAATAAGAAAAAATTTATTTTACTTCCCATAATTCTAAGTTGAGAAAACAGAAGGCTAAGTGGATCAGTTAAGTAGAATAAATAATGTTTTCTTGACTGACCATTAAATATTTTACATGTCAATACTCTTAACATCAAAATGTAGACACATTCCCTTAAATAGGGCTCTAGCAATATTAGATTTCTCATCTTTACATGCTTAAAGAAAACAACCTAAACTTCATTTTTAATGATATAATTAAAAGGTAAAACCATTACTTTGGGTGTGCTTCCTTTAATGAATTTTTTAATTGAAGACAACAAGCCAGTTTCATTCTTCGGTGGTTTTTCTCCTCCTGAAGGCAGGCTATCATCAACCTCTGAATATTTCCTCTTTGCTCTGGCAGTGCGTTGTGTTTGGATTTGATTTGATTGCTGAGAAGCTTTCCGTGTTCTCAGCCTCATCTTTTATGGGTGCCACATGTAAAACTATAAGAGAAAAATAATACAGGTTATTAAAATTAAACCTAGCATACCGATATGTGCCCAGCTTATATAATAAAAATATCTTGATTAAAAAGAAGTCCAGGTCTATAAGGGATTGAAATAAGAAACTGACATTTTATTTATTTATTTATTTTGGCCATACCACACATGACTTGTGGGATCTTAGTTCCCCAACCAGGGGTTGAACCCAGGCCCTCAGCAGTGAGAGCACGGAGTCCTAACCATTGGGCCACCAGGGAATTCCCAAGAAACTAACCTTTTAATTGAAACGTGTAGTGCTTTGAATTTTATTCCGTTCTCCCAAATAACCTTCCCACAACTTCTGAAATATTATATCCTATGATCTAATAGAGCGTACATGTTCCTTCCAGGGCACTATGCTGCCTCCACCCATGCTGACCTTATCATTCATTTAATCACTCATTCATTCATTCAACAAGTATTTATTGGGCACTTACCATATTCTAGGCACTGGGCTAGGTAAGTGCCTAGTAAAACAAGATAGAGAAGGTTTTTACCCTCTGGAGCTTACAATGTAGTGGAAAAAACCCTTAGTCAATGAATGAATTAATTCCAAGAGCACAATTCTAAATATCAACAAGTATACAAGTATCAATATAACAAGAATGACTGGATCATTTTGTGGTATTTGATGTTACCATATGTAATGATCTTTTTAAGTGTTCAATTCAGTAACATTTATTAATTTGTGGTGTTGTCCAACCATCACCATTATCTATTTTCAGAACATTTTCAATCACCCCCAGAGGAGACCCCATACCTATTGGCAGTCAATCCCCATTTCCCCCTGCCCTTAGCCCTAAGCAACCACTAATCAATCTACTTTCTGTTTCTATGGATTTCCCAATTCTGGACACTTCATGTAAATGGAATCACACAATATATGGTCCTGTATAACTGTTTCTTTCACTTAGGATAATGTTTTCAAGGTTCATCCATGTTGTAGCATGTATCAGTACATTATTCCCATTTATGGCTGAGTAATGTTCCATTGAATGGGTAAGACTACATTTTGTTTATCCATTCATCTACTGATGGACATCTGTGTTGTTTCTACCTTTTGGTTAAGTGTGAATAGTGCTGGAGGGAACATTCATGTACAAGTTTCTTTTTGACCACCTGTTTTGAGTTTTATTGGGTATGTAACCAGGAGTGGAATTGCTGGTTCATGTGGTGATTTTATGTTTAACATACTGAGGAACTGCTGTTTTCCACAGCAGCGGCACCATTTTATATTCCCACCAGCAATGTACAAGGTTTTCACTTTTTCCGTATCCTCACCAATACTTGTTACTTGTTTATTTTTTTATTATAGCCATTTTAGTGGGGGTGAAGTGGTATCTCATTGTGGCTTTGATTTGCATTTCCTAATGGCTAATGATGTTGAGCATCTTTTCCTGTGCCTGTTGGCCATTTGTTTGTAATGATCCTTTAAATACTAAATTCACATCAGACAGAAAATATGAGGCCATCGATTTGAACTCTCTCATTTCACTGGTGAGAAAATTAATGGCTGGCAAAAATTGTCCCAAGACTTAGAAGTAGTTGAGAACACTGCCTGAATTATAATCTGTGAAACAGAATACAAAAACTACTACACTAATAATTAAGAGATATTAATTAGGTCTAATCCTACTTCAATCATAGCTAAGCTATAGCCACTTAAATATTTTTTCACCTGTATAATGAATACATTATTTATCTTACCATCTTGACGCTCAAAATGAAAAAGGAATTAGAAAAGCTATAAAGTGCAGAGAAGAGTAAAACTACTCACAACAGTGAATGCATTAGCAAAAAAGTCTAACCAGTTAAGCACTCTAAACTCCTAAAGGTGAAGAAATTCTTGGCAAAGAGTAGGGTCTTCGCAGACAAATTAGGAAGCTTAAGAAGTCGTGTCTTGGGCTTCCCTGGTGGCGCAGTGGTTAAGAATCTGCCTGCCAACGCAGGGGACATGGGTTCGAGCCCTGATCCGGAAAGATCTCACACGCCATGGAGCAACTAAGCCCGGCACCACAACTACTGAGCCTGCGCTCTAGAGCCCGTGCGCCTAGAGCCCATGCTCCACAACAAGACAAGCCACCACAAGAAGCCTGCGCACCTCAACGAAGAGTAGCCCCTGCTCACCAGAACTAGAGAAAGCCCGCGGTGCAGCAATGAAGACCCAACAGAGCCAAAAACAAAAAACAAACAAACAAAAAGTCATGTCTTTAGTAATGCAACACAACAGTCACAGAAAAAAAGTTAGGACCCCTCCCTTTTTTAACATATAGAGACTACACACACACACACACACACACACACACACAATCTACTCCAACAAAAAAGTCCCAACCTCAAAGGCTTCACCAGAGGAGTCCTAAAATATCTTTCCAAACAACCATTTGTTTTTCATCACCAAATAGTGTTCAGTTTTAAGTTGTCATCCCCAAATAAAACATACTGCCTTTTCTCCTAAAGAGTCAATGTTAACTTCTAAAGGGATTTACTCAAGGTATGTATTATTTACTTAAATAACTCTATTTACAGTGTATAAATTTTGTCTAATTCCTTTGTTCTTCAGCACAGCACTCCTTAAAAAGGAAAATTCCCATAAAGCAAATGCATGGGGTAATTTTTCAAAAAGAAAGTTATTTGTATTCAATTTCTTTAAAAATCTGTAAATTTTTTTTTAATATTTTCAAAAATACCTACGGGTGAACCTATCTTAAACCCAGAATCTTTAATGGAAATTTAAAAATTTTATGAAATAATATCTTCATATAAAGTAGGTCTTAAAAGACTAAACACATATAGCTAGTTCAGTCCAAGGGGTTCAGCTCATTAAAATTTAAATATTGGTCACCTGCTACCTGTATGGTAATAAAAGGATAAAAATGATACCTCTTCCCATGAGAATCAAAAAGTCTAACAGGCTAAGGATAGATACACATCATAGTGTATATATAAAATGCTAGATCACTCTTCATGGAGAGTGAAGATTTTAGGCAAGCTTAGGAGAAAGGTCCTCTGAACTTAAAAATAACCAGTCACTGGAAAGAAAGACAAGAGCATTTAAAGAAGGAGGCTGAAATATAGAGGGTTTTAGTCCATTCCAATAATGAGTTGTAAAAGGTATACTTAATAGTTATAAAAGGGCTGGAGCAGTAAAGCCCTCATGAACTTTTGAAACTGACCATCAAGACTAAAATCTTACAAAGTATGTTCCTTGACCACAATTATAAATCAAAAACAAAAGAAATCTTAAATAGTACCATATACTTGAAATTTTTTTAATTTATAAATAAATCATGAGTCAAACAAGAATTCACAAGGGAAATACAAAATATTTTGTAATGAAAATTAACAAAAAGAGAGCACATCAAAATTTCTGGGATGTAATAAGCAGCACTTAGAGGGAAATTATAAACATACATGTATCTAACAAGAGTCCTCAAATATATAAAGTTAAAATTGTCAATCAAAGTGAAAAACAGGCAATTCAACAAGAGTTGGAGGCTTTAATACTCCACTTTCAAAAACGGATAGAATAACTAGACAAAAGATCAATAAGGAAATAGAAGACCTGAACGATTCTTGAGACCTAAGAGTCATATACATAGAACACTCCATCCAACAACAGAATACACATTCTTCTCAACTTACAAATGGAATATTCTCCATGAAAGACTACATGTTAAGACACAAAACAAGTCTCACCTTTAAAAGAACTGAAATCGGGTCTCCCTGGTGGCACAGTGCTTAAGAATCCACCTGCCAATGCAGGGGACGTGGGTTCCAGCCCTGGTCCGGGAAGATCCCACATGGTGCAGAGCAACTAAGCCCATGTGCCACAACTACTGAGCCTGCAGTCTAGAGCCTGCATGCTACAACTACTGAAGACCACGCGCCTAGAGCCCGTGCTCTGCAACAAGAGAAGCCACCACGATGAGAAGCCCGCACACCACAACGAAGAGTAGCCCCCAGTCGCTGCAACTAGAGAACGCCTGCACACAGCAATGAAGACCCAACACAGCCAAAAATAAAATAAATAAATTTATAAAATAAATAAATAAAATAACTGAAATCATACAAGTACATGATTTCCAACCACAGTGGAATTAAATTAGAAATCACAAGGAAGGAAAGTTGAGAAATTAACAAATGTGCAAAAATTAAACAACAAACTCCTAAATAAACACTGTGTCAAAGAAGAAATCACAAGGGGAATTAGAAAATACTTCACAATGAATGAAAACAAAAACACAGCACACCAAAACTCATAGCATGCCCCTAAAAGCAGTGCTCAGAGGACAACTTATAGCTGTGAATGCTAATATTTTTAAAAAGACCTCAAATCAATAAAAAAGCCTTCTAGCTTAAAAAACTAGAAAGAGAAAAGCAAACTAAATCTAAAGCAAGCAGAAGAAAGAAAATAATAAAGAAATAGAACAAAAATAAATCAAACAGATAATTTTTTAAAAAACAATGAAGCCTAAAGTTGGTTCTTTGAAAAGAGCAACAAAATTGACAAATCTTTAGAACTAGACAAGAAAAAAAGAGAAAACTCAACCTACTAAAATCATCAATGAAAGAAGTGACATTAATACCAACTTCACAGAAATAAAATGGATTATGAGAAAATACTATGAAAAACTGTACAACAACAAATTAGATAACCTAGATTCAATGGACACATTTTAAAGAAGACACAACTAAAATGACTCAAGAAAAAACAGAAAAAGACTCATAACAAGTAAAGAGATTTAATTAATAATAAAAAAATACTTGCCACAAAGAAAAGTCCAGGACCAGGTGGCTTCACTGGTAAATTTTACATAATGTTTGAAGAAGAATTAACACCAATCTTTCTCAAATTCTTCCAAAAAATTGAGGAACACCTCCCAACTCAATCTATGAGGCCAGCATTACCCTGATACCAAAGTCAAACAAAGACACTACAAGAAAACTACACATCAATATCCCTTAGGAACATAGACAGAAATATCCTCAACGAAATACTAGCAAACCAAATCCAGCAGCTTAATAGGAGGATTACACACCATGACCAAGTGGTATTTCTCTCAGGAATACAAGGGTGGTTTAATATGAAAACTAATCAATCTAATACACCATATTAAAAGAATAAAGGAAAAACTCCACACAATCATCTCAGTTGATACAGAAAAAGTATCTGACCAAACCCAACATCCTTTTCCAATAAAAATACTCAACAAGGGGCTTCCCTGGTGGCGCAGTGGTTGAGAGTCCGCCTGCCAATGCAGGGGACACGGGTTCGTGCCCCGGTCCGGGAGGATCCCACATGCTGCAGAGCGGCTGGGCCCATGAGCCATGGCTGCTGAGCCTGCGCGTCTGGAGCCTGTATTCCACAGCAGGAGAGGCCACAACAGTGAGAGGCCCGCGTACCGCAAAAAACAAAACAAAACAAAACAAAAAAAAAAACACCTCAACAAAGCAGGAGTAGAAGGGAATTCGTACCCAATAAAAGACATCTACAAAAGCCCCAGAGCTAACATCATACTTCATAGTGAAAAGCTAAATGCCTTCCTCTTACGATCAAAAATAAGACAAGGATGTCTACTCTCACTACTTCTATTCAACATTTTACTGGAGGTTCTAGTCAATTAAGCAAGAAAAGAAAAGAAACCTATGTCAGAAAGGAAAAATAAAACTACCTCCTTGTAGATGAAATGCTCTTATACAAAGAATAACTATAAAAGCAATAACCATAAAAGGAAAAACTGAATAAACTTGGCTTAATAAACATTAAAAATTTTCTGTTCACCAAGACACCAGTAAAAAAAAATCAAAAGGCAAGCAACAAACTGACGCAATATTCATAAAACATGTATCTTGTAAAGCACTTGTATGCAGAATACAAAGAAATCCTAAAACATAACGAAGACAAACAGTAGAAAAAAATGAGCAAAAGATTTGAGAAGATATTTCATAACAGCTAGATAACTTGCCACAAGCATATGAAATGATACTCAATATTATTTATTATCAGAAGTGTAAGTTAGAAACATAATAGCATACTAATCCGCATCTACTTGAATCGTAAAAAGTATTGTACAAGACTGACAACAATAAATGGTAGCAAGGATGTAGAACAATGAGGACTCTCATATTTTGCTGATGGGAATGTAATTTTGGTAAAAGTTGAGCACTTTCTAATAAACAACACATAGCCCTCTGATCCAATAATTTCACTTCTAAGTTTTTAAACAAGAGAAATATAAACATGTCCACAAGGTACTTTTACCAAAATGTTCCTGGCAGCTTTATTTACAATAGCCCCAAACTGGGAACAACGAAAATGCTCAGCAACAGAAAGATGAATATTGTGGGTTTTGCTTTGTTTTTTACAGTGGAATAATAATCAGAAACAGAAAGCAACAATTACTAATATCATCAACAACATGAAAGAATCTCACAGACACTGAGCAATGGCAGACACAAAAGAGTATGCATTTGGTGATGGCATTAAAAAGGCAGAGGCAAAAATAATCTAAGGAGAAAAAAAAATCAGAATAAAAGTTGCCTTGAGGAAAGGAAATGTCCTATATTGTGATACGGGTGTAGATTTGTCAAAACTTACAGCTAAGATCTATGTATTTCAAAGTATATAAAATTTACCTAAATAAACACCTGTAAAAAGTTCTTATGAATAACAACTAACCAGGTAGGAGTGGGTGGAGGTATAGATCAAAGAAGACAGACAAAGTGTTAATAACTACTAAAACTGAGTGATGGTTATATGGAGATTCATGATACCATTGTTTACTTTGTGCATATGTTTGATATTTTCCATTAAAAAATAAGAAGAACAAAAATCCTGACTATGAGAGCTACTGACAGGGTTCAATACAAGGAAACTGCCGAATATAGTCAAAACAGAGTAGGACAGAATCAAATGAGAAAAGCAAACAGAATACTAGAAAAAGAGGGAAAGAGGAACATAAACTAAGCAATCTCAGAGAGCAGTCCTCCACATTTTCAAACACTATAAGAAAACAAAAGAAAGTTCCACTTAAGCCAAAACCTGTCTTTAACCAAAGCTCCTTCTAAAAGTTTAGGAAGACAAATTTCACATTAAAAAGTAACAGAAATCAGACCAGAGCCCATATAGTTATCATAAGAAGAAGAAAAAAGAGAAGCAGAATAAAATCCCTAATTTCCTACAAACAATAAAATTATAAAAAGTAACCCCATAAAGACAGATCACAACTATAAACCACTTCCAAGGAAAGGTTAAAACCACTAATATAAAAACAAATTTAACTGGAATTCAGGGGGTGGGGATGAAGTGACAGAAGTCAGAAAAAAATTAAAAAGTAAAAAAAAATTATTTCATAAATGAAGACTAAAGAAAAAAGAACAAAGAAGTAAATGAACACAACAGAAAAAAGACATATTTCTAAACATTAAAAAAATGCAGATTCAAGAAAAACTGATCAAATATTGAAGAGAGTCAAAGATCAGACACTCAAAAGTACAACAAGAAAACTTTCCAGAAACATAAGTTTGAAACCATGTATTGAAAGACACAGACATGAGAATAGCAACCCAAAAAGACAAATACCAAGACAGTCTAGTATGAGCTACTAGAACTTTAAATTACTGAATTTTAAGAAATGGGGGAAAAATTCTTTGGACATATAGGCAAGATAGACATAGGCAAACTTTTTCTTACAGAATCAGAAAGCAAATATTTTAGGCTTACAAACCATACGGTGAAAGTTATATGAAATTCAAATATCAATGTCCACAGCCATGCTCACTGGTTTCCAAATTGTCTATGGCATTGCATAGCATAAGCAGCCAAAGACAATATGTAAATGAATAGACATAGCTGTGTACAAAAAAAGTGTTTACAAGCACAGGCAGTCAGCCCATGGGCAGTAGTTTGCAGACCCCTGATTTAGGCATGCACTAAGTGACTTTATAATGGACAGAATATGAGACTATTCTAAATTTTTCAATAGCAACGCTTTATGCCAGAAAAAAATGGAGTAACATATTTAAAATAAATTAATCAAGGGAAGAACATGTAAACTGGCCTTCCCTGGTGGCGCAGTGGTTAAGGATCCGCCTGCCAATGCAGGGGACATGGGTTCAAGCCCTGGTACAGGAAGATCCCACATGCTGCAGAGCAACCAAGCCTGTGCGCTGCAACTACTGAGCCTGTGCTCTAGAGCCTGCAAGCCACAACTACTGAGCCCGTGCGCCTAGAGCCCATGCTCCACAACGAGAAGTCATCACAATGAGAAGCCTGCACATCACAACGAAGAGTAGCCCCCACTGGCTGCAACTACAGAAAGCCCACCTGCAGCAACTAAGACCAAACGCAGCCCCACCTCCTGCCCAAAAAAAAAGAACATGTAAACCAAGGATTTTACATCCAACAAAAATAACCTGTAAAGGGACTTACCTGGTGGCCGAATGCCAATGCAAGGGACATGGGTTCGATCCCTGGTCCGGGAAGATCCCACATGCTGTGGAGCAACTAAGCCCGCGAGCCACAACTACTGAGCCTGAGCCCTAGAGCCCGTGAGCCACAAGTACTGAGCCCACGTGCCACAAGTACTGTATGTAGCCCATGCACCTAGAGCCCACAACAAGAAAAGTCACCACAATGAGAAGCCCACACACAGCCCCCCTCGCCACAACTAGAGAAAGGCTACGTGCAGCAACGAAGACCCAATGCAACCAAAAATAAATAAATAAATTTATAACAAAAAAAACAAAAGATAACCTGATCAGCCCCATATTTAAAAAAAAATTAAATTGCAGGAAAAGTCTCCAACATAGAGAATTCCAGACCCAGATGACTTCACTGGAGAATCCTACCAAACATCTTAATAAAAACAAAACAAACAACAAACTCTTCCAGAAAACAGAAGGGAACACTTCCCAACTTGTTTTATGAGGCCAGCATTACCTGACCAAAACCAAAAATACATATCAATTGGGCCAAATACTGATCAGAAATTGCCTACATAATATCTGCAATAGTCTAATTTTATTACCTAAACATAAAATATAAAAGGAAGAGTTTTACACATACATATACAGCCTCATCTTGCTAACTCCACTACTTATGTTAGAAATTAACCATCCTCTAGGTTCTTTAGAGCTCCATTACTAGATAAATTCTTTTCTATTACCAGTAAAAATAGAATTAATACAAGTAAAGATTGGGAAATGAGTACATCAGGGAAATAAATCTACTACTAATGAATGAAGTAGATACAATTTAAGTAGATTACATCACAAAACAAACATAGCAATGGGTGCAACAACATTTTAAGCTTAAGAACTCATGACATTGGGGGGCGAGTATATAATGTAAAACATTTCCACTTTTCAACATTTGAACCAGATCTCATCTCAGGAATAGAAAAAGCTGATTGTTCAGCAATTTAAAACCAAGCAATTAAGTTTGCTTTCTATGTATCTGCAGCCCAGCTAAAAAGATTGGGCGTGGGGGCCTCTTCCAAATTGCAACATTAATTCTTCTAGCTTTTGTATCATCTATAAATTTCAGACTATCATCCAACAGCTTTCTCAACACTTTCACTCTGCACCTCAAATTCAACTTACCCAAGGCTGAATTCACCTTTCTGATCCCACCCCATTCCCAAACCTGCTCTTCCTTTTGTATACTTCCTGCTGTATTCCTTTTTAGTTCCCTGAGCAGGGATGGAACAAGAGCCTCCTGCACTGGAATTGTGGAGTCTTAACCACTGGACCGCCAGGGTAGTCCCCCTACTATATTCTGTTTTTTTTTTAATAAAATGAGCTCAGCTTTTTTTTTTTTTTTTTTGGCTGCATTGGGTCTTCGTAGCAGTGTGTGGGCTTCTCATTGTGGGGGCTTCTCTTGTTGTGGCTCTAGGTGTGTGGGCTTCAGTAGTTGTGGCATGCAGGCTCAGTAGTTGAGGCTTGTGGGCTCTAGAGTACAGGCTCAGGAGTTGTGGCACACAGGCTTAGTTGCTCCGCGGCATGTGGGATTTTCCCGGACCAGGGCTCGAACCCATGTCCCCTGCATTGTCAGGCGGATTCTTAACCACTGTGCCATCAGGGAAGCCCCCCCCCACTATATTCTTAATCACAAGTAATCTGCCTAATCAATGAAGCCAGAAACCATCCTAAACACCTAGTCATTCTTCCCTTCCCTTGTCCCCTACAGTCAATCACCAAATCCTCATGATTCTACCTCTAAAATATTTCTCAGTCTTCCCCCTTTAAATCCATCCTCTGCACTCTACAAATCTGCCTGTTCCATCCCACGAACTCTCTTCAAAATAAAGACTAAACTCTAGCAATATATATAAAACCCTCCAAGATCTACCTCTCCAAGTCTTTTTTCACTGCTATTTGCTGCCTCACTCTTTGCACTCCAGTAATAATAGTTTCTTGCCCACACTGTGCTGTATCATGCTTCTGCTTTTCTCTATACCTCAAATATTCCTTCCTTTCAACTAATTCTTATCCTCATCATTTAAAGCTCAGCCCAAGTATCATGCACCCCAATAAGTAACCACCCCCACATGCCCATGCCTGTGTAAACTGGTGATTATCTCTCCTTAGCTCTTAACAAATCGTACTGAAATAATCTATTTATATTATCTTTAACTGCACTAAACTGTAAGAGTGTTGAAGGCCGAGATCTTATCTGTAACTCCAACAACCCGGTACACATGAAAGCTCAACCTTTGTTGAACTGAACTATAATTTTTCTCATTTCCCTCAAAGAGACAAGAGAATAGGGGAAAAAATATGTCACTGAAACACAAAATCCTCACTGCAGTAATCAATTCTTGCTCACAAAAAGAGCAAGAATAAAACTAAAAATATTCCTTCCTCATAAGATTTCCTTCCTTTTCACAAAATCCCTGACCCCAAGCAATATTTGATGACAATTATGGCTGCAAATTGTCTTGTGCTAACAAGATTATAATAATGATACAAGCATAAAGTCAGTTGATAGTTCGCTGTTGAGGTCTTTAGTACACAATTTTCTATCAAAACAACAAAACAGCACATTATATATGAAGGATTCTTAACAAATTATCTAGGACTAATCTAATGTGCATTCTTTCAAATTTTTGCTGAATAAAAGAGAGAAAAGGGAAACGAAAGTGGACAAAAAATATGAATAAGAAAATTGTAAAAAGATCACAAATCAAACTTTAAAGGCAACAAAGTCTGGGTTTCCCCATAAAATTTAGGCATATATAAGTTATAAATTGCCTATATAAAGAAAATATGCATGCAAAGTTCTGGAGTAGGCTCCTGAGGGAGTTACTAGAGGAAGAGCCCCTGGACTGGGCGGTATCAGTCCTGAATCTATCACTAGTTAGCTGTAACACTGATTAGACACTAATTAAGTCATGCAATCATTCTAGCATTTCATTTCCTCAACAGCAAAAGAAGTTATTGGACTTCAGATCTATGCATTTTACTACATGTAAATTTTACCTAAAAAGAGAGCTGTCACAACAGGAGATGAGTCATTAATTAATCTGAGCTGTTTTCATCCTTCTATCACATACAACTTATCTAGAAGCACCCTAATTAAGACCAACACTTACTACATGTTAAAAAGTCTTCAGATCACTCATCATTAAGGAAACAAAGACTAGACGACCCTTTTAGTCTCCTCTAGCTCTAAATTTCTGAGTTTGTTAATTTATAGTCTATTATAAATGGTATCACTACTCAATTTACACTGATGAAAGAAAAAGCTAAAAATCACTGCCTTAGTTGACACCAAATGACAAAAATATCAGTATCTGTTTTCACTATATTTCCAGTTGAATAATCTGAAATCAACAGGTTCAGATACTACAACTGTCCACTTTTACTCTCCTTCCTTTACTACTTTCCCAAGCCCTTCATTGAATGACTTTACAGAAAGAAGAGATTTCTTGGTCCCTCCCACTTATCACCTAATGAAAGTCAAAAGTCAACTAGGGCAGGAGGATTAAGTAGAGGAGGATTATATAAAGCATCAACTCCAAGACAGGGAGATTCTTTTCCTTGAACCCTGCCCAACAAAGTATGTGATAAAGTGGTCTTTTTAGGTTATTATTATGTGATACATAACTTTCTCTCCTTTTTTAAACTAGATAATGGAATTCTTCAAAAACTACTAAATATAAACATAATCAAAAATATTTGAAAAAAAAAAAGCTGCTGAGTTGGGTTGATAAAATTATGGCTCTTCTTCCTCTTAAAGTTTTCTTCAATGAACAACAACCAAAAAAAAAAAAGAGTTTTTTCTAAAACCATGGTCAATTAATTTTCTCTGGGTTGTTAGATTATTGATGACTAAAATGCTCAATGAAAATATGAAATGATTTTTTAAAGATGGCATTATTTCGTTTGTTGATCACTGAAAATACAGCCACTCACATACATGTTTTAAAATACTATTATCAGGACCCCAACTTAAAACTTTGCATGTACTCACCAGAAATACCATTAGGGCAAAATCAATATTTGTTATGTACTGAATGAGACAGTATGTACTTCTGCTGAGGACAGACTTGTATTTCTCTCACCTAAGCTTTAAAGCAACAGTAATTTGGAGACTGTTCTAATTTTAACTAACTGCAGTAAGTATAACGTACACATCTTGTAAAAAGAAGCATTCTATTACACAGCATGAAAGAAATTCATACCAATAAAACTTTATAACAAAATGTGCTATTTTAGAAAAAATATAGTTATGAATTCATAAGAACTGAGTACTATAATATTCATTAGAAACTTGTCAAAAGCACATGGGAGGGCTTCCCTGGTGGCGCAGTGGTTAAGAATCCACCTGCCAATGCAGGAGACACGGGTTCGAGCCCTGGTCCGGCAAGATCCCACACGCTGCAGAGCAACTCAGCCTGTGCGCCACAACTACTGAGCGTGCACTCTAGAGCCGGCGAGCCACAACTACTGAAGCCCACGAGCCTAGAGCCCGTGCTCCACAAGAGAAGCCACCGCGATGAGAAGCCCATGCACCACAGTGAAGAGTAGCCCCCGCTCGCCGCAACTAGCGAAAGCCCACGCAATGCAACAAAGACCCAATGCAACCAAAAAGAAATAATAAAATCATATTAAAAAGCTATTAATGAGATTTAAAAAAAAAAGCACATGGGAAACCTGTCACTCCAGTGTATCACTTTTCATCATATTACTATCCTTTCTATGGAATATATTCCAATATATGCAATTTTTAAAATTTACAGGAGTTACCTGTATACATGCAAGTTACAGTGTACTTATCGGATACATTAAAGAAAATTTGAAGAATAAAAAAGTGAAGTTAATTTTGGCAGAATTTTCCTAAGAATGCTTTTTAAGTAGTTCTCACCAAAATTGGGCAAGGGGAGAGATATAACTATTCCTTCAATAAAAGCTTCTATTTAAAGAAATTAATTTTATATTCAACTTACTCTCAGGCCAGCAGAAATACGGAACTCTCAGAACACATTAAGTTGATAATAAAAGAATCAATGAGATGTTGGCAAAAAGGAAAAATAGTTATTAATTAAAAATCTTTGAGTACCTGAAATAATTTCCTACTATTCTTATTAATACTACCTACCAAAGAAAAACTAATCATTATGATTGAGATAAACCGAAGACAAAAAGTTTTAAGAAGAGTTTTAAGAATTTTAATCTAAATTACTAGTCAAAGATGAGGTAAGATCATAATTCTCTAACAGAAGTGCCCTCTTGTTTGCTACTACTTAAAAAGCAAAATAAAGTAAAATGGTATATTACCAATGAGGGAAAAACGCATGATTGTTTGAAATGTGATTATATTTTTCAAATAATTTTTATCAGTACATCAGAAAATTAAAGGATTTTACTGTATAATTATCTTATTTAACAAAATACACTAAAGCAGGTACTTGTAAAGTCAGTGTGAAGTTAATCAATTTCAACTCAATAGAATAAATCATATATATTTGGGGAATATCAGAAAGAAAGCAATTATTACTGAAACAAATAATCACAGTTGCTCTCAACTGAAAAGATACTTATTGGTTCTGTATATTTTTCTTTAACAAATAATATACTCTTCTTTTAATAAAATATATTTTGAATTCCTACTTAAACATTACTTTAACTGGTCAACACGAGAAACTTAAAATATCATGTCATGATGCTAACAGATTCTTAATATCCCTTTCTTATTTATTTTTAGCAATGATTCTGCCTTTTTAGTTTCCAATTTCTCCATATAGAAGTATTTAGTCCAAAGAAAGAAAACATTCTTCCTAAACTATATATAAGCCACTATTACTAAGTATAATCCCAATTATTTCTGAAGTATTCAAGTGCCTTCTATTAGTACAATTTTACATTTCTTTAATCAAAGTAATAAACACAGTTCCTTGTCCTAAAATTATTATAGCTATTATGGAAACCTGACTGCTAGAACCTCAAGTCAAAGCACAGTTGATGATTCATGTTTAATCTAGATAAACTTCCTTTTCTATAATTTCTCTAAATGAATACAGGAGAGCCTATGATTACCATAAAACCTGGGGTCCCTAATATAGTTAACTGGCCTACTGTGACCTTATATTAAAGTTAAAAGACTTTTTATGTAAATATTTTACAACACTTTCTTTTTCAATGGCATTTTAGTGCTTTCCTTCACTCTTTTCTAAAAATACCATACTAAATGGGGACCTGCAGATGAGGTAAATAAACAAAAGGGCAGGCCAAAGCTATAAACCACGTTTGTCCTTAAGGTCCTTCTTTTTGGGACCACACTTAGTCTCACTCCTCATTACTGTCAGTCAGATTCACAAGATTCCCAAAGGACCCCAAGAGGCCCAAGCTTCCCACTATAACTCTACTCCCACCATGCCTTTCTCCCTCAGACAATGTTCCTACATGCCACACCTCTCCTGATCACAGCCAATGCAAAGAAGCTTACTTCTGTTGTTCCACTGCCTCTGAACCGTCACCTGTTTGTGGTATCAGCAAATTTATTTGATAAACTAATCTGTGCTAATATTGCCAATAAAAGGCAATAGTTTAAAGTTTTTCTTCCAGAGAATCTGTAATTTTAAACGAAACATTTTAGAAAGAATTCCATAACACAAAGGAGAGACACAAATAAAGTTTGGCATTGGCAATTCTCAGATTATACCACACAGTCAACCACCTAGTCCACCTATTTGTAATGTAGATCCAATTATAATTTAATACAATTTAAATTAAAAATTAATGTAGTCATAAACCAGTAGTGAATATATGTCTGGCTTAGATATATGTCTCACAGCAAATGTAAAGTGGAAACTAAAAGTTGTATGGTTTTATCTTAAGTCCCATCTCTGTTAAATCTTCTCATCTTCAAAGCAGAGCAAATGACCCCTGTAGCCAATCCAGTTAAAATGGTCAGGTAACCTACACAAAAGAATTACTTAGAGAATATCATATATGAGGTCTTCTTAGAACATCTGGTATTTATGACTTTCTACTTTATGCTTTTACAACAACTCAGTAACTTACAAATTTAGTTAGATATTGTTTATTCAAACCACTTTTTCTTTATCGCATTAATCGAAAAATCTCTTATGAATGAGATAAATTTATACCATTTTATTCAATCTGCAATTAATCCTATAGTTACAAGTCTAGAGTCTAGAACATCCTTTCTGAACAAAAGAGCCAAGTTTTTTTTAAAATCAGAATTGGATGGATTCTGCTAATATAATAATCTTGTGAGGAATCCTCTTGACCAGAAATCTCAAACATCGGATCAGCTAGATGAATTTCGGAAAGATAAAACACCCCTAATTCTTAATTTCTTAATAGTGAGAAAAGAATAACCTTACTAGCTCAAATGAAGTGTCCAAGAGACACTACGTAGAATATTATAAAACCCACCAATTCTATTTGGTTTTTCTATGCAATCCTATTTAGAACTTCTGTACAGCTACAAGTCCACAAAGGTTAAGGACTATACCACTTAGAGCTTTCACAGCCTTTCAACGTATACTGGGAAGAATATTAAAAGAATCAAATGAATGAAGAATTAAAACAATTTGGAAGAGTTCTTGAAGACGAAGTCTACAAACAGTGCTCACTCAGCGATCCGTAAAACAAATTTTATTTAAAACATTAATGCTTCATAAACTACCCAAAAAGATCATTAAAGTACAGATAAAACCTACACTAGACCAATAATTTATTTTACATCCTTTTAAGTCAAATATTTGGCCCTATTTTTTAAACAAATTGACTGAGCAAGTACCCAGTATGCCCTCACCTCCACTTCCCACCCCCTGTTCTTTTGGTTTTGAAGAGAAGTATGAAGTTCAACACAATCCTAAAAGACTGCTTCACCTAAGAGCTACATTTTGCCTTGACTTTCTTTATGACCTTGGGGGGGAATCTACTAAATGACAATTGTAATAATGTTTGTGTGTTCCTGTTTATTAATGAAATTTAATCCTAATATGCAAACAACAGTGAAGTCTTTTAAACTGAACCTAGAGAGCTGAAAGCCTTTGAGTTACAAACATCAAATGACGTGTAATGTGAACCACATTTTCAAAACTTAATTTAACTAGTTAAAAAAAAAAAAACTACAAAGGCCCCAAATTCAACAATATTGAAAAAACAAATTCTGAAAAATACCAACAGTCTCCTTATTACTTCTCTTTATGGACAACCGGTCTGCAATGTGGAAAAGAACAAGAAGGAGGAATAAAAGTAGCTTTAACTAGCCATTTCCTTGCTTTTATAAGGATAACAGCTGGACAACAAATGAAAACTTAAAACTTGGCAAAGAATGGGGAGAGAGTATATAAAGAAATCTACAACCTGAAAATTACGAAGATAAATCTATCTTTTAAGTCACTAATTGTATACCTATGTTAGGCAGTAATCTTGGTATTGCCTTATTAGCATTGGAAAGGTAAATCCCTGCCTTGGAGGAACATCTACTAAGTACATTTCATTTCAGGATCTTAGTGCAGTTTACGAGCAAGTATCTCTGTACGTTTCCCTAAGGTACTCTAAAGTGCTTAACATCCTTCACACCTCCAGCCACCACTCAAGTGATAAGTAAATAAAGACGATTTACTTATACAATTATTTACCATGGAATTCTAGTCAAGAATACAAAAATAAGCATCTATACAGGCATTTGATACCCAAAGAAAGTGTAGAATACGAAGTACAGTAAGATTCACCCTTAATTGACCACTACAGAAACCAGAGGCCTTCCACATGGGCTGTTCTTTACCACCACTCTTAATTTGAAAAAGTTAACAATGTCAACTCAACATTTTAACAGTAGACAAACAGAACTTAGTGAAATCTCTTCTTCCAGATCCTCAAAAGGTATTTATAAAAACTGAGATAGAGCAACGCCCTCCCCCCGCAAAAGCACCCTACTAGAAAGAATGAAATACCTAAAACGTCAGACGGGTCAAGGTTAGAAAAGCTGATCTAACCCAATTACCGGGAGGGACGACCACAGGTTTTGGGACTACGAACGTGAGATCGGGATGGGGGTGGGTAGCAAAGTGAAATCTAACCCCAGAAATCACAACACAGGCCGCAGCCTGAGAGCCGAAGCTGGCGGGAAGTGAGCTCCCTTTCTGTTCCCAGGGGAAAGTCCAGAGAAGAGCGGCTCCACACAGCGGACGTACGAGGCGCCAACAGTGCATGACTACCAAGGCGCCGCAGCCGCTGGAGAACCCGGTTAAGAAGGGGAGGAGATCCCGGCAGACGGCCCTGGAAGAGAAGGACTAAGACTGGGAGCAGCGGCAGCGTCTGGACGAGTGGGATTACCTAACTGTGACGACAGAGAAGTGTCCTCAGGCTCCGGCGATGGTCCCGACTGCGCAACGCGTGGTGTCTTTCCCGCTTAGCCCGCAGCAGCAACAGAACCAGCTCCTTCAGCCAGTCGCCATTTCCCGCCTACCGACCTGCTGCACCGCACGGACGGGGACCCGGATGGAAAGCGGCCTCTCCGCGCAGGCGCTTTGACTTTCTCCTCCCCCTCCCGCCACAATTCCGCGAGGTGGGAGGGAAGGAATGCGGGCAGCCCCAGCGGCCAAAAAAAAAAAAAAAAAAGCCACCTCCCCCCCGCAAAAAAAAAGCCAACAAAACAACTTTACTTCCGTGAAAAGCGTTAGAGTTCCTGCCGCCGGAAGAAACTCAGGAGCTCGAGAACGCAGGACCCTGGAACGGGATGAAGTAACAAGGACAAAATCTATCAGGCTATGGCAGTGCCTGGGGGATATTTGTACTTTAGGGGCCTCCGTAGCTGTGTGTAGTGGTCGCAAGGGGAGTAGGGAGTAAAGCGTTGGGAGCGGAGAGGCGGGGACCCGAAGGACGGTTTTTTCCTCCCGCTGCTAACGGAACTGTTTAGGCAGAACTGGGAGGGGGAGGGCGCCCTCGCCCCGGAGGCGGGGCTTAGGAACGCCTCGCGCAACCTGGCGACTAGGGTTTAGTAACCCGGGCTCGCCAGGTGGGTGGAGCCGAGTGGGACCGGGTGGTACTAACGGCTTGGCGCGCAGGAGGAGGTAGTGTGTAGACAGTACTGCCAGAGGCCAGGTTAAGACGAATCTTTCGTCTTTCCTGGGATACTGGTGGCCCCTGAAGATCCTCTTTCCACCTTGTTACCTAGAGGGCATAGCAGTTGCTCGTGGGTCATAGAGACCCACGCCACGCGTGTCGGCGGTGGTTCTGCTAAGTCAGATCATTCAGATGAATGGGTTGCTACCTGCAGGCCTGGTCGAAGGGCTGCCAACCTCACGAGGTGAAAATATATCAATCCGGAGCGTCCAGTCCTAGCTGAATGGCAGAAAACCAAGCGTAGTGATTGGTATCTGTCTACTAAAACTCCGGACCACTCTCGTTATTCAATCAAGAAATATTTATTGTAAAACCATAATGTGTTAGAACCATACTACATGCAAGGGATATAACAGTGAACAAGGCAGACACAGACACTGTCTTCCCAGAGTTCACAGTTTATTGAAGAAGACAGACAAACAGAATTTAAATACCGTGTGATAAAATGACTACAAGAAGGAGTTCATGACAGGCCTTTGTAAGAGCACAGGAGGTCTGGAAAGGCTTTTCATGAGATGATATCTAAGAGAGACAGAAAGACTTGATGTTACAAAGGAAGAGTGTCTAGGTAAAGGAAACAAGAGATGGAAAAGTCCAAATATGAGATTGCGTTGAGCATTTGGGGAAGTTGTTCTGTGCACCGGGGATGGAGAAGTTGAGGGGAAGACAGTGGAGAGAGATGAGGCTGAGAGGTAGGCAGAGAACATTGTGAATCTGGTTGTTGCTGTTTGAAAGTGTGGAGCAGGTGGGTTGTCTTCTGAAAGCCTTATATTCTACAGATCCTGTCTGTCAGAGCTCAGAATTCATTTGGATCCTAAATCTTCCTGCTACAAGAATGCTCTGTATGTGACATTTATTGAGAGCCCGTGGTATACAGCATGCAGAACTGGCAACAGTCCACAAAATAATAGGTTACTGTAAAACTAATTGAAAATCAACAGATAATTAATAATTATCCAGTGTGTATTATGGAAAGCAATAGAATATAAAGTAAACAGTTACCCCAATTGATTACTAAAATAATTATTAAATCAGGTTAAAATTGGAAATATTTCTGAAGAAAAAATTCAAGTAGTAATTGTTTCAAACCTTCATTCCTAAAACTTAAGTAAAATATGCTATTTACAAAGCGCTTTTATATGCATTTTGATTCTTCCAACTCTGAGGGATAGGTAGGTGATATTAGTCCCCCCATTCTTTAGTTGAAGACACTGAAAATTTTTTTAAAGGGGGGAAGAAAAAGGGAAAAACAGATACCTTATCCAAAGACAAGTGCAGTCAGCTAGTAAGAAATACAATCAGGATTAAAGTCCTCCTCCTGCTCACTACATCACATCCTACTGTGTCCTATGACAGTGTTACTATTGTTAGATGTTAAGATTAGAAAGGTTACTGGTAGTAAGCCTAAATGCTTTTGCAGTTTCGTTAACATTTTAACACCGTTTACATCCAGCGGTCACTTTCTGCTAGCCTTTTTTTCTGCAGCATCAAAAGATCAAATGAGATTATTTATGTTTTCCTTTCTCCTTAAATGGTAGTTGTTAATGTCATTAAGCTTCAATAGCCCTGTCCAAGATTTTAGAATAAAATAAAGGTTTAAAAATATGGACTTTAAAAAAAGTGTGAAGTATATTTAGATGGAAAGCATTAACCATAGGAAAAAAATAATGCAAAAAACTAGCGGCATGTATCTTTTTTGGTTTTTTAAATAAATTTATTTATTTTTGGCTGCATTGGGTCTTCGTTGCTGCGCGTGGGCTTTTCTCTAGTTGTGGCAAGCGGGGGCTACTCTTCGTTGCGGTGTGCAGGCTTCTCATTGCAGTGGCTTCTCTTGTTGCAGAGCACAGGCTCTAGGCGCATGGGCTTCAGTAGTTGTGGCACACAGACTTCAGTAGTTGTGGCTCATGGGCTCTAGAGCACAGGCTCAGTAGTTGTGGCGCATGGGCTTCGTTGCTCCGCGGCATGTGGGTTCTTCCAGGACCAGGGCTCGAACCCGTGTCCCCTGCATTGGCAGGCGGATTCTCAACCACTGTGCCACCAGGAAAGCCCCTGTTTTTTTTTTAAATTTAATTTATTTTATTTTTTTTATACAGCAGGTTCTTGTTAGTCATCCATTTTATACACATCAGTGTATACATGTCAATCCCAATCTCCCAGTTCATCCCACCCCACCCCCCACTATCCCCCCTTGGTGTCCATACGTTTGTTCTCTACATCTGTGTCTCTATTTCTGCCTTGCAAACCAGTTCATCTGTACCATTTTTCTAGATTCCACATATATGCGTTTATACGATATTTGTTTTTCTCTTTCTGACTTACTTCACTCTGTATGACAGTCTCCAGGTCCATCCATGTCTCTACAAATGACCCAAGTTCGTTCCTTTTTATGGCCGAGTAATATTCCATTGTATATATGTACCACAACTTCTTTATCCATTCGTCTGTCAGTGGGCATTTAGGTTGCTTCCATGACCTGGCTATTGTAAACAGTGCTGCAATGAACATTGGGGTGCGTGTGTCTTTTTGAATTATGGTGTTCTCTGGGTATTTGCCCAGTAGTGGGATTGCTGGGTCATATGGTAATTCTATTTTTAGTCTTTTAAGGAACCTCCATACTGTTCTCCATAGTGGCTGTATCAATTTACACTCCCACCAACAGGGCAAGAGGGTTCCCTTTTCTCCACACCCTCTCCAGCATTTGTTGTTTGTAGATTTTCTGATGATGCCCATTCTGCATGGTGTGAGGTGATACCTCATTGTAATTTTGATTTGCATTTCTCTAATAATTAGTGATGTTGAGCAGCTTTTCACATGCCTCTTGGCCATCTGTATGTCGTTTGGGCGTGTATCTGTTTAAACTGTTCAAAACTATGCTATATGAAAACATTAAAAATAATCCTATTTATCATTTAATCACTAAGTAATGTAATACAAGTATCTTGAATCTTCAACAGTCTTTCAGTAGATCCCTTATTCCAGAATATATGGAATATATATTTACATTTTACCTGATATATAAGGCATGTGCACTTCAGAATCCATTCTAATTAATTCTATCTCTATGAGTTATATGTTTTTTATCACTCTTATAGCAACTCACTAAGAAAGTAATATTTATAATAAATATTAAGATATCAGAGCTGTCATCTAGCTCCAATTTTGCAATCACTTGATGGCAATGACCATCTAAAACATAACATGGTCAAAACTAAATTTAATTTTCTCTCAAACTTGTTTCTCTCTCAGTGTTCTCCAATTTACAGAATACAGTTTTTCTTTCTTATGTCTAACATCCAATCCATTGTAAATGCAATAATCTAAACCTTTGAAATATATCCTGAATCTAAACACTTTTCATCACCTCAGCTACCTCCCTAGTTCAAGAACCATCATCGCTCACCTGGAATACTGTTACATCGCTCATCTGTAAGTCTTTAAAGTCTTCCTGCTTCATTCTTTAACCTCCTTCAATCTTTCCAACACAGTAGTCAGACTGATCATTTTAAAAGTCTTTATAAATTTTCCATCACCCTTAAAAAAAATCCAATGTCTTTACTATGACATGAAAAACCATTAGCTGACTCTTGGCTACTTCACTGACTACATTCCCTACCTCTTGTACTCCAGTCATATTGGCCAACTAACTGTTCTTTGAAAAAGTGTATTCTTGCATAAAGGGCTTTGTATTTGTTGTTTCCTCTGCCTCTAATTCTCTTCCCCCAGACCTGTGCTATTCAATAGCCACTAACCACATGTGGCTACTGAGCACTTGAAATGTGGCTAGTGTGGTGGAGGAAGTTAATTTTTAATTTTATTTAATTTTAATTAACTTAAATTTCAAAATTAATACTTGAGTGACTGCTTAACAGTGTTTACATTTAGGGTAATGAAAAAGTTCTGGAACTAGATAGTGGTGATGGCTGCACAACACTGTGAATTTACTTAATGCCACTGAATTGTACATTTTAAATGTAAATGTGCAACGGTAAATTTTATGTGTTTTTTACTACAAGGAGCTGAAAACTTAGGTCCACACAAAACCTGCACACAAATGTTTACATTAGCTTTATTCCTAATTGCCAAAACTTGGAGTAAACAATATGTCCTTCAGTAGGTGACTGTGTAGAAAACGGTGGTACATCCATACTATGGAATATTATTCAGCTAAAAAGAAATGAGCTATCAAGCCATGAAAGGACGTGGATGAATCTTAAAATGCATATTACTAAGTGAAAGAAGCCAATCTGAAAAGGCTATATACTGTATGACTCAAATTATATGACTTTATGGAAAACTCAAAACTTTGGAGACAGTAAAAAGATAAGTGGTTTCCAGGGGTTTGGTAAGGGAGGAGGAATAAGTGGAACATAAGGGATTTTTAGGGCAGTGAAACGATTATGATACTATAATGATGGATACATGTCATTATACATTTGTCCAAATCCATAGAATGTACAAGTATTAATCCTAACATAAACGAAGGACTTTAGCTGATAATGATGTGTCAGTGTTGGTTTATGAATTGTAACAATTTTACACTGGTGCAGGATGTTGGTGGGGAAAGCTGTGTGTGTGTGTGCATGTGTGTGTGCACGCAGGAATAGGGTATGTGGTGACTCTGCTTTCTATTCCATTTTGCTGTCAAGCTAAAACTGCCCTAAAAAGTAAAGTCTATTTTAAGTATGCTTGGAACCTGAGTATGTAAATATACTTATTCAACTGTAAGTTTAATGAACTCTAAATACCAATAAAATATTTTCAGTGGCAATTTAGTGTCCAAAATGAGATGTACTGTAAGTACAATATATACACTAGATTTCAGATTTAGTACAAAAGAATGTAAAATATCTCAGTAGTATTCTCTATTGATTTCATGTTGAAATGGTAATATTTTTGGTTAAATATCAGAATTTCACCTGTTTTTTAAAGGTGGAGAAAAATTTATATAGGTGACTTGCATTATTTCTATTAAGTAGTTTTGCATTATTTCTATTAAGTAGTATTTCTATTAAGTAGTTATTCAAATGGCTTGTTCTCACACCACCTCTTCAGAAAGGCCCTCCCTGATTATCCTATCTAAAATAGCACTCTTCCATCACTATTTATTCAGATCTATTTTTCTCATAGCATTTATCACTGTGAGTATAGAAAATAATTGTCTATCTCTCCCTCTGGCATATAAGCTCCATGAAGGCAGTGACTTTGTCAGTGTTGTATCCCCAGTACTCAGAACAGTTCTCTACTTAATAAGTAATTGAAAACATGATCCATGTTCTTTCATGATGGACTCTTTAGGCTTATGTGTTAGGGAATGGAGTGGACAGCATCTTGAATACTTAATAAATATTTGAAAAATGAATCCCAAATCCACATTTCGGGGTCTCTCAGCATTTCAGCCCTTCATTTCCAAACACTTACAGAACAACTACATTTATATTTCTTTAAGTTCATTCTATTGCCATCTCCAATCTGCTATTAAACCCATCCAATGAATTTTTCATTTCAGTTATAGTACTTTGCAGTTCTAGAATTCCCATTAAGGTTGGGGAACTCCTATAAGCCGAGCAGCCAAAAAACAAAAAAAAGATACACACACACACAATAGAATTCCCATTACATTTTTTGTAACTTTTGTTTCTGTGCTGAGATTCTCTATCTGTTCACTCATATTTTCATTTAATCTTTGAACATATTTTTAATACCAAGGCCATCTCAATTTTTCTAAATATGGATCACAATTTCTTGTGTCTTTGTACTTCTAGTAGTTTTCCATTGAATACCAGATATTGTGTATATCTTGTAGAAATTCTGAATTGTGTTATCTTCTTCTGAAAAGTGATGATTCTTGTTTTAGCAGGTACTTCAGTTACTGAGTGGTCACCTTAAACTAGTGTAGGCTTGGTTTTATGCTTTGTTAGTTCTTATCTGTGGAAAGGAGTTTCATAAGTTCTAACTTGGCAGGACTCAAATCTCCATACTCTGTCTCCCATGTCAATGGTGTCAGAGCATGTTAGGGCAGTCTACAGTAGGTCTTACTCTAGCGCATGGTCTTTACTCCTAAGGTGCAACCTTTCTAGTGTTTCAGCTGGATGCCACAGTTGTTAAGGAGATTTCCATCATGTCAGGCCCAGACACCCAATGTCCCTTAGCACTCTTTTTATGCCAACACTGCTTGACCTCTGGTATCTGTTCCATTCTCAAGTTTGTCACAACTGCTATTCGGTACACATGAGGTGGTTTTGCTATGGTTATATACAGCCCATCCTCAGCCATGGACTTGTGGGGACCCCTCTATATGGATTTCTGGGGCCACCTCTCTGAATTGCTTCCTTCTCCCATAATTTCCAATATTTCAGCTGCTCCCCACTGTGATCTCTATCTTCCTGGCTTAGCACTCCAGCCTCTTTACACCACAGGAAGCCTGGTGATTGTGGGGCTCAACTGCTTAAGTTTCCCTTATCTCAGAAATTTCAGTTTTGTGCTACCTGAAAACAGTTGCTTAATATATCTTGTCCAGTTTTATAGTTGCTCCTAATCCAGGAGGTCTAGGTAAGTTACTAAATCATAGCCGGAAGCAGAAGTCTCCCTTCCCTCAAATTTTCTGAAGTGGAACTAAGAGGAGGAGCCCCTTTAAAGTGGCAAAACTAGGAAAACATGACCTGCTAGAAATCTTGGTTAGAGCTTTGAGCAGGGGAGCCGGTTGGAGAGAATGAAGAACAAGTAGAGGGAAGCAGAAATGGGAGCTGGTGAAACAAGTTGGCAGCATTCAAGTCCTTGTTTCAATTGTCTTCAAGTCCAGGAGACACCTGCCCTATATGCAGTTTGCTTACATGGACCATTAAATTCCCCCTTTTTTTCTGGGATAGTTGGTTTAATTTTCATTTGGAACCCTTAGCGAGGAGAATCTTTTAAAACGAACTAGATGTATTCCAATTAGAACTGAATGTTGATGGCCCACATGTGATGTTAAGACTCAGTAACCTAAACTTTGGAAATTTGTGTCACACTGTTTATCTTATTAAAACCATACGGTAAGACATGTGAAAGAACGGAAGTTTCCAAGGTCAGCCATTATGGGAAGTGACTACCTCCCTCATGTTTTTGTTTTTATTTTTTTTTTAAACATTCTCTGCCCTCATATTCTAGCAAATTTTGTTGTTACAGGATGATACAAATGAGAAGTCAAAAAGTCATACAATCTTATTTTTTTAAATAAAGGTATATGTTTGAGAAATGACTTTGAAGTCATATTTACATTTTCCCTGGAACCATCTTCCCATGTATATTTTATATGCTGCATATTCTCTTTATGGGTCAGTAACAAATAACCTAAACTTACGAGGTTCTCCCTAATCTTACCCCTTCCATACCTCTTTAGCCTCATTTGTCTTCTCCTTGCTCATGATACTCTAGCCTTACAACTGCAATGTTTCAGTTATGTGAAAACCTGATTATTTGGAACTTTATAGACCTTGGAACCTTGGAACTTTGTTTTATTTATAATAGCTCATCACTATTTAAAATTATCTGATTCAAGTATTTACCTGTATATTGTCTGACTGCTCCCACTTGAATGTAAGCTCCATGAGAACAGAAACCTGGTCTACCTTATTTACTACAGTATTCTTACTACGTAGAACAACGCTGGACACATAGGAAGCACTCAGAATTTGTTGAATAAACTAGCATTACAGTAAACAGTGCTAGTGTAAAAATTTCTGCCATTCCAGTTTAGCTTAGCTTAAAATGAATTCTAAATTTACTCAAATTTTAGTGTTAAAATCTAACTGCATCACATGAGTGTGATGTGTGTATATGTATCAGAATCAGCAAAATAGTAAAACAAGTTTAATTTTTAATTTATTAGAACCCAGTAAGTGATGGTTTTAAAAGCAGAGTTTCCATCAAATTAACACTTAATTCAGGGCAAAAATACATTTAAAAAACGTAAATCTTAAGGCAGAAGTAAAACGTTATAAAACCAGCATGTCTAATACAGACTGTAGAATGTCAGAATTTTAAGAGATTCACATAGTATTTTATAGCACTAAAATGTTAATACAGTCAAAAATATTATCAATTGATCCAAGATTTCTCAGTTTATAAAATGTCTAGACTGCTAATTGAAGAAATTTTGCTGTGTAAGTAATAGCTACCATATAACCAAGTGATTGTTTTTATGACAAAGGAACTAAGGCAGGAAATTTCATGGTTTTCATTTGTAAAGATTTTACAGTATTAAATATAAAGTATTACTAGGAATTTGTTTTAGATTCATCTTCCCACCCTAACTTCCAAAAGGTGTACATCAATTCCCTTTAACTCCACTTAAAAAAATCTTGTGAACTATCATACCTATTCATTATAGGCCTGACTCTACAGCAAAGCCATGAATTACTAACTTTGATATGGTAGAAAAAACAATTTTAGTAAGTCACTACATCTTTTCTGGGTTGCTAAATAATTTAAAACTGAAGTCTAAGAATTTCTGCACCTCCAATAATTGAACAACCTTTTTTTGTTTTGTTTTTTTTTAATCTCTGTAGGTTTGAATTTTGACTAGAACCTGAGTACGGGGGGGAAAAAAAAGCATCTCATGTTCATGTGCAATTAACAGTAGCCCTTCTGAAACACAGAGTTAACAAGCTTAAATTTCTCATGATCAAAACCTTTTATTTGGGGGGAGGGGGATAAGATTTAGAAGTTCTTTCAATCAGAAAACAAGGATTAGCTAGCTTACACGTTCTACTGAGGAGTGTCAAAAAAGACAAATGCATTTAAAATAATGTTGTAAGTCTAGCAAATATGAGGTTTATGGGTTCTTAACTAACATGTTAAGTAAATACAAAGGTTCTTCATCTTTATTACAAACTTTTAAGCTATTTTAATAAAATGGCTGTAGATCTCACTGTACTTCTACTTATCTGTGCATTAATAAAAATCTGTTAAAATTGCTTATTTAATACTTCTGAAAAAGTCTAGTCAAATAAGATCACTAAAACTACCAGAGATGCTTTGAAATACTGATTGCAAATTCATTTCAAGGTTGATTTAGCCTCTTTCAGAATCTGGCATTTAAATCATTAATATCTTCACCAACTTTAACTCTGAAAATATAAAAATTTTAGCCAGTAACGGTTAAACCGTACTGGTATTACCTGAAAAACTAAAAATTGAAAATACATCATCGATCATGCATTTCACAATTTCATGAACTAAGTAAGGTAAAACTCATAAATATTATTATGTCTTTGCAGGTTATCTCAGCTTCCATCAGGCCTCAGCTGAAAGCTTATCTGCCGAAACACATCATTACTCATGTAAAATAAAAAGAGTAGGGAAGTGATTTTGTACATTGCTGCCCAGTGTTTGGCTTTCAGGTTCCCCTCTTTCATGCAACTATTCTAGGTATGATTCCTTGAACAGCATGAGATGAGGGGTGGATAGAACAGAACACCTGTTGGGCTAACAGCATGTATTAGTGTATTAAAAGTTTTCCAGTTGAATAATTGTTCTCTTTGTGGTTATGCTATGTGCAACATATAAACTGTACAATCATTTTTCCTGTTTGTCTATTTGTGGAACGAATTAGCCTCAATAAAATGTAAAATATACATTAGTTTGCTTTAAATGCAAAGATTACAGTTTTGCTTACTTTGTTTTTGGCTCAACTGTAACATAACCCCAAAGTCTGCTTTAATAATACAATATGAAAAGTTCACATATGTACATGGGTACATTCTTCCATTTAAAATTTTCCTTAAATCTATCTCAATGTATCTTTACAACTGATACAACTGATCTTTACAACAAAAGTCAAAATCGACAAAGTAGAAATGATTCCATTTTACAGCACTTTAGGTTTTCTGAAGTTTTCCTTTACGGCTTAAAGGGCATCATTGAAATGTTGCTTTCCATAGTCTGCAGGATCCATTTGCAGTTCTTGTTCTTCATCATCTGTAAGGAAAATAATCAGGTATCAAGAATATTATTTTTAAAATCACTTACAGAAATCCAATCAAATAATCTCTCTCTTTTATTTTTTTCCTTCAGCCTTAATGTAGTTTTCTACTCGTTATCTTACACCTCTGTAAATGCTGTTCTGTTTCTTAGTTGCTTGGCAAATGAGTGAAAAGTCTGTAACTGTTTTGGAAAATCACTTAATTTTAACAAATCTTTTGATGATAGAGAAAAAAGAAAGGAGGGAAGGAAGAAAAGAAGAAAAGGTGGGGGGAGAGAGAAAGGAAAGAAGAAAGGAAGAAGGGAAAAGAAAGAGGATGAAAGAAATAAGTAGAGCTAGATAGTTAGCAAAGCTTTAGGATTCCACAAGCACTGAGGAATTGATCCTTTTATGTAAATATATTATTTCTATATAGATGAAAGTCCTTTAAATTAAAGCTTTGGTAGAAATTGTTCTTTATACATTTTCATGCCTTTAAAAACCAAACATTTTTTCTAATAGTAAAATTAATTCATAGTCATCAAGTAAAAATTAGAAAATAAAATAAAAGTTACTCATGATCCCCAAATTTAGCGTTTAAATGAATTTCTTTGCTATTCTGCAAATAGCTTACCAGCAACTTCCTAAATGGAGTATGTTAAAAAACAACCTTTTCTTTACTGAAAAGAAAAAAACTATTACACAATATTATTAGACACTAACATCCTCAAAGTCACTTTGAGTAGCTATACTAAACGACTCCATATAGTGCTTCAGAGTTCGACTTATTTGGCTATTGACAGGTTTTTCTGGGTCCTTCTCGGCTATCACCTGTCACTTCACTACTCTCAGCTTAACTACCAACAACAATTCTTCTCTTCCTTTCTAATTTTATAGTTATTTCTATCTTCAAGTTTTGAAATAAGAATGCTCAGAGTATTAAAATTAGTATTTTAATTAGAGCTTAAGAGGCTCCCTTTTTAGTACATTGTTGTTTTTTTTTTTTGCGGCACGCGGGCCTCTCACTGTTGTGGCCTCTCACGTTGCGAAGCACAGGCTCCGGACGCGCAGGCTCAGCGGCCGTGGCTCACGGGCCCAGCCGCTCCGCGGCATGTGGGATCTTCCTCGACCGGGGCACGAACCCGTGTCCCCTGCATTGGCAGGCGGACTCTCAACCACTGCGCCACCTGGGAAGCCCGTACATGGTTTTTAATGACATCTTTTGGCTCCTCCACAGCCTTAAAAATTACTTTTGTTACTTTCTGGTTCACAGTTACAATTACCCAATAGTTTAGTTTTTGATATATTGAAGTATTACTATCATAACTGTCTGGGTATATATTTTAAAGAGGGGTTGGATTCCAAATTCATATGTATACTATAGCTATCTCCAATCTATTCTTTTAGGTTTGATAGCTTTTCCACTCTCAGCTTCTCTAGTATATTGTATGGTAACATTTTGTTCAAGAAAGATGCCATGTGGTGTATGTACTCTGTACGTGTATTTGTATGTACCATGTAGTGTAAGTACTATGTATAAACTTTCCATAATGACGTGTTCTTATTTCTTCTTTACATTTAGTTATTAGAAATGCCAAACAAACCAACTTTCTCTCACCTTTCAATAACTTTCCTGTTAAATTTACAGAAATTCTCTTTTAGAATTGCAGGCAATCATTCTTCATATTATAGCAAATTGATCTCATATTTTTAATACTGTAATTCAATAGCAATGATAACCCCAAATCTGTTAGGTGCAAAGGCTGAAATTACATCCATAATCACATTTGTATTTTGAAAATATACTAATCATTCTCTTATCAAAGAACTCTTTGTACTTTAAAAAATCATCTTGGTTTTAAAAAGGAAAATAATCACTGGCACCTCTCCAGAAAGCTCTCCTTAGAACCCATGTTATGGGACCTCACCGTATGGCTATAAACACATCTTTTAGGACTTTAGTAATTAAACGAAGACAATCACCATGGAGCAGTGGGAAAAGCTACTACATAAAGAAGAATTTCTAGAAATTTACAGGAAAGTTATTCAAAGGAAAAAATGATGTTACTTTTTGAGATTTTTAAATTAATTGTAAAGAGAAAACAAGATAACAGCAAAGGTCTAGGAACAGAAAAACAGAACCCTAGTCCTGGCTCAGGCACTTAACAAACATGATCTAGTTCCTAAATCTCTTTAGACTTCTAATTACCTTCTCAGTAGACTAGGGTAACAACTATTTTTCCAACTTCAAAGTAAATTAATGCATAGGAAGGCAGTCTTTACTTCCAAAGTCCTCTATAAATATAAGGAGGAGTTCGTTGGTTTTATTAACTTATGCTCTTTAGCAAAGTTTTAATATGGCGCCTTCACATTGCTTTTTCATAATTTCATAGGACTTCTGATTGCCTTTCTCTTACACTGAGCTACCATTTACATTAACTAGAGTCTACTTTCAGTGTAGCTATTCTAACCAGAATTCATGTTTCTACCAACAACCTCTTTGCATTTATCTATGACAAAATTACCTAACCAAATCTGATATACAATAACAGCCACTAAATACAATTATATGGACTGATATTTTATTTCATTTTACAAAGAAGCAAAATCTGTAAATAACTCATCAACATAAAGTGACTATTAAATATAAAGATATTTATAATTTATCAAATAATTTCTAAATTCCCTCTTAAGTCAAGAAAGGACCACCTCCATAAAGCAAGCTCTACCAAGCAAGAATGCCTTGGGGAAATAAGGCAGTGAGCCTCCATTAAAATGTACAAATTAGGGCTTCCCTGGTGGCGCAGTGGTTGAGAGTCCGCCTGCCGATGCAGGGGACACGGGTTCGTGCCCCGGTCCAGGAAGATCCTACATGCCATGGAGCGGCTGGGCCCGTGAGCCATGGCCGCTGAGCCTGCGCGTCCGGAGCCTGTGCTCCACAACGGGAGAGGCCACAACAGTGAGAGGCTCGCGTACCGCAAAAAAAAAAAAAAAAAAAAAAAAAAAAAATCCACAGGCCAAAGTGCAATTGTCCTCTAAAGCAGGCATCCCAGGGAAAAAACTCTACACTTGCTTTTACTTTTTAAAAAATTATTTTATTTAACACTTACACAGTGCTTACAGTGTGAAAGATCCTGTTCTAAGTGCTGAATAAATATTTAAATCATACAATCCACATAACAATTGTTGAGTTAGGTAACTATATTTATCCCTATTTTACAGGTAAGGATTTCAAGGCATAGAGGTATAGGTAATTCACAAGGTCACAGAGCTAGTAAGTGGTGGAGCTAGGATTAAAATCTAGGCAGTCTGGCTCCAGAATCCAGGCACTTAGGCACTATGCTAAACTTCCTTCCATAGGTATACTTAGTAATGTGCATTTCATATTCTATTAAACAAACTTGGAACTTCTATGGCATTAAAGATAAGAGTAAAGGGAATTTGTAAACATCCATATCCTTTTTATAATAAAGAATAAATTAAAAGATATATCTATCAGATGTGTAGTGTTTCCAGAGTTAATCTTTTAGTTAACCTTTTCATTGGATCATTAGCAGAAGTCAGGGAAAAAATGTTTACACCAATGTAAATAAAATATTTCTTTTAGGATGCTTCAGGAAACCAGGAATTAAAAATCAAAATAAACCAGGATTGTAAACACAGGAAAAACAGGCTTCACTTAATTCTACAGAAAACACTCTGCAGGCAGTACTGACCCAAATGATCAATATGCACAAACAGGCATCAGAGATAAAGCTGGAATTCTTTAGCTCCCTATTGGCAGAGATGCTGTCAAAGCCTCCATTTCATAATCCAGAATTTCGGAGACCAAAGTCAGTGTCTTTAGCTGAAGCTAGAACCTCAGTCCTGCAGCTGGAATGTCTAATACTAGGGACCCAACAGCTTGAGAAAAAACAAAACAAAACAAAAAAACACAACTGCTTCTAATACCAGGGAGAGCAGAGCAGAGCCCCTACTGGTAGAAACATTAAAGTGCTTCTGAAGTGCATGCCTCAATTTTTGAAATCTCTTGCTGCAGAGTTTCAATGGGAGCATAAAGTTTCCACTTTTCTTTCTAGGGTTTGGGGGAAGATGTTATTTTAGATGCTGAAATATGAAACACATTTGTCCCTAATACATGTGTTACAGTGAATCCACTATGAATGTGACCACAAAATTTTAGAACTAAGAAGGATCATCTATGTATTCTAGTTCAACACCCTTACATTACAGATGAAGAAATGGTGGCCCAGAGAGTATAAGTGACTAGAAAAGCAATACACAGCTGGTCTCCTAGTTCTAAGGCTAATGGTTTTTTCCACTCTACTGCCTGCTTTCGCTGAAAATGCAAACTGACCTAGGAACCCAACCATTATTTTTACACTGAAGCTATGAAGAAATGCTTTTAAATACTCTAACTTAATAATAAACATTTGGAATACATATTGTTGATAAACTAGGGAAGAACCATAATTCTCACTCTCCACTTTTTAGACAGTTAATACTATACCTAAAGAATCTCTGAAAACATGTTTAAAATTATTTGGTTTTAAATATTCAAGTCTCCAGTGTTCCTTTTTAGTCAGTTCACCCAAACTTCTCTCTCTGTATTTGCTGGAGCAGATGTTCTTACATCTTTCTGTTCCCTATGATGAAGGAGTCCCTTAGTAGCTGCACTATCCTTCTGCTGCTATCATTTAGTGAACCTCAAAATGGGATAAAAAAAATGTTAAATGGCAATCTCCAGCTCAAGTAAGATTCACTTGCAAATGAGGAAACCCCCAAATTTAACCATCCCCTCCCTACTTCATTGAGAATATCATCTTAGGTCATTTCCTTATATTCCTTAGAATCAATGGATTTATTCTCTTGTGAAAGGAAAAGGAGGGGTTGAATGAGGGTACCGGGGACCTAAAGTAGAAAGTGGCAATGAGAACTAGGGGTGGGAGAGGGAGAAGAGCATAGGAAAGAGAGAGAGAAGGCACTGAAGATAAATGTATCTATTATGGATAAAAATCATAAAAATATCAAATGAGAACTTTGTGATAAAAGTCATCAACATTAAGATAGCCAAAATATAAGAAATAATTTTCAATACCACTGAAATTAATTGTTCTAATAAAAACCTCAAAATTATACAATGAGATGATAGAAACTTCTATGAAAGAAAAACAGAGAATGTTTAAAGTGTAAACCAAGCAAGATTATAAGACAAGAAGTTAATGGGTTATTAACCTAGTCACAGTTGTAAGAATAAAAACTCAATGAGAAAGGCATAAAATGATCAGTTAACAGTATTTATTGAGGGCCCTAGGTACGCTAAGGACTACTGTGGGGGTGGGGGCTGAATATGAAGGCAGAAAAGGATACAAACAAAATAGAAGGCAAAATAAATGAAAATTCCTGCCCTCCAAGAGCTTACAATCTAATTGGTGATACGATATGCATGCATGAAAAAGCCTTAAAACTAAGTTATAAATAATTGCAAATAAATATAATCCAAACAAATTACAAAAGCAATGAGAAAGAAATGGTAAGATTTATGAAAAATGGATGAGATTTTAGAAAAATGGATGAGTACAATTTTTTCACTGATACCAAAAAGTGTTTGAGAATTTCTCATTAACATCCACATATAACTCCTAGCATTTATTAATCTCTTTCTAATCCAATAACCATTCTTCCCAAACTAGAATGTACTAACAAAATAATGCCTAGGTGGAAGTCAGAGTCTCTAGTTTTCCTTTTTCTATTAACTATGTAGTATTCTAGGACAACTATATTTTCTTCTGAGTTTTACAGAAACAATTCTTGTCAGGAACCTAAATAACATTTAATTACTTTAAAAAGAGTTAAGGAAGAAATCAAGATAGGTTACATTGAAAAATATTTCATGCAATGTATTATAAAATTGAATACTTCACACATTAAGTTCATAGTCAATTTTTATAGAAAAGAGAAAAAGCTCCATAAATGCTACTAAATGATATAAGCAGGCAGAAAACAGGCCTAAGAACTTGCAATAAAGCAACATACTCTGATATGCATGCGTGGGTAGGGGTGCATGCAAACAAGTGGATTCTGAACTTTCACTAAGTTAAAAGTTCAGAAGGAACACAGTTAACAAGGAAAATATGTTGAATCTGTGTATTAAACACAAAACAGACAAAATCTTCAAAAACTGATTGTTTAGTATAAAGTTTAAGCCTCTCAGAACAAATGTCAAAAACAGCCTTCCTATGCTGAATCATTAGTGAAATAATCCTGTCTTCAGTGTGGATGAGACCATTCCCTTTGTGGCTGTCTGGTTAATATCTGTACTTAGAATGATGAAATGCTTTCAGATGAGAAATTGGAAAAGATTTTTTTTCTGGGAGTATTTGCCTTAGGTAAAGTCTAGAGCCATTTTAAACAATTTAATTCTAAAATTTCTGAAGAGTCTGAGTTTCAGATTGTAACTATAAACACTAATATATATCACATAATAACTAAAAATGAAAAAAATTAAAATGATTTATTTAAAGGTCTACAAATACCACTATCATAAAATTGTTTTCCAAAATAAAATTGAAAAACTGCACAGAACCTCTCTGTATTAAGACTGTACTGCTATTAAGTGGGGAAAATTCTACACAAATTCAACCAAAAAACTTAGAGGTGGGTTTCACGGTCACAGCATGGAGGCCAGGCCCACGCTCACCTTGGACGTCTTCCTCTCCACCATCACCATCTTCTTCCTCATTGTAAGCCAGCTCAGCCTGCTTGTCTGCCTCATACTCACCTACGTTACCATCATCCCCATTATAATCCGCCAGTTTAGAGCCATGCTGCGGATCAACAGGGGATTCATTCTCATCAAAGAATCGGCCTGTGAAGTAGGTAGAGGATTAATTCAAGAGTGAAGAGAGAAGAAAAGAAGGGACCTATACTGGAGGTAGACCAGAAAGTAGATAAGTGAAACCTGGCAATTTTCAGGATACTGGTTATAAAAAAAAAGATACACTTTCTGAAGGTTATCCAAGATAAAAGGAAATAAGAATGAAGACCGAAAATAATTTTATTTAAGAATTTCTCTTTTGTATTAATTCCAGTACTTGCTGCTTAAGGTTTGAATGTTTTCTAAAGAAAAGGGCACAATTTTCAGAATTGTTTTCCTAATAACCAACAACTTCTCTGATAGAAGTATTTGTCTAATTTAACACTTTAGGAGAAGAATAAATAATTTTATTACTAGATACAATACATATTTGAAATCTGTAGTCATTTACTGCTTTGTGAAATATCACTTTCCACGAATAATTTTGATAACTTTTCTTATCAGAATAAATGAGTACCGTGTAAGCTAGTTTTTTTTTGGAAAATAAGACAAACTAACATACTGGAGGGCTATTTTAAGTTTCTTCACTAACAGTGATTCACTATAGTCATGGATTTCCAAGGAGGGATGGCAAAGAGAGTAAACTATCAGAATCCCTAGTGGTATGTGTTTTGAAAAACATCCCAAGTAATTCTGATTTATTCTTTCTCATTTCCTGAACAATATTTCTAAAAGTCAATGACAGAGGAAGCTTAAGAAAGTTGACTGACATGAGGCTGTTATATTATATTCATAGCAATTAGAAATCAAGAAGAGCAACAGACATAACACCTACTGTAGAAAGCTATTCAACAATATTCAACAAATGGACATTGAAAATAAAAATGCTAGGCAAACTAAGGTGTGACTCACAACACAAGTTAAACTCTACTTTGACACTGAAGTGGCAAAAAAGTAAATTTTAGTAAATCCCTAAAATATGAATAACATTAACTTACTGATGATGTAAGAATTTAAGACTTTTTTAGAAATTATAAACATTTTCTATGATAGGTTTAAAATTTTTCAAATTATATTTTTAAAATCCACATTGCAATGAGACAAACTTCCTCTGCTTGGAAAGAAAAGTTAAGTACAAAGAGAAAGAATTATGGAGGTATTGGTCAATTCTACAGATGGCTCACCACATCATCAGGCCAATATATTTCTAATTGCTGTGTAAAGAGTCATTCAGGAAACATCAAAATACATAAACAGCTTATACAACTCAATATCAAAAACACAAACAACCTGATTAAAAAATGGGCTGAATAAACATTTTCCCAAAGAAGACATACAGATGGCCAACAGACACATGAAAAGATGCTCAACAATGCTAATTACTAGAGAAATGCAAATCAAAACCACAATGAGGTATTACCTCACACCGATTGGAAAGGCTGTCATCAAAAAGTCTATAAATAATAAATGCTGGAAAGGGTGTGGAGAAAAGGGAATTGTTGTGCCCTGTTGGTAGGAAAAAGTAAATTGGTGCAGCCACTGTGGGAAACAGCATGGAAGTTCCTTAAAAAACTAAAAATAGGGCTTCCCTGGTGGCACAGTGGTTAAGAATCCACGTGCCAATGCAGGGGACACGGGTTTGAGCCCTGGTCCGGGAAGATCCCACATGCTGCAGAGCAACTAAGCCCGTGCGCCACAACTACTGAGCCTGCACTCTAGAGCCCGCGAGCCACAACTACTGAGCCAGCATGCTGCAACTACTGAAGCCCGCATGCCTAGAGCCTGTGCTCTGCAACAAGAGAAGCCACAATGAGAAGCCTGTGCACCACAATGAAGAGGAGTCCCCACTCACCACAACTAGAGAAAGCCTGTGCACAGCCAATGAAGACCCAACACAGCCAAAAGTAAATAAAATTAATTAATTAATTAATTAAAAACCTAAAAACTAAAAATAGGGCTTCCCTGGTGGCACAGTGGTTAAGAATCTGCCTGCCAATGCAGGGGACACGGGTTCAAGCCCTGGTCCTGGAAGATCTCACATGCTGTGGAGCAACTAAGCCTGTGCGCCACAACTACTGAGCCTGTGCTCTAGAGACCACGAGCCACAACTACTGAGCCTGCATGCCACAACTACTGATGCCTGTGCACCTAGAGCCTGTGCTCTGCAACAAGAGAAGCCACCGCAATGAGAAGCCTGCGTACCGCAATGAAGAGTAGCCCCCGCCCACCGCAACTAGAGAGAGCCCACGTGCAGCAATGAAGACCCAAGGCAGCCTAAAATAAATTTAAAAAATAAAACAAAACAAAAAACCCCCCTAAAAATAGGGACTTCCCTGGCAGTCCAGTGGTTAAGATTCTGCACTCCCAATGCAGGGGGCACAGGTTTGATCCCTGGTCGGGGAACTAAGATCCCACATTTGGCACTGTGTGTCCTAAAAAAAAAAAACAAAAAAAAACCTACCATATAATCCAGCAATTTCAGTCTTGGGTATATATCTGAAGAAAATGCAAACACTAATTCAAAAAGATACATGTACCCCCCAATGTTCATAGCAGTATTATTTACAATAGCTAAGATACGGAAGTAATCTAAGTGTCCATCAATAGGTGAATGGATAAAGAAGATGTGGTATGTATATATATATATATATATGTATATATATATATATATACATATACATATATATATATATATAATGGAATACTACTTAACCATAAAAAAGAATGAAAATTTTGCCATTTGCAACAACATGGATGGACAGGGAGGGTATTATGCTTAGTGAAATAAGTCAGACAGAGAAAGATACATACTGTATGTTATCACTTATACGTGGAATCTAAAAAATAAAACTAATGAATATAACAAAACAGAAACAGACTTGCAGATACAAAGAACAAACTAGCAACAACGAAGACCCAACGCAGCCAAAAATAAATAAATAAATTAAAAAAAAAAAAGAACAAACTAGTGGTTACCAGTGGGGAGAGAAAAGGGGGGAGGTGCAAGATAGGGGTAGGGGATTAAGAAGTACAAAGTACTATATATAGCATAATTAAGCTATAAGGATATATTGTCCAACACTGGGAATAGAGCCAACATTTTATAATAACGTTAAATGGAGCATAATCTATAAAAATTTTGAATCACCACGTTGTACACCTGAAAATAATGTAATATTGTAAATCAGCTATACCACAATAAAAAAAATAGTCAATCAGGAAAATAGTTAAAGAACAAATCATACTCACATAGGCTTTTTTTTTGGCGGGGGGGGCGCAGTTTACAACAGGAGACTGAAGTAAATGGGGATAATGAAAAAGAGCATAAAGTCATCTTAAATCTATTCTAGAATAGAGTTGGGTATGTACAATAAATAAATGGAAAAGTTGATAAAACAGAGTTAGAGAAAAGAAATGGATATACACGAGTTAAGAAGGAAAAAGAGTAACAAGAGAAGAATAGGTAAGCTATTTGTGAGAAAGACCCTGTCTCCTAATGATAGTTATACAAAACAAAACATTTTGGTGTCTTTTATTATTATCTGTTTCTCTAATGATAACATAAATGATGCCAATGTAAGAAAGAAAAAAGGGAGATTTATAGAAATCTATATTTTCTTTTTTTAATATGGAATATTATGGACAAAATACCTGGAGCAGTTAAATCATCTTTATGCAATGTGAAATTGCTGTTTTAAATATATAAACATTTTGATATGGTACTTACTAGTGAGTTTCTCAAGGTACACTATTTCCTCCAAGAAAATATTTTCATTTTTTATGAAATTATGAAATATAGAAGACCAAAAAATTAGTCTAAAAAAGTTATTGCAAAATATAGTTAATTTAACTAAGATTATAAGGACATGGTATATTAATCAAAGAAATGGTCGACCTGTACCTATTATGATATTCCAACAGAACAATTTACAAAGTTTCTTCTCTTTTTTTAAAAGGTGTTTGGTGTTCTGACTAGCCTGAATTCACTCATAAAATTTCCATACTACAATTACAGTGACCTACAGAGATAATAAGAAAATCACTAACAAGAATGGATGACCACAATAGTAATTCATACAGTACAATAGACAACAAGAGACAAAAAATCAGAGCCAACTACATAAAATTGCCAGTCAAGTTGGGGATATCAAACTTCACAGTAGACAGTGAATGAATATGGCTATATAAATAAAATGCATGATGCTGATCAATGTAACAGACTGCTAAATTATATATTAGGCATCATATTTGCAAAAAATTATACAAGGGAGAAATCAGTGTGGGTTAGAGCTAGAAAGGAAGGTTTCAAAAAAGAGGCAATCAGGTTTCTATAGTGTAGTGGTTACCATGTTTGCCTCACAAAAAAGAGGCAAATATATTGGACCATGACAGAGAGAAGGAAAGGAGCATTCAAATAAGAACGAAGATGGAGTATTCAGGAGACAGTAAAGAGATTAATTTGACTGGATTTATATTAGGAAGCAGAAAGATGAAGTCTGAAAGATGAAGTTTGAATTGGGAATAATTATGGAAGACCTTTAAAGTCAGAGATTTTAAAAGGCTTCCTATATCTACTTCACAAGGTCATTGTACACTGCAAAGAAAGGCTTGTCTTCAGGACTGGTCCTTGGCTTGATTGTGGGATATAACTTCTGAGTCCTTGAGCCATGCTTACCAGTTTGATTGGACAAATTTATCCTAATGAAGTGATTCATGGTGAATATTTTTTTGCTAGGCGGAGGCAGGCAGGTCTAGAGTCTGAATAGCTGACCTCAGTCACGTGGGCACTACATGACTACATGAGGATACTACATGAATGACCCCAATAAAAACCCTGGACACCAAGGATCACATGAGCTTCCCTGGTTGGCAACACTTCACATGTGTTTTGTCACACTTCTTTGCTGGAGACTGGAAGGAGACACCTGGAAGCTTACATCTGCTTTTTCCTAGACCTTGCTCCATGAGCTTTTCCATTTACCAATTTTAATCTCTGTCCTTCTGCTGTACTAAACTATAACTGTGAGTATTATAACTCCTCTGGGTCCTGTGAACTCTTCTATTGAATCATCAAGACTCAGGGTGGTCTTGGGGGACTCCCAACACAGCATCTTAATATATCTGTTCTGCAACTTGCTTTATTCCCTCCACATTATGCTTTTGAGATTTACCAATGTTGATAAATGTAGCTTTATTCATTTATTTTAACTCCTATGTGATTCCACTGTATGTCTGGTACATACACCTTGATGTTATCATACTGATGATTGTTTTCAATTTTCAATGTAATAATAAATATTCTTGTACATGCCTCCTTATATATAAGAACGTTTGTAGGTAACATATTAGGTGCTAAATTGCATGGTATGTACATCTTCTCACACTTATGATCGATTTTTTTGTTTGTTTTTTTGTGGGTTTTTTTGCGGTACGCAGGCCTCTCACTGTTGTGGCCTCTCCCGTTGCGGAGCACAGGCTCTGGACGCGCAGGCTCAGCGGCCATGGCTCACGGGCGCAGCCGCTCCACGGCATGTGGGATCTTCCCAGACCAGGGCACGAACCCGGGTCCCCTGTATCGGCAGGCGGACTCCCAACCACTGCGCCACCAGGGAAGCCCTATCATAACGTTTTGAAGGTTCATCTATGTTGTAGCATGTGTCAGAATTTCATTCCTTTTTAAAGCTGAATAATATTCCATTGTACATATATGCCACATTTTGTTTATACATTCTTTTGTTTAATACTTGGGTTGCTTCCACCTTTTGGCTATTGTGAATAATGCTGTTATGAATATGAATGTACAAATACCTGTTCAAGTCCCTGTTTTCAATTCTTTGGGGTGTATACCCAGAAGTGAGAAGCCTCTTTTATAGTCCTTTTATTTTCATGTTTTCTACATGTTTGTGTTTAAGATTTAGTTGTAAACACTATATATAGCTGGATTTGATTTGCATATCTTTTTATCATCTCTTATAACAGGTAACTTTAATCTGTTTATATTTATCGTGGTTTTTGTAGTATTTGATCTTAGTTCTTTGACTTTACTGTTTGGATGCCTTTCTTTGAATTTTCTTCTTCCTTTCTTTCAATATTATCTCCTATTCCTCCTCTACCCACTTAGTACATCTTCATTTTGTCCTTGTTGTCCTCATTAGCTGGTATAATATTCTATGTTGATAGTTATTTTCTACTCATCAGGATGAAGATATTATTCTATTATTGTCTGGCATTTAATTTGCTGATGAAAAATCTGCTGTCAATATAATTGTCATTCCCTGGAAACAATCTATATTTTTTGGTATCATTTAAGATTTTTCCCTTTATTTTTGGATACTCTGAGGTTTTCCTACAATGCCTAAAAGCAAAGACTTTTTTCATTTATCCCAGGCATATCTGATCTAGCAATTCATGTCTTTCTTCAACCTCAGAAAACTCTGAGCACTTTAAAGTTTTCAAATATTGATTATCTACCATTTACTCTATTCTCTACCCAAAACTCCTATTAGACACACATATATATTCTGTCTCTCTTAACATCTCTGTCACATATACATATGATATATACTTATCTCTATGTCTTTGCTACTCTGTGCTACGTTCTTGTTGAATATCTCAGTACAAGATTCCTAATCAGTCAGTCAATTATGTTCATGGTCTATCTCATAAGTTGATTTTTTATTTCAATGATTATACTTTTCATTTCTAAAATGTATAACTGGTTTTTATAGCTAACTGTTTTTGTTTTATTTCTGCCTGTTTCTTAATCTCTTCTTTTTTTGAATAAGTTATTTCGTCATCTCTCTTTGAGGACCCTTAAACACAAAAATAATTTTCATGTTTCAATTGTTGGTATGTTGGCTCTCTTAGCATTAACATTTTTCATATATTTGGGGGTTTTGGTTTGCTGATTAATTTTCAGTGTGGATGTGTGTATGGGGGGTGGGGTATTTGTGTTTTTTCTCTTCTACCCTCTCTGTGTTCACCTATATTATCTATTCATTTTATTTTATTTAAAATAAAATTATTTTGTTTTATTATGTATTCATTTTAGAGATGTCCCAGT